>NC_090879.1:20161374-20183874 GCF_036669935.1 Montipora foliosa
GCGAAGCTCCATCATCACGATTAACCTCCATACTGCTCAGTGTTCGTAGGTTCCTTTGGCGCTTCTGGATGTGTGATGATTATTGGCTTTCTTTCATTCCCATGGATTTAGGGTTAGAGTGAGGAACCTTGCCAGATCCACTTCGGGCAACGATCACAGAAATTCCATGTTGATCACTTATGAGAATTTACGAACTAATGAACAATGACTTATTTTGTCCACGCATGCACATATATTATTTCACCAATGAGACTTTCTCAGTGCACACTTACAGCAAAGACGATTTAAAAAGGTGACAGGAAATGCATTATATTTTTTATTTCTCCTGGACTGTTCAGCCGGGAGACACAGTACAGAGGTTACTTCTTACATCTTTCTGCGTCTGCTGTGCAAATGAGTGGCCAGTTGGTTCTTGATTATCCCATTCCTTTTGAACAGCCTCAAATAGGCGGTGCTCAAGTGAAATTACTTCTCCAGTACATTTTGGTTTGTGTAGTTGGATAAATACCTGGAATAAATGGCGATATGGTGAGATCCAGTTGTAAAATAAATGAACTGGAATGGATGGCAAATGTGATGCATTTGGAATGGCGGAAGAAACTGCAACTCAAGAAGTTGTGTTAAGTTTAATCTAACCCTAAAAGTTTCTTCTATTTTCAGCTTGCTACTTTTTTCAATGTCGGTAACTGTATTGTTAGTAGGAAACTGCATTTATTAACCTTTCCAACTTTCAATAACATTACCTGAGGAACCTTAAGTGTCATTGTCAGTAAGGACCAGGCAATGTCCATGGATTGAGGTCGGCGGATTCCATCTAAATTTTGGTAGGTACTTGGTGTATTTTGTCATTTACCGGTAGTGGTTATCTATTGCACAAAATTATCTAAACACGGTAAAACCTTCAGGGTTAGGATTAGGGTTAGCGTTAGGGTTAGGTTAGGTGATTGTATAATTACTGAACGTTTTATACCTTGCTTAAAAAAATTGAAACAATAGAAAAAGAGACACCAAGTACCTACATTTTCAGCATTTTTCCTCTATCAGATAAGATAACAATCGGTGGTATTCTTAGTAAAATAAAATAAATTTCCTTGAATTTGACCACCCCTCTTTAGTTTTTGGTGCTGTTACGTTAACTTGTTCGTTCAGTTCTCCTGATTCTGACTGTAGCTTGGAAGGTACAGAGTCACACATTGTGCCTATGTTAGCTTGTAAGCTAGACATGACTCCGCATCTACTAAACCTGGGGGTGAGCTCAGGGCAACAGCAATCAGGAGACGTAAATGTTAATGAGATTGACCTGATCCTAAATAGAGCTGGACACTTTGTGGCAACCATTGAAGAGAAAATTGCAATTGCAATGCTCTTAATAATCGAAGTAAATTTTCATTTTTGGTGTTTCCCCACACTGTGTAACAATATTCAAATAACGGCGAATTAATGCATTGTATAATAGATTTCTTAGCCAATGATTAAGATATGTCTTAGCTCTCTTAAGCAAGCAAATTCTAGAAATTAATTTATCAATTGCACCAAGAGTGTGTGCAACATACAGGTGTGGAAAGCCCACTTGCTACGATCAAGTAACCAGGACAAAGCCAAGCAACATATCCTCCAGAAGCTAGACGAGAGCTCGTGTCAAACAGGAGTATCCCCTTATGACTTCAGCCTACCTCCGATCAGATAACACCAGATGCTACCACAGCGGGCCTCTCTTGCTTAGCCTTGGAGGAGTAGGGGAGAGAACCGGTATCATTCCAGTGCGATATGATTCCTCAGAAGCACAGGCAGGCAAGGACATCTGTGATCAGAAGACTGCTGCTATGAAGGCACACATAGAGGGCTGGGTCAACAAGAGGCACGACGTCGTCACGGCAGAGGATATGAAGGCAGCACTAGAATCCCATGGAGGTATCAAGGGGTGCCAGGTGCAGTCGTTGAGGTGGACGCTACCAGGCATTAGTGTGTTGAACAACTTCCAGTACGAGGAGTGTGGCATCCAAGTATGGAAAGCATACAACATTGGCCCTGGGCGTCTCATCCCTTACACTGTTCTCATAGTTCCATCACAAGGAGATACTGGGCTAAGGGTGATAAAGCCATTTGGTCAAGTTACACAGAGGGGAAGTGTGGTTAAGACCATCAGGCCTTAGTCCGAGATCTACTCTTGCCAGGAGACTGGATGCGTCCTCATTTTCAAGACCCAGGCAGAAGCAGAAAACCATATGGACACAGGGAAGCACCGTCTTGAGGTGGACTGCAAATCCATGTATGACTGAGTCAGGAGGAAATGGGTGGGAATGGTGAGAGGGGTGTCGTTTGCCCCAAATGTGCCATTAACCTCATCGCAAGGTGTTGATAGCAGCAGCCCTGCCAAAGCATCTGGCCTTTGGCCATTGGGGTGGGCTCTTAAGGTAGCAAAATGACCCACCGGGATGACTGATAACGTCAAAACCTCTTGATGAAGAAATTTGAAGTGGGTGTAAGGACTGGAAACAAGGCCGATCCTGTACAGGTAGCGAGGGAGATGAAGATGCTCAGAAGTGAGGATGGAGAGCCTGCGTTTAAGCCTGAAAAGTGGAGGACTGCGCAGCATATCAGCGGTCTGTTCTCATGTCAGACAGCAGTCCAGCGTCATAAGGGTACTGATGCTGAGGAAAGACCTGAGGAAGACCTGAGGAATGGCCTTTCATGCTCTTAGAGGTTTGGTGATGGAAGACATGGGCAAACCAGGCCATCCAATGATAGTGGCCCGTAGCAACGTCTGCGAACTTGTGAATGAACAACAAGCTTGGCTCACTCAAACCGGCAGTCCTGAAAGAAATCTGCCCATCATCGCCATGTTCTGTCACTCCTCCAAACAAGAAACTGTTGGGTTGCACTTATGTCCGAATATGTATCAACTTTCGACTCGCTAATTTGCATACCAGTGTTGCTCCATGTAAGAATTACATTTCTTTATGCACCAAATTGACTGTCACGCAATCTTTCATTGCCATGTAAAATGCAAGGTTAAAAGACAAGAGCTCATAATTCATTTTATGACGCGTAGGGTGATATGGCTCATATCTAATAACAACACGTGCATGGATTTTTTGCAGGGAATGATTGGCATCACACAAATTGGTCAAATTTTAAAAGAAGCTTTCAGGAGGGGATTTTAACTTGCCAAATGAAAATATACCTGCAACATGTAACACCTCAAGCATATTCAGCGTATGTAACAACTCAAAGCGATTTTTCCCGCGAGAAACGGTAATTATGCAAATTAGGAAAGTAGGTAAAGTCGTGAGAAAGCTCAGGCAGATTTGTAAAGACTTGAAGACAGATTAATAAAAGATAGTTTTGATCTGAAATTAAACCGCCACACTTGACTGAAATAGCACCAAAACCTTCGAGGAAATTTATTTTATTTACTGAGAATACCACCGATTGCTATCTTATCTGATAGAGAAAAAATGCTGAAAATTTGGGCTAAATCCGCCGACCTCGATCCGTGGACCTTGCCTGGTCCTTACTGACAATGACACTTGAATACGCTAATCGTTTCCTTGGGATTCTACATGATTTCCAATTTGTAGTTCTAAAAAAACAACATTGGGTATCTCAATAAAAAAATTGCTTAATGAAAACGTTTTTTTAAAATATACGATAAGTGGTTAAAGCAAGAAAATGGAATGTTCATACTTTTAAGACATGTTTCCATGAGGAGTTAAATTACAGCTGTAGTTATTAAAACCTCATCAGCCGATTGCACGATTCTTTGTAGCATGTGCATATTAGAGTTCCAAAATAACAAAAAGCTTTCAATTGGTTAAAAAAGAAATAAGAGAGCAATAATTATTATAACGTACCTTCAAAGCATTCTGTAAAGCTTCATACACCCTGCTGGCCAAACCAAGTGATGGATGAAATTCCAACATGTAAATATAATTCAGAGCAGGCCTAGGAATACACAAGAGAGGTCACAGTGGAATACAAAACAACTTAATTATCCGTTTTAGGCCCATTTCAAACGTTGAACTTTATATGTGTCGAATCTAATGCAAATGAGCGAAAACAATAGATTTTTCGCATTTGCATTAGATCCGACACATGCAAAGTTCAATGTTTGAAACAGGCCTTAAACTAAACAAGTGTTGTTTAAAATTCTTACCGACTTGTATTAACTGCAATATGCTGTTGTGGAATTATGCGGTGAGGAAGACCAAATAAAGCTGCAAATTCAACATAAAGGTGAGGGCAGCAATTTTTTTCTCTAATTTAAGGTCTTACCTTTAAAGTCACATAAACAAATGTCAGGCGAATTATACTTAAGTTCAGCTGTGAAAACAAGAACAGTCTTAGGCCCAAGGAATCCCGAAAGAAGATAACCTATCTTATCCAACCTATTGACGAGGAAAATCAACAGCAAAATTCTATACAAAAATTTGGTTTTTTCAACGGAGTTGATAAATGTAAATTGGCCACCGTACAGAGAGCTTTTAGAATCTCTTTTAGAATCTCTGTACGGTGGCCAATTTACATTTATCAACTCCGTTGATAAAACCAAATTTTTGTATACTACTTCCCCACCAACGCAGCACCACAGTTTCTTTAGAAACTACCCCTTCATTCAGAAAAATTCTATACACAAGTTGCCTCATCCATAATAGTATACCAACTATGCTTTAATGAAATGTTAAGCTGTGTTAATGCATCACCGTATCTCAAGTAATGCTCAAATCACAACCCGAAATAGGGAGGCGTTCGTAAAGAAAAGAGACTGGTCAAAACCCAGATCATGTGGCACAGCTCTCTCATTGCAGGTGACATTATTTTTGAATTCTTGTAACATATGAAGGAGATTTTTATCTTACCAGAATTGTCTTCCCTGCTGACTTTCTGGACAAACTCGCGTTCATCATCAACCTGATAACAGAAATCAAGATGATCCCCAAGAGAGTCTTGAGCAAGATGACTTGTATCTAAATTGTCAGTCTACCCTGGGAGCGACAATTTCATCTTTAAGGGAAAATAAGTGGTCAGTTCTCTCTCTAAATTTGTAAGGAACCTCTTTTTCATGCTCACACACTTTTACTTAATACAATGGAAACATCATCGGCAACTATAATGTTTGTAACTACATTAAATTGAATTCAGGTCGGGTGGTGAATTAAAGCTACCAAGGGAGGAAATGAAATAATTGACAAACCAAAATCTGATTGAGGATTCGGTCATTTCCTCTTGCAACTACACCTGTACTGAGCCTTTACTAGAAATAAACTGAGCATTCGTCATATGCCAACTATCATACCTGTGCATCAAGAATGGACTTTATCAAGTTTGCATGAAGTCGAAGGCAGACACATTCTGCGCGATAAATCTTCACAAAATAGTCAGCACTGAAGTCAAATCTTGGTCTTGAGTGTATCACATTTACTATAACCTAAGGGTCGAACCACAACTCAGTTAATTTATTCCACTAGAAAATGAAGTTGTTGCTATCAGAGTGAGCATTATGTATGAAAAAAAATTCAGACAAACACGAGAAGTAAAAAAAACGTCAATGTTTAAGGTTTTGATGTGGTCTCAAAAGTGTAATGCAACTTGAAGAACGTTTGCCAAGAAAAACCAGTTTCGTTATCTGTTTACTTGCTTGGTTTCCACCGAGATGGGCCATGTACAACACCCCTTACAGTGCCAAAGAAACTTACAAAGTGCGATCATCTGAGCTGAGACAATCAAGCATACAGCGTAGTTGACCCTGTAATTTACATTAGGACCAGTGTATTAAGATTTATTTGTATGTACAGTACAAAGTTTAAGTCTCTTAGCTCTTCATTTTAGTTACGGATGGTAATTAATCTCATGTTATTTATATGCAATAAATACAACTTTTATGGGATATCTATATGCAAGGGACTTACAATGGCTCACCACTTATCGCGTGGTTTATACTGATCAGTGTTTCTTGTACAATACATCAGGGATGTGATTAATCTCACCTGGGCCAACCTCCTTTTTTCTTTGGGGTCAAAAACATGATGATATGCTTCCAAATAACAATCAACGAGCTACGGACAAAAAGAGATTTTTCTTAAAGATCTGACTGAAAGTACCCCCAATAGACGTGAAACTGGCTTGTCTCAAAGAAATTACTTGATGTGTCGTGTAATTGCTGCATTGTAGTTATGTATTGTATATCCCTTTTCCATTTCTTACACTTGTATTGTTACTTTAAAATTAAGTTATTTCATTTTGACAAAAATATCAGCAGCTTCCGGCTTCTTTAAATTGGAGATTAAATCAAGATGTAGTTTGGTACAGAATTACGTAGTGCGTATACCTGTCTTTTGTTTTCCAAATATGCGGCTTCGTTTGTCCAAAGATCCAACAGAACTGCAAACCTATCCACTTTCTGATGTCCGTAGGCACCAAGATCAATACGATCACCCTGAAACTAATGTCACAAGATACACTTAATGTAGCTTGGGGGGAGCAGGATTGCAAAAGTGGAGAGAGCACTCCCCTTCCACCAATATTATAGCTCCAGACTAGGCGTCATTATGTGGACTGAGTTTGTTGGTTCTTCACTCTGCTCCAAGAGGTTTTCCCTGGATACTCCAGTTTTCTCCTCTCCTCAAAACGCAATGTTTAATCTGATTTGAATTAAAGTTCTAGGTTACAGTGTGTGAGTGTTAAATTGCTGCTCTAGCACTTGCAATGAAGCTTCCAAATTTTTCAACCAATACATAAATCTCAATGAAAAATATGTATTAAGTTCTTAATCAGCCGAATTATTAGAATCATTTATGGTGAGTGATGTCCCTTGGTAACTTAATAACGAGTATTAATTAATTCACAAAATGGATGGAAGTAAGTGAAATCCGATGAACAGTAATTCAACGATACTCATCCACAAAATTATTTGCTCAATCCCTTTAACCCAAAAATAGTAACTCCACTTTAGTAAATAGTCCAGTAAAATTACAATATTTGAAGGTAAAAAGAAGGATAAAAGCGTAAATCCAGTAGAATAAAGGTTTATGCACATAAAAATAAAAATTAATAGGCATATTTGGAACTTATACCCCAGAGATCCTTGGCAGTCTGAAATCCAAGTCTTTCTCAATGTAATGTGTCGCCACCAACAAAAGTTCCGTTTCCAGTTGTCTGCAAAATAAAAGAAAGCTTTGCATTAAGTTGTTCAGCAAGGAATTCTTTCTCAGCAATGTTCCTTAAACCCTGTTTTAATTTAGTTCCCTTCAACTATCCCACAAAAATAAAAACCAATTAAATGAAGGTTTTCCATGAGCCTTAACTAAATTGTCGAGAGTTAACTTCTTTGTCCATATCTTAAAAACGTTATTTTCAAGAGATAAATCTCATAATTACAGCTCTCCTCGCCCGCAAAACAACATTGAGCTGAGTTATTTGCACTTCTTCCTGAACCACATTGCATTGGGCGGGGTGAGGGGGAGGGGCAATTTTGTTCTTTTAGGTTACGATCCTATACATTGAAAAACGGGAAGAGTAGAGACTCTTACTTGAAGTCTGCTAGTGCTGAGTCATACAAAATGTAATAGCCTCTTTGGTCCTGTATATGCACCCTCCCTTCTTCCATTGTGAAAAAATCATCATGATTCTCAACCTGTTTAAAGAATCAGATAGATTTTAATTCACACTATGGATCATGATGTACACATTTTGCCTCATTAGACAAAATCTAAACTTACCTCAGAAAATTCCATAAATTCAGATTGTTCAACTCTGCAATAAGTAGCACAAACACGAATTTCATTATAATGAATAACTTCCATTGATTGTCTGGCTCTGCAAAATATTAATGTTACTTTCTGGGCCTCATTAAAGAAACCACACATTCTTTCTCGTCACCACTGCCCCAGGGATCTCATGAGATTGCCAAGCGTATGCACAACATTAGTGCCTTTAGCTTGCAACATCAGTTTAGCCATGGATTAGTGTCGGAGAAGAAAACAGTATGTCTTTTTCTGCATTTCTTAGTGTTTTAGCTATCTTCCATCTACGACAACATGAAGATAGGGATTAATGACATGGCCCAAACCAGCGAACCTACCTAGGCGCTTACTTCAAACAAAGGCATGATCAGGATGAACGGAATGTGATCATGGCAGGAATTCTACAAGGTCTTCAAGCTTTCCTAGCACAACTCTCTAAGAATTCGGAACTTCAGACCAACACCCTTCAGAGCTTAAAGGAAGATCTTCTCCTCCGACCAGACAGAGAGGAGAGCGACGTAATATCAGTAGAAAATGGTAGTACCAGTGGAGATATGATTGATGTAGAGTCCGCCACAAACAAAGTGCTTGAAATAAGCAACAACAACACTGAACCGCAGAATACATTAACAGAAACCCTGACCTAGGCGTTTACCCCAAACAAAAGAAAGTCACCAGCCACAGAAGGCAAAATTGCTGAGCTGGTTGATAATATGCTCATATGGGGCTTGTCGACCGAAATGGTCAAGGAACGGGCAAGAAAAGCATCCACTGCCTGAGCACTGCAAGTACTTGTCAGTGACAACGGTCAATGAGGAAATCTGGGATTTGCTGCCTAGAAAGAGCAGGGCAGTAGATTTAGCCTTCCAACGAGCGCTAGAGCCCCTATTATAGGGATTGTCTGCTCTGACCAATTTGGCGGGCAAACTGGTCAAAGACATAACTCCTGGCAAAACGCCAGATACTCGCCAAGTACTCAATCACGTCATGGATAGTGTTGTCCCGATGAGGAACACAAACTGGAAACTTAATATGAACCCACGGGAGCTTATTAAGCAAGATCTTAATTCCCCGTACATATGTTTATGTAAAGAGGATGTCCAATCTTCCACGAAATTGTTTGGGAAGACCTTTCCAAACATTTAAATCATGTCTAAGAAGCTAACAAAGCAGGGCAGCAAATGCAAAAGGCTGTTTCTGCTCAATCCCACAGGAGATTTTGGAGATTAAAACCTTATATTAGCGGAAGCAAAGCTCTAACCGCAATTTGCCAAGCCGCCAGCCTTTTTTAGGCCATGGCTACTCAACAACAAATCCTCTGCTTCGGGGGAAAAATCCAGCCACAAACAGGTGAGCTCAGTAGAGTCTCCATGTGAACAGCTAGGCAAAAGAGGTCAATTTCCAGATATTTCGTTGCTGGATAAATTTTGCTTGAAGGTTACAGAATTTCAAGCAGGCCAGCTGGGACAAAATTTATCACCTTGGGAGTCATTGACTTCAGACCCCTATATACTTGATGTGAAAAGGCATTACCACATTGAGTTTGAGTCTGCAGCTCAATGTCTGTCAAGTCTGTCAAGCACAGATACCTAGACAACTTCAACCCTCTACGCCCAAGAAAGAGGTCATTAATGAAGAAATATCGGACCTCCTCTGTAGAGGGGTTATTGAAAAAACATGGCATAGGGGAGATGGATTTGTATCCAATGTGTTTGTTTGACCTAAAAAGGGTGGCAGCTATCGCATGATTCTGAATTTGCAATTACTGAATGAATTTGTGGGTTATCAATATTTAAAAATGGACAATATTAAAACTGCTCTTAAACTCATGCGTCCTAAATGCTTTATGGCATTGGTAGACCTTAAGGACCGCTACCACTCTGGCCCTCTTGCATTAGAGGACAACAAATTTCTTAAATTTGAGTGGGAAGGTCAATACTATCAATACACCTGCCTTCCAAATGGCTTGTCATGTGCACCCAGGTTGTTTACTAAAATCCTGCAACCCATTTATGCTTGCTTACATTCTATGGGACATATCAGCATGGGGCACATTGATGATTCTTTTCTGACGGGATATACTCACATTGCCAGCCAACAGAACATCAAGGATACTGCTGAGAAATTAAGTAGTCTGGGGTTTGTCATCCACCCAGACATTTCACTGTTAAAACCTACTCAAGAACTTGAATTCTTGGGGTTTTTACTAAATACTCAGCTTCCACTAGCTAAAGCTGCTTATGTTACATCAGCCTGTGAGAATTAGCTATTGAATTAGAGAATTGGCTCATGTAATAGACTTACTTGTTTCAAGTTTTCTTGGTGTACAGTTTGGAGGTCTCCACTATAGGCAGCTGGAGAAAGATAAATTGCTAGCTTTTCACCATTCCAAAGGACATTATGATGGGCCAGTGATTATTTCGAGGGCCTCTCGTGACAAACTGATGAGGTGGATAACCAAACAGGAGGGTTTTGGGCTTTGGAGGAACAGCAGTATCACATTAATTATCTAGAGATGAAGGCTGTGCTACTTGGACTCAAATCATTATGTAGCAATGCAAGCAACATACATATTTGCATTCAGTCAGATAACACCACCATGGTGGCTTATCTTAATGCCATGGCGGGAGGGGGGGGAATTAAATCTCATGTCTGTAATGACCTTGTCTTCCAAATTTGGGACTGGCGTTCACAGAGAAATATCTGGCTTAGTGCCTGCCACACTCCTGGCATCAAAACTGTGGAGGCAGATAGAGAGTCTAGGAACACTAATGACACCACAGAGTGGTCGTTATCTTCTGTAGTTTACAATACTATTCTTCAAATTTGCATCGAGGCTTAACTATAAGGTGCCAACCTATGCATCATGGAGGCCAGACCCAGGTGCCATGTTTACTGGTGCATTTTTATTCCATTGTGGTCCTTATTACTTCTATGCCTTTCCTCCTTTCAGCTTGATAGCCCTTTGCCTTCAGAAAGTAGAGGAAGACCTTTCCTCAGGAGTGATTCTTGTACCCCTGTGGCCTACGCAACTATGGTTTCCAGTGCGCTTTCGTCTCTCAGTGGATCATCCTCGGATTCTGCCCAACTTCAGCACTCTGCTAACTCAGCCTCACAGCAGGAACTCCCATCCACTGGGAAAGAAGCTAAGACTGTTGGCATGTGCTGTCTCCGAGAAAGCATCCTCGAGAGAAGCATTTCAGACGCAGCTACCTCAATTATCATGCAGTCATGTTCGGACAGCACCCATAAGCAGTACCAACCACATATCACAAAGTGCAAGGCTGTCACTAAATCTTGATGCAGGTGGGGAAATACAAAAAAATAGCCGGGATTCGAGTTACTGTAGTGAAGTCAACATGCTGGTTTTACATCAAAGTAGCCGGGAATATACCTCAAAAAATGAGGAGAAAATCCCGTCTCTCGGCCCTTAATGACAGCCCTGCAAAGTGGTTCAGCGTTTGTAGTGGACAAGAAAGTAATCCATACAATCCCCCTGTAGGAACTGTGACTTTTTAGTCACCTTACATGAAAAAGGTTTAAAATATATATATATTTCATTCTAAGCACAGCAAGAAGGGCAGTTTCAGCAGTTGTTCTCCCCACACAATCACGCTATTGGTAACCATCCTTTGGTGTGTCGCTTCATGAGAGGAATTTACAAGTGCAACCCTCCAACTCCTAGGTACCACACAACCTGGAATGTCCAGACAGTGCTAACTTAGCTGGCCTCTCAAACTCCCATTGAGGCTTTGGATTTGAAATCCTTGATACTGAAATTACTGATGCTTACTGCATTGGTTTCTGCTCAAAGGGGTCAGAGCCTGCATATGTTGGATATCAGCTGTACGAAAGTAACTGAGTCATCATACGAGTTCCCCCTTCCAGAGCACGTGAGACAAAGCAGACCCGGGTTCAAGACCCCTTCTGTCTTGCTTACGGCACACCCTGTGAACAAGACTTTGTGTGTACTTCGAGCTTTTGAGCGCGACAGAGAGTGCAAAGCGCGATCGTACGAGCGCAGAGCGCGAGCGAGCGAAAGCTCGACTTGTTTCCCTTGCAGCGAATCACATCAAGTGACATCATTTTGGTGGGAACTTCTTAGGATGCTGCATGCAGTGCTGCCTGTCAAACTGTCAAATTAACAAATAGATTCCATGTTGCTGTGCGTCTGTTCAGTACCGTCAAAATGTGGTAGGAACAAAAAAGTGTCACACGAGGCGATAGCCGAGTGTGTCACTGATGTTCTTACCACATTTTGACCTCTTCTGTGATCTATTACTGAACAGACCCACGGCTACATGGAATCTATTTGTTTTATATAATAAAGAATTAAACTTTATTCGCATAAAAGCTGATGGTGACGTCAATCGTGGGTCTGACCTCTAATAGATCATAGGCAAGAACCAATAAAAATCCGTGAATAACTTGGGTTATTATATAAATACTTTTCGCACCTCGCGAAATCGATCAATGGTTTGGTAATTGAATGGAGGAGGAAAATACACCAACTAAAACTTTTATTCGGGTTGCTGTGCCGGACAACATTTGCCTTCAATGTGGCAAACTGGTAGACAATCCAGCGTTACGACGAAAGTTATTTTCCAGGAAGCAGAAGACAAAAACGTGTCAAAGTCTGGAGCTTCTTCTAGGAGATGTGTTTCCGCGAGACAACGACTTGGGAACTATTTGCCGAAACTGCTCGGAACGCAACGAAACGCTGACAAAGAAAATTTTTCAAGTTAGGGCTAACTTTTCTGGACCAAAAGGAAGTCTAGGAAACAATTTGCACAGCTCTGTCGGAGTAAAGCGCTTGACAAAAGCTGAAAGAGCTGAGGTACCCGAACAAGGTGCGACTGGGCGAAGAGCTTCAACAAAGAGAAGAGCTTTATTTGCAAGTGAAGCAAGCTTTAAAATCTCATGGGATCCCTGGGGCAGTGGTGACGAGATAGAATTATAAAATGAAAGGAGACTTACCTGTAACTTGAAGTTTGATTGAGATTCTGTCGAGTCACCAACTGCACCAAGGGATCACATGCCCACCCTGGCTTCAGGGTAACATAACCTAGCCATACCCACCCAAGTTTCTTTGCCTGTCTTCTGAGGTTACACATACATGCTGCGTATATTTTCCCTGGTACAAAACATTCACATTTAGGCTGTAAATACTAATGTTGCCCATGCACTTGGCAATCTCATGTGATGCCTTGGTGCAGTTGGTTACTCGATAGAATCTCAATCAAACTTCAACTTACAGGTAAGTATCGTTTAATTTTATAATATTCTTGTATCTCATCACCACGGTTTGTCAGCAGACAAACGACCAACTGTTGGCTGACACACAACAAGCTGTTAGCCAACAAATGGCCAACTGTCGACCAACTGTCAACCAACAGTTAGTCATCTGTTGCCAAAGAGTCGGCCAACAGTTCTTTGGGGGTGCTCTTCTTCAAAATAATTATTACCAAATAATGGGTAATGAAGTCTTTTACTAACAACCTGTAGTCAGCTGGTGTGTTATGGACGTACTGGTGTGATCCAATCCCAGAAATTCCTCCTCCATGAAACACTTGATGCCTAAAATCACACAAGTTCTGCTAATTCATTGACAATGATGACACGTTCCGAGGAGGTTTCAGTAGGTAAATAAAACATCACCTCTTTGCCGAAGAGATATAACCACCAACAATAACAATGGCGATATAAGATAAAAATGAACACAGCAAACCACAGCCAAAAAATAGACTGAGACAAAGAGATAGGTTAGCTAACATACGTGGATGTCTTTAGTTTTCCTCCTTCCAGAGAAAGACCACAATCGTTTATTACTAATGTTCTTTCAGTTGATTGAAAGTAATTCAGGATTCCAAGACACTAGAGACAAAAAAAAGGGAACTATTAACATGACAAGACGAATCTTTTCTCAAAACTGACTGAGAAAAAACAATCTCTGATATGTTTATTTACGGGTAATAAAAGAATTCCAATAGTAAGATTGACTTTGTTTATAAACCATGTACATCACAACAAGATCGTGACAAACATATACTGAGAAACTGAAGTTAGCACCATAAAGTCCCTTTTTCTCACGACTTTGAATGGTAAATGTCTTACCGATCTCTGTAGGTCCCTCAACCTAAGGTGCCGAAGCAGAAGAAAAGACATGTATGCCCCTTGCAGTTTACTGGCCTGTGTCTTGGCGTCCTCATCATCCAAACCCAGCAACTCAACAGCTGTACCAAGATCAAATTCACCAGTAGTGTTGCTACTTCCACCCATGTCATCTTCACTGATTTTTGTGTCAAACTCCAGGACATCATCTTTTGAGCTTAAACTGTTGCATAGATAAATTAAATAGATCAAACCTTAAAATACCCTAGCATACATACATTCTTATAACCCTAACCCGTCCACTTGACATTTTGTGCCACCACGCTTCCCTCGAGTTTTCTTTAACACACCCACAGACTTCAAGGCATTCCACCCAAATGTGACAAAGGCTTGCTATTAAGGGTTGAATTTCTCCAACAGAATCTTACAGAAAGTAATGATGATCGATTATACGTTACTGCCATAACATTAGAAAGAATATATTTCAACCCCAGAGGTAAAAAAATAATTGCTAAGGGAGAAATATATCCAAAATTTAGAGCTGAGTCAGGTTCATGCAGCCAGAACGGCGCACATACATAACAATACACATACACAAGGAGTGGTAGAGAATAATATATAAATATATATTGCTCCACGGAAAAACACCTGCAAATTAGCTACACAACATATGAGTATGGAAACTGTTTTACAGCTGAAATTAATTTAAGCAATAGGCAATTTTCACGATGGCGTCATTTGACTACAACTGCCACAATTCAGTTTGTTTTTCTTTTCATATTTAAATTTTGTATTCCCAGTGGGGTAAAAATAACAATAGCTCTAATTAACATGAAACAAGCGAAACCTGCAGGATTCTGGTACTTGTAGTCATATGGAGTCATCATGCAAATGTCCTATTAAATAAACAGCACACTTTATCTGTGATATCTTGCCTCAATTTGTCTTGTAATGCTACATCAATGAACGAATGTCTCAGATAATATTGACCAAAGTAAGGCTTCTAGAAACTGTGCCCAAACTAAACTTTTCGGAAAACTGAAAGGTTCTTCTCAATGTTATGATCAATCCAAACCCAAAGGTGGGGCCCACTGCATTAATAGGGCTAACACTCTGAAGGATGACATTAGAACATTGTATAGCACTTAAAATTACAGTCTAATATATATTTCTGTTGAAATTATTATAAACAAAACACAGCCAAAGTTTGAAAAACATGCCCATTATTCTTATTGTGATCAATACTATGCTGCTGCTCAAATTGACACTATAACACCCCCCCCCCCCCCAATCCCTCTCAAAACGTTTGAAGCAAAAATTACAAATACATTCCAAATGGAATGTAGAAATCTGCTAATGGCCACCATATTTTGGGAGTATTTTTACTAGACTGCACATGTCCTTTAAAAGTTCTGGTTGCAATAGACTGGTATCCTATGAAAACAACATGCTTGCTCTCTCCACACTTGACCCCATATTATATGAACTTCAAATAGTGCAGTCGGGCAAAAGTGACCATTGGGAACTTAAGAATCTTCTTAAGTAGAAAATTTATTAACTTCAAGGGAAAAACAAATATAATGGACTCCATGCTACTACCCTTTGCGTCACAATACCAGCAACCACATTTCAAATTTTTACGTTGCCAAAATTTTCAAGTGCTTTAATTTGGCAACTGCTTAAGATTCTGAAAGCCTCTGATCAAATTTCGCATGGAAATTGTGTGCTTCTTTTAAGTTTGTAGAGTTCAGCAAAACATTGTTAAAGGCTTCAAAGGCTCTAATTTACAAAGCTTTGTGGTTTACCACTGTGACAGTTTCTTTTCTTGGAAACTGAGAAACTGAATATAGGATTTCCTAAGTGCAATGCAATCAGACCAGTGCTTCTCTAGCAAAATTATCTAATAAAGAGCATTGAATTCACACATCTAATTGAATTACAGTTCGCAGCAATAATTATTGTTTTCACCAGGTCCTCAGAATCCCTTTCCATTCCAAAATGGAACACTACTGCTTTAATTTGTGAAATTTTGTACATTTGACCCTGTTACTAACATTGACATCTGGGAGAAAGGGGACCTCAATACACTAACTCTCTTAACCTAACCAAAACAGTAACCAGTAACATGATAGATATCGTTGCCATCGTAACAGCATCAATACAAATACAAAAATAAACGAAATATTGACTGTGCCATCAAATCATGTACAATGTAGCTCACATTAGTGTTATATTTTACTAATACAAGTATCTAATCCCCAAAGGAATTGCATAAGTTTCTTACAGTAAGGATAATCACAGTAAAATCAAATTACTGGTACCTTTTCTTTCTTCATGTCCATATCAGGAGGCTGCATGGGCAAGTTTTCAGGCCAATCACGGTTTCAATGCTGATGCCCCAGTTAAAACCTCTCCCGGATCAGCAACTGGGTTGAATCTAACATTACTGTCTTTCTATCGAAATAATTAGCACCAGGTTTCTGAATCCAGTAAATTGTTTCTTAAAATGCTGCTGTGGTTATTTGAATTGCTTATTTCTATATGGTCCAATAACCTATAAAATTTATGATGACTTACTTAGATTTTGATTGGATGAAAGTCCTTCTCATTGTTTCACTGACCTGACAGAAGCATAACTGAAAATTCGTTTCCATACTCCAGCCGTGTCATTTTGAGTGCGATAGGTTGTTACAGATGCTGACTTAGGCTTAGGTGGTTCCAAGATTGCCTTTGCATGTTCTTTCAAAGAGGACAACACCCTCTACAGATTAATAAAGGGAAGATATGCCAATTTACAGTTCAGACTGATAAATATTTTAAAATAATGATTTCCGTAATACAAGAAGAAAGTGTGGATTATTTTCACGCAGAATGACAGGGGTTAGAACACCTTGAATAATAGGATCTATGCAGTCATTGCCAAATGTATTTTGAAAAGCTTCTAATCATTTGTTAACTGATTAAATTTAATGCAAATCTCATACTAACCAGTCGCTTCACGTGCTAACAAAATGACTTTCAAATTATTACTTTATAATATCAAGGTTCTCTTAACATGGCAAAAAGCATGCTTGCCTTTGTGGCAGTTTTCTCAGCAATAAAATCAAAGTTAGGCCTTACCTGACCATCTTGGACATGGATGAACCTTGAATGTGCTTTTAGTAACTGCAAAAAGAATCATTTTTCACTATGTATCGTTTCATTTATGTGATAAGCCGTTACATGATGTTGATCACCTAACACATACTGTCCCTTTTAGTCATAAGCAAACATTTAAGAATTGCACCGACACAATAATGTATGATATTTACTGTTTATGGAATAACCTACCACTCAATATCAGGAAGTCATGCTCTTTGTCCATCTTTCACAAGAATTTAAATACGTTTTATCATAATAAAATGTTAGCCATACTTATTTACCGTCTGGTACAAAACACAAGTCTCAGGTCACAGGTCTTGTTCACAGGTCTCTGTTTTACCAATACAGAAAGAAACCTAAACATTCATTAAGGACGTTCGCACGGAAATTTTCTAACATTGAATTTTTTCTGCAAATTTTACCATTGAAAGATGATGAGTTAGTCATGTCAGAAATGCGAAAAAAAAAAATAGGGGGTCACCACCTTTGTTTTGCAGAGAACTTGCCCGGAAGAATACCCTAAATCTGAAAAAAATTATGTGGATTCTTTAGCAAATAAGGCCACAGTGTCTGTAAGCCCAAAAATATTGCAATTACATCTTTGAAGTGAAATCGCCAGTACCAGTGAGCGGTACATTAGTTAATGACAGGGGGAGTAGCAACTCACTCATTCGGCCCTGTGTGTATCAAGTCTTTCTGTGATCACTCAGATTTAACGAATCGTGTCATCGACTTACCTCTACTTTATTTACTGACGTGGTGGCAGCGGTGTGATAGCCAACTATTGCCCCGTTATATCAAGGAACACCTTGGTAAAGAATTCAATTTCCATTCAGTCTGTTTGGAACATGATACGCGAGCATTTTGGCTTCCAAATCACAGGAGCGCACTTCCTTGATTTTGCAAACCTACATCTGGAAGCCGACGAACGCCCTGAAGACCTCTTCCAGAGACTCATGGCCTTTGTAGAGGACACCCTACTCCACGCTAACAGCCTTTCCCACCATGGTGACGTTACCACTGAAGACAAGAAACTAACTCCTACACTGGAGAATTTTACCGTACTGACCTGGCTCAGATTAATTAACCCTGAGTTACCCAAACTAGTGAAACAACGATATGGCACCAAATTCTAGCATTCATAAAGCCACAAATATCTCAGGCACTCACCTCCCAACTCGATGAGATACGCACCGCCAACGACACTAGGATCATGCGCACCGCTGTTAGTAGTTATCACAAACCTATTGGCAACAGATCCCAGTACAAGGTGAGCACATGACCCAACCGTTCGTCCAGGTCCTGCCCGCTATGTAAACAGGGTAACCGGCCTGAGATCGGCCATTTCCTTAGCAAATGCAGTTTCCTTCCGGAACAGGATCGTAGGTACATAGCTAAGGCCAGACTAATCACTGACATCTTCGATGACCCCGCTGATCCTGAAACCAGACCCCTTGTAGACAAGCCAGACAGCGCCACTGATGATCCTGGTCCTAGTCCCAGCACTCATGTCTTCCACATACAGACCCGCCAGTCTCCATATCTTGATACATTCCATGCACACCACCCAGTGCGCATAACCATTGACAGTGGCCCAACAGGGAACATGAACCGTCACACTGTCGACCAACATCTCGGCTGCCAAGTGAAGCCCAGTTCTCAATCAGTCCACCAAGCAGATGGCTCTTCTCCCTTGCACGTGGTTGGTGAGATGAGCTTATCATTCACCCGTGAAGACTGGACATTTACCTTCGAAGGCCTCGTCATTGAAAATCTCGACGTAGATGTACTGGCAGGGACCCCCTTCATGGAAACAAATGATATTGCAGTACACCCTGTCAAGCAACAAGTAATCCTTGGAGACGGGTCCATCCACCACTATGGGTACTACGTTCTTCTCCCATGTCAACAATTCCTTGAAGTCAACTTACTGAGTGATGCACCCCGCAACTCTGTATATGCATTGGAACTCCGGACCGACGCGCCCAGCATAAGACAGCTATCAGCTTCCCAAATGTGGCCAGCCCCGGCTATCATCTCCAGCATCGCAGGAAAGATACGCATCCCCAATCTGTCTCCCCAGCCACATTTCCTCAAGAGAAATGAGCACTTCTGTCAGGTAAGCGCCGTGTATGCACCGGATGCCTACCACAACGACCCACAACTGCAAACCACGCCACAACCCAAGCCACCTGTACTTCAGACCGACACGAAACACTCTGCAAACGTTTGTCTTGACCCAGACAACTTACTTCCTTGCCATATCAGAGCCATATCAAATTTACCTCACTCCTGGATGCGTACGACCATGTCTTCGACCTTCAAAGGTTACAATGGTGCAGTAGGTCCATTCGAAGCCAGGGTAAACATGGGTCCTGTGGAACCTCCCCAACGGAAAGGCCGGCTGCCGCAGTATGCCCGTCACCAGCTTCTGGAGCTACAACAGAAGTTTGACGAACTAGAAACATTGGGTGTCTTTAGATGCCCCGAAGACATCAACGTTGCAGTTGAGTACCTAAACCCGTCTTTTCTCATCAAGAAAGCCAACGGTGGTCACCGCCTAGTCACCGCATTTGCTGACGTCAGTCGTTACAGCAAGCCTCAGCCTTCTCTCATGCCCGATGTCAACTCCACCCTACGTCTTATCGCCCAGTGGAAACACATCGTCGCGACAGACGTGGCCAGCGCATTCTACCAGATTCCACTTTCACGCGACTCTATGAAATATTGTGGCATTGCTACACCAATCCCGGGGTGTGCATGTGTATGCGCAGTCCGCCATGGGCATGCCAGGGTCAGAGACGGCCCTCGAAGAGCTCATGAGCCGAGTACTCGGTGACCTGGTAGAGGAAGGCACTGTCGCTAAAATCGCCGATGACCTGTATTGGGAAGGCGACTCCCCGGAAGAACTCCTGCAAAACTGGACAAAAGTTTTACAAGCCCTCCACAAATGCGATCTCCGCCTTTCTGCATCAAAGACCAGCATCAACCCACAATCCACAACAATACTAGGCTGGATTTGGAACTGTGGCACCGTAAGTGCCAGCCCACACCGCATCGCCTCCCTTGCCTTGCGGATGCCGGATGCGGTCCTTCATTGGAGCTTTCAAGGTGCTCTCATTCCCGGATGCTCTACACTCCTCGCAAAACTTGACAACACTGTTGCTGGCCACGAATCTAATGAAACGATGCAGTGGACAGATGACCTAAGAACGTCTTTCCGCAACGCCCAGGCAGCCCTATCCAGTACCCACACCATCTCGCTCCCGAAACCTGGCGATCAACTGTGGATTGTGACAGACAGCGCCGTCCAGAAACCTGGAATAGGCGTCACCCTATATGTCACCCGTGACGGCAAACTACACTTTCCGTGAGCCCCCGTGTGTCGACGTTCCTGTCTACCGTGAGCCGATACCAGGCCTCTGTACGACAGGTATCCGGCTCCGCAATACTGCCTTTGGATTTCACCAGCCGTAATGCCGCCCCGTGTGAAGATGAGGCCTGCCAGGTCTGCGCGTTTACGAAACTCACCCAAGATTCAGTTGTCAGACACACATCCACCCTAGACATACTTAGTGGCACCAAGGACCTCCCATTCACCAGCGGCACCGCCTGGTTGACCACACAGGCCGAATGCCCCAATTTACGATGCACTTATGCCCACCTACAACAGGGAACACGTCCTTCAAAGAAGCTGACGAACATGAGGGATGTTAAGAGGTACCTCAATGTAGTAACCACTGCGAAAAATGGCTTACTTGTTGTTAAGCGCGACCAGCCTCTCGCACCAACACATGAATGCATTATCATTCCCCGACAAGTACTAGAAGGACTCTACACATCCAACTCGGCCACCCATCCAGTCATCAACTCAAAGCTGTAAACAACTGCTATCTGTATGCTCTGGACATGGACAAGGCCATTGACCGTGTGACTCAAGCTTGCCACCGATGTGCTTCCCTGCGCCTAACCCCGGAAATGCGAGAGGAGCAGTCATCTTCCCCTCCACCTGATGCCATTGGCGAATCGTTTGCCGCAGATGTTATCAAGCGCTCGAGACAGCTCATACTAGTTTTCCGTGAGTGTGTGACCTCCTTCACAGCAACAACTCTGCTGGAGGATGAACGACACAACACTCTACACATGTACGTGATGCCCTAATCCGCCTTTGGGTCCAAATGCATCCACTAGATGGACCGTCATAGGCACTGACCCTGCCTCAGGATTCAAAGCACTAACAGACAATCTCCTACTCAAACACCACATAATCACCATACAGATTGGAAATGCCAAGAATCGGAACAAGAACCTTGTAGCGAGGAATGCGGTTCAACAGGTTGAAAACGAGTTATTCCGACTCGACCCACTAGGAGGTCCTGTGTCTCCTGTGACCCTGTCAGTAGCGACAGGCCACATGCATCCGATGACGTGGCCTTTTTGCTAGAGAGATGTGGACACAGCGAGATCAATTCTCAAACCAGCAGATACCACTACACCGTTCAACAACACGAACAGCGTATCGCCAACCACCATCACAGCAAGAAATCTAAGGCCCCTGTCACCAAGAACCACCCAGCTGAGCACATCACCGTCGGTGACTTAGTCTACCTGTATTCCGATCACAAGAAAACTAGAGCACACGATCGCTACTTGGTCGTGGAAGTAACTAAAACCATCAGAAAATTTGTCGGCTCTCAGCTTCGAAGCATATCGTACCGCGTGAACCTCAGATTGCTATTGGGTTCCATCTGGAGTAGGAGACTACTGTCCGTCCCTAATCAACGATGATGCAGACTCATCATCCGAGGAAGCCCCTCCAGCACAGCCAGTGCATTCCCTACCATCTCCACCTGTTGTACCGAGTGCAATCTCGACACCTGCTACTCAAGAAGTTCCTGATGTCAACCTTCCTACTGGTGGACATGGGCCCCATGAGGACACCCATCCTGACCCAGTAATAGACTCCCCTGACAGTGACTCTGATGCCAATACCCCGCCCCGCAGGCCACACATGTGCAACGTTATCCAGCATGTTACAATGACTTTGTTCTAGACTCCAACTAACTTACCAAACACAGTAGCACATATAACATTGATAGTTTTCGTTACAAGTTTTATATTCGTTCCCGTTTGTTATTAGCATGTAGCTCTAAGTTAGCTCACTACACATTTGTAATGCTCGAGGGAAGAAGAAAAGGAAGTTACGCCAGTACCGGTCAGCGGTACATTAGTTATAGACAGGGGCAGTAGCGACTCACTCATTCGGCCCTCGTGTTCTTGTGTGTATCAACTCTTTCTGTGATCGCTCAGACTTATTAAACGTTCCAGTTGTGTAATGAATCGTGTCATTGACTTACCTCTCAATGAGCGACAAAAGTGTTGAGACACTTGGCAGTAAAATTCGATTTTCTGCATCTTGGATACATTTCCCCCCTTTCCCCCAAAACAATGTTGATTTTTCTATTTCTTCCACTGCACAGACCACAGTGCCTACACAACATTGAAT
>NC_090879.1:20188874-20198874 GCF_036669935.1 Montipora foliosa
ATAACAATATGTTGGAGTCGTATGGCAGTTGTGCTAACTTACACAATCCCCACGTGAAGCCAGATGGGAAGACAGAACATCCAAATTAAAGCAGTATTACTAAAGTGGCTCCAGGGCTCTGAAAAATGTCAATGGGGAGCAGGGATAGCACAGTGGTCAGAGCACTCGCCTCCCACATACATACATACATACTTAATTGACCACTCCCCATAGGGGCTTTTCAGGGCTAATGAACACAATCATGACAGAACAGAACATTCAACAACAACTACTGGTACATGTATTAAGAATCCAAACTGGCTGGAGCCAAGCTAGTTGGCTATTTACTAGTCTAAGAGCAGCTGAGAAGTTGAACCAGGGACTACCAGGAACAAATTCAACCAGTGGTCAGAACGTGTCTTGAAACCAGGATCCCTGGATCTCAAGGCAAGCGCCCTGACCACTGAGCTGCACTGCCTCCCACCATTGTGGCCCGGCTTTGATTCCCAGATCCGGCGTCATATGTTTTTGTGTGGTTGGGTTTGTTGGTTCTTTACTCTGCTTCACGAGTCAGAGTTTTTCTCCGGGTACTCCGGTTTTCCCCTCCCCTAAAAACCAATGTGATTTGATATGTATTAATTTGATTTGATCTCACATGTGCATTACCCCACAAGCTATTCAGCTTTAAAAATTATCGTTTGAAAGTAAAGTTCTGTTGTTATTGTTATTGTCAAGAAAAAGAACAAAGGACAACAAATGAAATGGCTTGGAAGACAGTCTTGAGCTCCCGACAGCATTATGAAAAAAAGCAAAACACACAAGGCAAGAACATTTCGGCAGGAGTGGGAAACAACAGTTGCATGGCTCAAACTTTTGTTAACAAATGAACTCTGCCAGATGTACCGCTATTTACTTCAAATGAGAGAGAAATATAGAAGAAATGCTAAACTGAATTGTTTTACATCACCATGTACTTGCATCTACTCCTTGATTTGTTCCAGTCGTTATTATCAAAATGTTTAATATTTAAAGCGCCCCTGTGATAAGAAAATCATTCTCTTTTTTTTCTTCAGAGTTTGAAAGTATGTTTGCTTAACACCTGACTGACAAAATTTTGAACATTCATTTTTATCCAAAGGCAATTTACTTTGAGTGTAATTAAGTTTTGGATTTCACGGTCCACCATTACTCACGTTCAAAACTGACTGATTGGACCTCAGAGGGTTGGTTCCAGGAAAAAGTGACGTCAAAGGTTCACTAGCTTGAAATTATTGTGTGTCAATGCAGTTTATTATAAATGCAAAATGTGAGTTTAAAAGTGTGAAAGCCCAGAACTCCTGTGCTGCATATTAATTCTGCAGCATACTCACACATTGCATTCTTAAACTAGTAAGCCCTTGACGGCATTTTCTCCTTGAACCAGCTCTCTCAAGAACTTACAGTTAGTAATGGTGGACCATTAAATAAGAAAATTACAGTTAAAATAAGCAGGCATCTTTTTGAAATCAAGGCTTAAAACTTTGGTCGCTTAGTGTTTGGTTAACATATAGTTTTGAAATCCAAAGAAAAATAAGAATTGATTTTCTGGGGCACCCTTTCCCTCAGGGGGTATTTTAGGAATTTCTGGGTGGGGATGTGCCGCTGGGACCCTGGAACCCTTAGCCTATACCAGAGCTAGTTTCAGCTGGATTTTGCTACCCTATACTAGAGTAAACTCCCCAAATTACTCCTATCCTAGAGTAGCTGTTTTCCAGAAACTGAGGTCACTAGCACAGTCTAAAACAAAGCCAAAACAAAACCTTATACCACAATCACTTCTTTATTAAAAAAGGATTTATTTATACTTGTCCAGCAATGCCAAGCACGTACATACACATTATCAAGATAATAAATTGTTTAATTTTAACCAGTATTAATATCACCGATTTCCGTCTGAATCCCGTTTTTGACAGTTAATAATATCCAGTAGCGTTATATGATAGTCATCTATCAACGCTCTTGAGGCTGAGTCGTGAAAATTTAAACTTGCCGATTTCAAACAACTGGTCAGTTTCGTGAAAAATGATACCCTATTCTAGACTCAAACGCTCTGATTTATATACCCTATGCTAGAGTAAACTGCTTGAAAACCATACCCTTCACAGCGGCACATACCTATATAGCCCATATATGGCAGTACCCCCCACCCCCGGGCCCTTTTCCCCCTAAGAGTGACACTTAAAGATTTTACGCTATCTAACACCCCAGGTGATTTTACTCCTCAATGAGGACCTCTTCACGGGTGAAAAGGCTACGATATCATAAATTGTGAGCTTGGATAACAAAACTTTATAATTATTTTGGTTAGCAAAAAAAGATGTCTACTAAGCCTAAATGTTAATAATCCAAAAATTTAAATGCAAGCCCTGACCATATTTTCAATAAAGCTCCCAGTACACCTCAACTCCATCTGATCATGCCTCCTTCGATATCCCCTTTGCACTAAACCATCACAACCACTTGCAACAAGCCCAACCACCACCAATTCCTTGCCACACACTCTACACATTGGATCTACATCCTTGTTCTCAATACAAAAAAAATCTGGTTTGCAAAGCCTGCTCCAGAGCTGCAAAAACATGCCCCTCTATGCTATTCCCCAAATAACGTGCATGCTTTTCCCCAAATATCAAGCTATGAGCCACTACCTTGACCTCTCGGACATTCCTCATGAACTTCCCATGCATTTTCCACCCACTTCCTGTGCACATTCTTTGTTTCTTCCACCTGCAACATCTCTCCAGTAAACTTAACATCCACTCGTCACTCACCTTGACATATATATCCAAACAGACAAAGTTCCTTATTCACACAATCATACACACTGATCAATCCCACAATCTTTCCACTTTCACTACACTCCCCTTCTTGTGGATTGCCCCCCAACATTGTCAAGCTCTTCCTCATCTTCACATCTATCACCCCCAGTTTTTCGATCACTCCAATCCAAAATCCCAGCACTGTACATGTATCTCACCACACCTATAGAAGGGTACAAGCTTGTAATCCTATTGCATTTATTGCCCTAATAAAATTCGCACCATGTAACTTTGACCTCACCATCAGTTTCACCCTCTTCAAATACTCTAGTTTCACCTTCTCCTTCATCTATCTACCCCATCTCCAAACACCTTTTCTTCACCTGAGCCTCCCTAAACAACTGATCCTTCATAACCTGCACCTTCCTCCTACGCCCCTTGTGTATTTGTCTTCTGATCTTTACTGATAATAATTGATGCCTTTGTTGTAGATGCAGGCAAGCTGTTGTGTGTCAGCTTAAAACTACAGGTAAATAGCTTTTACCACATGACCATTACTTCATCAAATTACACAACAATTGATTTTAGTGTTGTAAGAGGTAATTAAGCATTGCACAGTGTGGGAGCAGCAACAGCACAAGAACTATTTTAATTTACTAACTTTGCCAATCAAGCTGACAGAGCACCACAACAGCTTGGGTCAATTACTGTGGCCTCTTTTTTTGGCCTCTTGAGTATTGAGTGAAGGCTTAAGTTCCTTAATGAAAAACATTTCATACAGAAGACAATCAAACTTAGTTTGGCATTTCTTATTTGTATAGTGAAATAATACCTACATTATTTAAACTATTTTATGGCAATGGCACTGACAGAGGGGCAGGGGCCAAGCAGGGCCTTCAGAGGGTCATGCTACACCTGCCTCATAAATCTTCAGGACCCCAAGGGTCTGTCTCAATCAGAGATCCCAGAGTCTCATGCTTGAAGTATTTAATGATGCTGGGGCCTTTGTCATGAATTTGTACATGATTGTATAAAATAATTATGTTGTGGTTCAGTTTTTATCTTGGTTAAAATTTCTTCAAAGCAATTCAATTTTGCTTTTTCTTTGTCTAATATTCATTATCATACACTGAAATCTGAAACAAAGGAAAAATCAAAATTGAACTAGTTTGAAAAATTTTGAACCAAATAAATTATATAAAATTGAACCACAACATATACATCAGAAATTTAACCTGGGGGTGCTTAAGGTGGAAATGGGTTAAAAAGCATGTTGACTCAGGTGTAACTCAACAACCATTATCTTACCCTAACAAATGCATTTATTCTCTTCACTGAATGCAGCATGCAGATAAGCCAGCGTGTGTAAATCAGCAAATCCTCCATTGTAACAACACTCATTGCTGAATCGCTTCCAGCGAGTGTTGCTTCAAACGCCACAGCAAGTCGTCTTGCACGTTGAATGCAGTCATGGTATTCTTCCATGATGTAACTATGTGAGCAAAATTAACTCAAATTATAGTAATTATTCAACATGAAACTTCAACCATAACTTTAAAACAGCTAAATAATTTTATTGGCTTGTATGGTCATAAGACCACAATACATGTAATTAAAACATTCAGCTATTATAGTCTCCTTAACAATCCTGGTCAAAAATGTTGGGATTAATTAATTCCTGCTTTTCCCCCTCCCCCCATTACAATGTTGATTTTCACGGTCTCCGAAATCAAGATTAGTTCATTGATCACTTGTACGTTTCAACATTGTCTTGGGGGGGGGGGGGGCCTTAACCCAAAATTTGACTATTGTCCAAAAGTCTTTTGGCCCGGATTATTGGGAGATGAGGTTTGTTCTTCTCTTTGCATGAAATGTCAACACTCATACCAGGGGTACTTCAACACTCATGCTTAATTGCAGAAATGCTTTCTACATGCTGAATAATGAAAACTCAAGTAAAGAATGTGTGGTTTACTTGTGGAGTGTCAGTTGTTACAGTGACTGTCTCAAAATAGAAGGGGATATATTTCTGGGAAGGGAAAATCCACCTGTCTCCTAGTGGAGATCTCCATGCCTGATGAAGTCTTTAGAAAGATAAAAAGCTTGAACATAAAAGGAATAATTTCAACAGCCTACCTAAGTCGTTTTTGATATAAAGGGAACAGGTTTTCGATGGCTTTGGTGTGTTCACAGAATCGAGCCCACCGTAGCATGTGCATGTGTTTACATTGCACTAAATGCTCTATCCTCTCCACAAAAAACTGCAAAGAAACAACAACATTATTAAAGTGGTACTATGATCAAAAAACCATTTCCTTTTTTTTCTTCAGATTTGAAAGCGTGTTCGCATAACACCTGAACTGGCAAAGTTTTGAGCTTTGAGTTTATCCCAAGGCTGTTTATTTTGAGTGTAAGTTTTGAATTTCACGATCCGCCATTACTCACGTTGAAAACTGACCGATTAGACCTCAGAGGGTTGGATCTAGAGAAAGTGACATCATTTACTCATTAACACAATTTATTATATACAGTGTATGTAAAACATGGGTTTAAAAGTCTGAAAGTCCAAAACTCCCATGCTGCATATTAATTCAGCTGTGAACACACGCTTCGCATTCTTAAACTAGTGAGTCTTCGACGTCATTTTCTCCTCAACCCAGCTCTCTCAATATTTTAAAGTTTGTAATGGCGGACCAATAAATAAGAAAATTCCAGTTAAAATAAACAGGTGTCTTTTTAAAATCAGAACTGAAAACTTGGGTCACTTGGTGTTTAGTTAACATAGTTTTGAAATCCAAAGAAAAAAAAGATTTGTTTTTTTGGTCGTAGTACCACTTTAAGAGTAGCACATGATAAGTCTGACTAATTCCATACTTGGAATGCTATCCAATGCTAACTTTAAACTAAGTCATATTTAAAATAACTGAACTTTTTCCATGCCTTAGCTGATTCACCTTTGCACATCACTTGAGTAATTTATTAATATTATCAGGTTAATGCTTGTTATGACATTGGAAACACAAACTGGTCTAATTATGTTGAATCAAGAAACTTTTAAAGTGCCCCTGTGACCAAAAAATTAATTCATATTTTTCTTTGGATTTCAAAACTATGTTAACAAAACACTAAGTGACCCATGTTTTAAGCCTTGATTTCAAAAAGACACCTCTTTATTTTAACTGGAATTTTCCTATTTAATGGTCCGCCATTACTAACATTATGTTCTTGAGAGAGCTGGATCGAGGAGAAAATGACGTCAAAGGCTCACTAGTTTAAGAATGCAATACGTGTGTACGCTGCAAAATTAATATGCAGCACGGGGGTTTTGGGCTTCCAGACTTTTAAACTCACGCTTTGCACATATAATAAGCTGCGTTCACATGCTGAAATTTTAAGCTAGTGAGCGTCTGACGTCACGTTTCCCTGGATCCAACCGTCTGAGTTCCAATCGGTCAGTTTTGAACGTGACTTATGGCGGACCGTGAAATCCAAAACTTACACTCAAAGTAAGCGGCCTTTGGATAAAAATCAAAGCTCAAAATTTTGCCAGTCAGGTGTTAAGCAAACACACTTTCAAAATCTGAAGGAAAAAAGGAAGTGGTTTTTTTGATCACAGGGGCACTTTAAACCACATCATAAATGGAGTGTGAGACATAAACAAGAACCTGATGGAGCAGGAGAGGAATACTCTTTCCCGAATATTCTCCTTGGGAGGAGCTTGACATTTCCTCATACATAACATCTGACTGTATGATCAGAGGTTGAGCCTCACGCACCTGCAATTATATCGAAAGAACAAAAACCTTTTACAAACTTAAAGATACACTGTGCATGTAAACATATTTTAGCTTACTGTAGTATCTTCCTCAAGCAACATTTTTTCTAAAATTTTTATGTAAACCTTCCTTTGAATATGAATTTTCAATGTCAAATTTGAGGTTAGGGCTAACCCTAACCCTAAACCATATTCAAGTACAGCTTTCATGACCCTGCAATAGACTGAGACCAGACCAGCTAAAGAGAGTCCGCTTTTTTTTTGAGTATCCTTAGACCATATAACCTTTTAATAGCTTTGACATACAGATATTCGCAGTGGGCATTCCAACTCAAGTCACTTGAGATGTAAACTCCAAGTAGCTTCTAGACAGTAACTCTTTCAATAACAGCACCGCCAACAACTAGCGGGCTCAGGCAAGTTGATTTGTATTTAAGAAAGTCGACAAACATTTCCTTACAATTCTTCGCATGATCAAAAAGGAGGTCTGCATTAACACAAATAACAGTCTGCAGTCAGTCAGTAGTTACACAGTCAGTATGTCATTATCACCACTTTAGTTACCCCGGTAAGTCTCAAGGTTATTTAGTTGAGCACAAGTGCTCTTCTAATCAGAGACTACTACAAATCAATATTATTAATGAAATCAGAACAAATCATGTATTGTACCATTAGCCTTAAAAAACACCCATGAGCTATACAAATATTGAAATAAGACTGATTTTCACACAGTTTGTTATCATGGGGTTCAAACAGAGACTGAAGACATTTTTTTTAAATTTTAATCTACAATAAAATTTAATGTAATAATTTAAAAAATTGAATTCTATCAAAAACATGATCATGATTTATAATTAGGAAATATTGTACCCAGTCCATTTTTAACAACGGGCAATATTTGAATGACAGGAAATGAAAGATTATGATCGAAAAAAAATGCTCTAAAATCAGTAGATGTTAACTAAATTGTAACTGGTGATACTTCATCCCAAGGTTGAAATCCCCTACTCCGTTATATTTAATTAAGAGATTGTGGGTCTTCCATGCACACACAACATTTAATGTTGTGCGATAGGGCCCACAAATTGTTTCTCTTATATTAGAACCTGATCTACATGTATTCATTTAAACATTGTGAGTAAGTAGGCAGCAGACTTTCCAGAGTTGTTTTTCAAACCAGAGTGTTGATTCCGCTAGGATTTGTACCCCCAGCCTTTTGTATCATCATCCAGTGTTGTTGCAGTTCAGTAATATCTTGTTGCTGGTAATAAATAAACTGTCAATGTTGAATCACCTGCAGACTCTTTTCAATGGCTAGCTTTCTTTCTCTCCTGAAATGATCTGCATCCTTGGGTAGTGGGACAGACCTAGGGAACATGAAGTTAGAAAAATCAGAATGCAAATGTACAAGAATATAAAATTATTTAGTCCCTTTTCAGCTGGACATTATCTTTTACCAAGGAGAACTTAACCCTTTCACTCCTGTGGGGTTCCCCATTGACGAGTAAAATCGTCTGGCATTAGACAGAGTAAAATCTTCAAGTGTCACTCTTGGGAGTGAAAGGGTTAATACTCTAACTTGCACTGCCTTCACAGTGAACATTGCTACTGAAAGCAGTTTGTACACCAGGATCAGATCAATTTATTTGCACACAGTACACTGTCAGCTGCTGTCAACTGATACCCTAATGATACCTCACTATGATTTCAAGCGTAATAAGAGCAATAACTGTTTACTTTTGTTGCCGGTAATTTTTTAATGGAAATGAAAATGGACCTACTGCACATCAGGTAGGGGACAACAATGTGGCCCAACGCTGTTGTCAACAAAAGGATCATAAACACAAAACTAATTATAGGTCCAATTAATTACTGGTTATGTAGTCATAATGTACATAATAACTAGCCTGCGTAAGAGTGTCTTAAATTTGTACATAATATATATCTGTATAATTATTGTTACGATTAGAAATGAAGTTTGAGCAGAGCATTAATTTTATTCTGTTATTTGCTTAACTAGATAGATTGGTTAATTAACTATGTTTGAGGACTATAAATATAATTACTCAAGAATCACGACAATTATCATTCTTTTTATTACTTTTACTTATTTTTTCCTTTGGAGATATTAGCATGGGTTTATTCTATGTGTAAAATTCGAAGAGAAGTAAAGTTTTTGATTGATTGATTCTGAAAATCTTTGCACAGTCATATTAAAACTGTCGGATAGTGACTTGTCCACGGGAAAAAGTTATCGGCCCTTTGAACAACTGTAATTTTGACCCCAAGCACCTGTTTAAGGCTTCTGACTGTTAGAATGTGTAAATATGTTCCCACTTCATCAAATAATTTCATTTATTGAAATATACATGTAAATATGATCAATGTGTACAAATTAAGGTTATTCTGAGTAAGTATAATCTTCCCTCTTATGAAATCTTATCATCAAATATCTTATTACAGTAACTGTAGTTTTCAATTATGTATTTTAGAATTTGTAAAGCAAATACATGTAATTGCATAGTTGTAATTACTGGGTTGCCAATTATGGCAATCCAGTCGAAATCTGTGTAGCATTTCTCCCTTTTTTCCTCTATTAGAAATCGGAAAAAATGCGCAATAGGGTCTTCCTTGTCACTCCCCTGGTAAGTATTGCCTTTGTGCCTTGAGTCTTCCATGTGTTTCTTTGGTAGATTTCAGGTGGTAGTCAGGGGGTAGTAGAAATGCATAGATTTTATCCAGTGGACACAGTACATTTTAGCAACGGCGGCAAAGCCGATGTTACACATGAATGGTGTTTTATTAGTAAAGTAAAGTAGACCTTATTTAACATCGACAACTCGTAACAGTAACTTTTAATCACTGACAAACCTGAGGTCGACGGTGCACTCATTTTACTCCCCCCTCTCCATCAGTGCTCCGTTTTACGGGTATTTAAAGCTACTAGCTACACGGAAAGGAAAGGAGTCGAAACAAGGATGCGAGATCCAGGAATCGAACTCAGGATCTCTTGCACCAAGGCCGCACACTAACCAACTGTGCCATCCTTGGATCTTTAAACAAAATATACCTTTTTTGTATTTTATTTATTTTTTGTCTACTTTATACAATGAAATATAATACACCCTTATGGACCTCAAGAATGGAACATCAATTCAATAAACAACACAAGCAGTGAAAAACAAATATCTGGAATCTTAAAAGCGACAGATAATGGACTTCGACAACAATTGCATCTTTCACCGTCGGATATCAAAATGAGCTATATTTCTAATATTTCACTGTGGTGTTATGTACAACACTGAATCCATATGGCAAATTCTCCAGTAACCTTTTCTGGTTGGATATGGGGTTTAACAAACTCTGAGAAGAAATCAAAAACAGTCGGATCTCTGTTGTCTGGCTATTCATAATTTTGTTTATTTGTTCTCAACTCTGCACAGTCTTC
>NC_090879.1:20223874-20239306 GCF_036669935.1 Montipora foliosa
GCCGTGTCTTTGCCTTGTCATGTCATAGCTATTTTCCATTTTTGCATTGGTAGCATCTATGAGGTTAGGGTTAGGGTTAAACTGCAAGCCAGCGAGTCGTGGGAGTCATGAAAGTCTTGCATTTTAGTCTAAGCACCCATTTCAAATAGTGCTGATATATGGTATTTAAGTCTATAAGGACATATAAAATGATTAGCTTTGAATAACTGCATAGCTTGCATGTTGACTCGCATGTTGACTTGCATCATTGGCTCGCATGTTGGTTTGCATGGCTCACATGTTGACTCACTGGCTCGCATACTGGGGAACTTCAAAATAGTGTAACCTTGACCCTTTTCTCCTAATTATCAATGTTATCCTGGTACAGTGTTGAAAGATGCTGGTATGCTAGTTGTTTACTTAAGAAGCAATTTATTTTAATGCTGCCATTTACTTTCATTGCAGTTTGACAGAATAGCTTCGTTTGCAATGTCTGTTCTAAAAGATGTAGATGAAATTGATCTCATTGAGCTAAAGGAAGAACTATCCAAAAATGGAATTGTTAGATGCCCTGTACGTGGCTGTAGTGAAGACTTCAGGTCATTTTGGGGACTGAAGTACCATCTGAAACAATCTAATCATGACTCTTCATCAGAAAGGACATTTAACTGTCAACAATGTAGCTTAATATTTCAGTCAAGAACTACTCTGCAACAGCATTTGACCGCTGAACATTCAGGATTGAAAAGTGGGAAGCCTGTATCGTCAAGTCTAAAGTAAGCTGACCTGCTAAGAAGTAAAATAAGTACTAAATGTAAATACCATCAATGTCAAATAGTTAAAATACAAACAACATAACAATATGTGCAATATGTATGAAATATTTACATGGGTTTCAAAATTATTCAAAAATATAATGAGTGTACTAGTCTAGTAGTATAAGTAGACTAAAATTGTAATTCTAAAATTGTCAAAGTCACAGATCTCCCAGTGTAACCACCCAATTAAATAATCTAAAGAATATGCAAAAATTATTCCATTGTGTCCACATGCTAAATTGTGGGTTGCTTGCTTGAAAAATTCACCATCCTTTGGCCCTGTAACTTCAAAACCATCTTTGCTTCCACTTTTCACATTCCTGGACTGTTAGATCGAAAAATTTAAACTGCTTGGATTTGAGATGCCAGAATAAATTAACTACCTGCATGGTGATAATATGAACCAAATACCAAACATATTGCAAAAATTGTGCACCATAAAATTTATTAATGACTGTCAGCTAACTACAGTTTAATTGAATTTTTCAGCTCCAAAGAAACAGAGAAAAGAACAAAGCAGGCAGGTTCAAGAAATGCAAATGGTACTATGTCCTCCAGAAGACAGAAATCAAAATTTAATAATGATTCAATGGTCAACAAAACTGTCTCTAAAACAAGTGCAGAATTGAAACAAGGATTGCACAAGTCACCACTTTGTAGCAAAAAGGAGAGCAAATTGACAGGCTCCCCAATGTTGACAAAAGGACAACAGAGTAAAACACCTACATGTAAAGATGTCAGTAAAAGAAAGCAAAGTGATGATAATGTACCTTGTCACCATTCCCAAGGAAATCTGGGGGCTTCAGGTTTCAATGAAGCCATTTCAGAGGCTATAACTGCATCTGCACCAGAGGACAACATGTCATGTTGTAAAGACAAATCATTAAAGGTTGTGTTAGCTGACAAAGCAGTCTCGAAATCAAGCACTGACTTGAGAAAAGGATTGCAGGAATTTAGTTTATCTACTGTAAAGGCCAAGACCAAGTCCACTGGTCCTCCACAGATGACTAAAGAACATCAAATGGAAACACCAGTAAATGTCAGTATAAGAAGACAAACTGCTGATAATGGAGCTTTGCAAATCTCCCAAACAGATTCAAGGACTTCAAGTTTCATCCAAGCTGTTTCAATTGCTAAAACTAGTTCTTTCTTTGAGGCAGATAGGTCTTGTAGTGGAGTGGGGTCAAATAAAGATTTGCTAGTTCATGAAGCTTTCTCTAAGTCCAGTAATGAATTGGCAAAAGGATTGATGGAATCAAATTTATGTCATGAAAAGAATAATGCTAAATGTACAGGTCGACCTGAAAATGAAAAATGCCAGTATGCGAAAATGCCAAAAAATGCCACTTCGAGGAAGCAAAGTGCTTGGAGGTGTTCAAAAACCAAGCAGGCTGTCTCTGTAAGTAACACTAAATTGTCCCCTGATGAAATGAAGTTTGATCAGCTTGAAAATGATTTCATTGATGAAATTGTCTCCAAAACAAATACTGAAGCCATAGAAGGACTACAGGAGTCAAGTTATTCCAGTGATGCTAGGAAGATGAGAAAACGGCAGCGAATACCAGAAGGTTCTAGCACAAAGAAGCAAAACTCTGATGATATTGCCTGTCAAAATTCGCAAGCAGATTTAGGAACTTCAAGTTTAAACCTAGCCATCTTAAGTACTAAAACAAAATCGTCATCTGAGAAGGAAGGAAAAAGTCTAGGAGATGCTGTTGCAACAACGAGAACTTCAAAAAGAGTGAGAACACCAAGAAAGACATTTTATGAGGAAGCAATTGAAAACAAAAGGGCTTCCAGCATCTCAAAAAGAAAAGGTGTAAAAAGGAAGGCTGATGGTGATGATGGAAGTAGAGAAGAAAGGGAGAGTGTTGCTTTAAACAAAAATGCTGTTGACACTTCAATGAAAGGAGCTAAGAGACCAAACAAAAAATTCTCCGAAAATGAGAGGAGTGTTGAACCACCAGTTCAGAGCAAAAGGGAAAAAAAAAGAATGAAGGTTGCTGAGGAGGCCATTCTCATTAGTGCAGGGGATGATGAAAATGGCGATGATGATGACAAATGTGATGGAAAAAAGAAAAATAAGGAAAATGACGATGATAAACCAACCGTAAAAGCTACTGGCAGAAGGAGTAAAGAGGCTAGTAGCAATGGTATGTAATTACCAGACAACTGTTGAATTAATAATGTAATAATAAATTGTTCTAATAAATTTTAAAAAATACAACCACACTTTTGAATTTTCGGAACATGTTTCGATGTTTCAAACATCATCTTCAGCCATAGCGAGTGTAACATTAAAATTTTTACAAGATAATTCATATAATTATATATATATAACTATCAATACAATGACTCTTTTTAGATTAAATGTTTCTTACAAGTAGGTAAAATTCAAACAAACCAACAATATTATAGAGAACACAACTGACGTAACGGTAAAAGTTTAAAAGTGTAATGCTAAACTGACATGATCAACTTGTTTGTTGAGTTCGGGTTTCAAGCGCTCAATATGGAAGCTCTCCTTGATTTTGAGTTGATAGAAAGAAGTAGCATTATCAATAATTTTGAAGCAAGAAACATCACAATTATCATGACAATTTTTAGAAAAACTAAGATGCTTGAAAATATGAGAATTTTTATCCCAGAAAAGGTGCTCATTTACACGGCTGTAGAAATTTTCTTTCTGGTATAAGATGAATACCAGAAAGAAAATTTCATCTATTATCAAAAAGTGTTGCAAGGATTTAAATGTTAAAGTAATCTCTCAAATCACGTGTTGTATACAAATTTACTTGTGCGGGCTGTGGTGCTCGCTACGTCGGTGAAACCAACAGGCATTTCTACACACGTGTAAATGAGCACCTTTTCTGGGATAAAAATTCTCGTATTTTCAAGCATCTTAGTTTTTCTAAAAATTGTCACGATAATTGTGATGTTTCTTGCTTCAAAATTATTGATAATGCTACTTCTTTCTATCAACTCAAAATCAAGGAGATATAGCGAGCTTCCATATTGAGTGGTTGAAACCCGAACTCAACAAACAAGTTGATCATGTCAGTTTAGCATTACGCTGTTAAACTTTTACCGTTATGTCAGTTGTGTTCTCTATAATATTGTTGGTTTGTTTGAATCTTACCTACTTGTAACGAATATTTAATCTACAAAGAATCATTGTATTGATAGTTATACATATATATATACGAATTATCTTGTAAAAATTTTAATGTTTCACTCACTATGGCTGAGAAGATGATGTTTGAAACATCGAAAAATGTCCCGAAAATTCAAAAGTGTGGTTGTATTTTTTAAAATATTAGTAACACTTATGCTATCCAGACCATTCTAATAAATTATTATAACATGTATCTCTGTGAAAACCAGTAAGGGTGATGGTTTGTTTATTAATTTTATTTTATGCTAATTGTTTGGCATTAATTTTGTGTAATGATTATTTACACACTGTCTGGTGGCTGTAATGTAACTCTTCCTTGCTTGATTACTGCACATAACCCTAACATAGTGGACAGAAACACTTGGTGCAACCTCTACATTGTGACCTACAAAAACCACACCTATCTCTAGCATTACAAGCTGAATCATTCTAGTAAACAGCATGTGCAGGGTTGGGCAAGATCATCGATTCGCAGGCCAGGCAAACAAGCCAACAAGCTTGGGAGAAACCACTTAAAGTATAAACCCTCACCAAATTGCCCTGCCACAACTTGCAATCCCATACCAACGCAGTGTAAATGCACATCTACATTGTAATGTCTAGTTGTTGCATAGCACAGCTTGAACAACTGGGAACTTTAGTAGACAGTCTGGCTATAAAGCCTCGAGTCACACCCTGCAAGGTTCATTTGGAAGTTCCCTTTCATACTTGTAGAAAACTTATTAGCTATGGGCAATTTGTCAGAATTTTCCCTACCATCCTCACTTTGGAGATGGGTTGGACATATGCTGGGTAAATCCTGCATGGTGTGGTTATGGTTTATGTGCAACAATCCTGGTCATAAATGGTATATAATTATTTGATAACATTTTAACCCTTCAGGTGACCAAAATAGAACTGCGACAGAGAAAAGAAAAGGAAGTAAAGAGGTACTGTTAAATTAACATTATAATAATGGTAATGATGATAATGTAATTTAACAGGGAGGCCATTTGCCACATAAATGGTTTGTGTGTGCCTTAATAGTACATGAAAGTTAAAATAGACTATGAGCAGTCCCTCTTTAGTGGCACAGTCCATCACACAAGTTAAAATAAATATGTGTGGCAGGAGTGCTTACATATTTTTTCAATGATTGGTTTTTACTCATGCAACAAACTTGGCGGAATAAGAGGGACTGCTCATAGACTGAAGTTAAAAGCAAGGATGCGCAAAAGAATTAAGAACTCCTGCGTGTCTCAGAGCATTAAAAATGAGGAATGTTCTTTGCTTCATTTGGAAGTGTTTCCTTCAATAACAACGTCAACAAGAGTATCTTAAGTAGCTTCAAGAGCTTCATGTTGTGGTGAATTTGAAAGTATACTGGGGTATTTTTATCAAGTTGAACCCATTGACTCCTGCCATTTGTGACAGGATCCTAGAATTATACAACTAGAACAGAGAATAGGATTACCATCACTGAAGTCATGCGAAAGAATGAAGCTGAAAGCAGAAGTTAGAAAAATCAATGAAGCCGTCAAAAGGATTCAGATGCACAACATCACTGAACTGAATTCTTTAATGTATGCACTAACCCTAACCTAACCCTAACCGTAACCTTAAAGAATGGGAATGATAAAAGGGAGGAAAGGGAGAAGAACTGAAGAGCCATTCTGGAAGAGAAGGATTAAGGGGAATGTCGAAACTTGGCGAAAAGACCTGAGCAAGATTGAGGAAGTCTGAAGAGGTAGCATGAGACTGAAACAAAGAGAGAGGGAAAGGTTGAACACAAAATATCGTTTTGAGGAAAGGGGCACTTTGTATGTCTCAGGCATGTTGAAACAGAAGATCAAGGCAGGTAGAGTTAAGATCAAAAGATACATGTACTATGAGAGATGTCACCAGTTCAAACAGAACCACCTGTTTAGAACCAATCAGAAGCTGTTCTACAAAACACTAGATAGAAAGGAATGACGAGAAACGGTGTACAGTACCGCTTGAAACTATTAGTGCATTTGCATGCAGTAATACCTCATCTTTGCCAATAGTGTTTACCGCGAAATCACCTAGGTTGGACGAAAACCGCAACCGAGGCAAAGACGAAAGCAACCGAATGCCGCGGCCGACTTAATTGCGGTAATGTGCTGCAAGAAAACAATGGTACTTTGCAAAGCATTGTTTAATATTATCACACCTAGCTCCCCAAGGTAAAGAATGAATACTCAAAATCAAAATCGCTTCAAATTTTGCATCCGGTCCAAATAGAAATGTTTACGGGATAGTTGTTGAAAAGCTCCAACTTTGAACTAAACCTTACTACATGTAATGACTCAAAGATTACACTAGCGAAGAACCGTAACTGTATTCCTGAAGTTTCTTAAGCAACTCCTGACCACTCCTTGTCGCGCGTTAATTACGATCATTTCTGATTCAAAATATTAAGTGGCAGGTAATTCAGCAGTTGAGCTTGAAATTCAGAAATATTCATTCCTCTGAATTGTTAAGATTAACTTTAGTTAAATTAATGCTTCAAAACCACACGATAGATGAGTTCAATGAAGCCTCTGCCAATTTGGTGAGTTAAAATGTAAATAAACTAAGCTGCATTCTTCCGTCACGCAAGCGAGAGCGATAGCTCATGAAATACGTTGTTCGATTCGAACTGCTTAACACGTTTGTAACAAATGGAGAGCCACGTTGCCCAAACGGCTGACAATTACTTGTAAAGTTAATCGTTTTCTTCCATCTTTCGGTAGATCAGATCAAAATGACTTTCGCGTATCTTTCAAAGCTGGCTGCTCGACGAGAGCCATCACCGTTAAGACGAGTTTTCCCAAACATGTGTAGATTTCTTGATAGAATTTCTGCTGATCTTTATAACATCTGTATTAAACAGATCTCGAACAAATTTTAGAAATCTTGTCAACGCTTTTATCAAAGAGAGATTGTAAATACGGCAAATACGCATACTAATTATCTCTGCGATTGATCCGCAAGAATATGCAGATTTCTTTGGTAGCATCTGCTCCAAATAAAAGCATACTGCGTCCTCTCTTAACCGTGGCGTAAATCAACCGGAAAAAATCTAGGTGAAACCTCAGCTTTCGGTTACCGTGGACGAGATTTTACCTCGGTCAAACTGGAGATTGAACCTGCGGTTTCACCTGGTCGGAACCGCGGCAAATGCACAAATAGTTTTGAGCGGTACTGTACCTGATCCCACAGAAGCAACCTCCTTCTGCAGCAAGATCTGGTCGGAGGAAGTCGATCATGATGAGAGATCATCTTGGCTAGAGGATGTGGAGGTGGAGTTCAGTACAACAGAGGTGCAAGAAGATAATCAGTATCACTGTGGAGGATATTAGAAATGGAGTGAGCAAGATGGCAAACTGGAAGGTAGCCTGCCCCGATCTTGTTCAGGGGTTCTGGTTTAAGAAACTGACAGGATTGCACTCTAGATTGCAAGAATGCTTGCAAGACTGTATATGGCAAGGAATGTTCCAGAGTGGATGGTCAGGGGAAGAACAGTTTTGGTACAAAAGGATACAGCGAAGGGTGCCCAGGCCAGCAACTACCGCCCTTTTGCCTGCCTACACATGATGAGGAAGCTCTTGACAGGAGTTATGAGAGAGAAGTTATACCACCACTTGGAAAGGAATGGACTGCTAACAGATGAACAGAAGGGGTGCAGGAATAAGGGATCCTGAGGAACTAAAGATCAATTGCTTGTAGACAAGGCAATCCTGAAGAACTGCCGGAGAAGGTTGAAAAACTTGTCAATGGCTTGGATAGACTACAAGAAGGCATATGATATGGTGCCGCATTCATGGATCCTGAAATGCCTGAGATGGTTGGGGCTGCCAAGAATATGATCTCTATAATCAGCAACAGCGTGGTGAACTGGTAGACAGTATTGACATCAGGAGGAATGGCTCTCGGGCAGGTGGACATTAGAAGAGGAATTTTTCGAGGTGACTCCTTGACACCACTACTGTTTATAGTGATCATGTTACCCTTGACCCTAGTACTACGAAAAATAAGAGCTGGATACAAACTGGCAAAGGACATGAAGCCCATTAACCACCTACTATTCATGGATGATCTGAAGCTGTACGGAGCTAGCAAAGATCAACTAGACTCACTTGCTCAAGTAGTAAGGATCTTCTCGCAAGACATTAATATGTCGTTTGGGCTAGACAAGTGTGCTGTCCTGGAAATGAGAAGGGGAAGACAAGTTGGCAGAAGCGGAATAGAACTACCCGATGACCAGCATATCGGGGAAATAGAGGAGGAAGGCTACAAATACCTTGGCATCTTACAGTTGGACCAGACTCTCAGCACCAAGATGAAAAATAACATTGGAGTATATCAGAAGAGTCAAGAGGTTGTGTAGATCAAAACTCAATGGAGCAAATTTGATCAATGGCATCAATACCTGGGCTGTAGGTGTAGTATGCTACAGTGCGGGGATTGTGGACTGGACAATGGAGGAGGTAGCTAACATGGAAAGAAGAACTAGGAAGATCTTGGCGATGAATGTCTGTCTGCACACCCGGAGTAATGTTGTGAGGCTGTACCTCCTGAGAAAGGAAGGGGGAAGAGGACTGATCGGCATTGAGGAGTGTGTAAGAAAGGAGAGCAAATCCCTTCATGGCTACCTAAGAGAGAGCACAGAGTGGATGCTTCAAGCTGCGTTGAAGGAGAAAGTGATTGTTGAAGAAGAGAGTCTGCAGGACTATGAGAGGAGGAGGAAAGACGAGAAAGTTTAAAACTGGAAGGAGAAAGCCCTACATGGTGTGTTTGTCCAACAAATATCAGATGAAGCTGGAGAGGAGTCTTGGAGGTGGCTCAGGAACGGGTTCTTAAAAAAGGAAACAGAAGGTTTGATTCTTGCTGCTCAGGAACAAGCTTTAATAACAAACTCGATCAAGTACAGCATACATGTAGATAAGTCCTCAGAGACACCACTATGTAGATTGTGTGGAGATGCCACTGAAACAGTACGACAGATTGTCATTGGATGTAAGAAGCTTGCCCAGAGAGAGTATAGGAAGCGCCACGACAAGGTGGCCCTGCGGGTACACTGGGAGATGTGCAGGAAGTATGGGATAGAGTGTAATGACAAGTGGTATGACCATCAACCCTTGCCAACCGCAGAAAATGGAGAAGTAAGGATTACCTGGGACATGATTATCTACACAGATAAAGTGCTGAAACATAATCGGCCAGATATTACTCTACTGCATAAAGACACTCAGAAATGGACTACATACTTTGTACTTTAGTTTAGTTTACCCTTACCTAATTTACTGTATTACAGTGTGGGTATCGACTTATCAAACCAATCTTAAGCGCATAATTACGCTTCAGAAAAAAGTTATAAACATTATTTCAAATGTTCCTTTCAGTGCCCACACTGACAATCTTTTCAGAGATCATCAAATTTTGAAATTTAATGATATAAATTTATTTCCAACTGCTAAGTTTATGTTTTTGTATAAGAAAGCCTTGCTTCCCAATACCTTTAATAATATGTTTACTCTTACAAACCAAATACACTCTTGTAACACTAGAAATTCTAACTGCTTTTATATTTTCCCTTGTCCAACAAACATTCGTAGATTTTCCATTCGTTTTCGAGGACCTCAGTTTTACAATTCACTAAATGAAGAAATTCAGAATTGTGAGAGTGTTGGAGTGCTGGAGAGAATAGAATAGAATAATAAAAGTAGTAATAATGATAATAATAATAATGATTAATAAGAGTAATAATAATGATAATAATAATAATAATAATAAATGCCAGGCGGCGAAGTAGGGAGGTCATGTTTTTGGTCTGTCTTCGTGTGACTTGACCAAATCGCTAACTTTCAAACTGCCAGCCAAGCCAAAAGCGCTGGAGCAACAGAACAGTATTTATAGAATACTTGCTACGTATCTTATGCTGTGATAAGCTTACATAGGCGACTTACGGCGACCTTTTTTTTTTACCAATTTGGACTGTGTTGCCATCCAATATGTCGGATGACCATTTGAGCCTATTCGCAATCCCTTTGGGTACTTATGGCAGGCTAATTGCATCCTTTATTCTGTTGTGGCTGCTTTTTTGATACACAAAGGATGGAAGAAAGAATGCGGGACAACGGAACGGAGGAAAAGGAAAACACCCAGTGAAAGGATTAAGGAAGCATTTGTAAAACAAGCTACCGAAGTTAGGAAAAAAATCTCAGTTGCAGTAGCAGAGCTGGATAGGATAAAGGGAAATAAAAAGATCACAAACAAGGGAAAAGAGAACAGATCAATGCTCGAGAAGGAGTGTGGAAAGTTGTCAGCGGGGAGCATTATCACATACATCGTGAGAAAAAAGTCAGACCTCTGTAAAGCGAAAAGAGCTTTTATGCGAAAGAAAAAACAGGAGGAGGCAAGAGATTTGAACTCCCGTTTCCATGCTGACCCCGGTGGTGTCTTTGCACAATTTAGCAGAATGGTTGAGCAAGACACCGACAACAACAAGCCCAATTATAAAACAACGAAGCAAACGAGTAAGGATGAGGAAAGGGTTTTGAAAGTATACAAGACACCTGTAGTTACTGGAAACATCTTTGGGAGATGAGTGGCTCCACTGCGAATACTAAACCTGGGTGGTTAGTGGAAGTGAGAAGAGCGTTTGAAAAGCCAGTCCCAGTCCCTCGGCAAGACAGTTTCCAACTTAACCAGACGAAGTGTGCAGACACGATCAAGAAAAAACGCAACTGGAGTGCCCTGGGCCCTGATAGAATTGCAAAGTACTGGTGGAAAAGGGCTGTCACTTTACATGAAGGGACTGCGGCGAGCTTCAAGACCATCGTTACGGGCGAAGTCGGATATCCCAGCTGGTTCACAGGGACGAACATCTGGAGACATACAACCTGTTAGAAGAAGGGAGGGAAACTGGATTACCTGGAGGAAAACCCTCAACGTCAGCTTGAGATCGACTGAAACTCAGCCGACATACCACCTTGAGGCCAGGGTTGAAGCTGGGTCGCAGAGGTGGGAGGCACTGTTGATAAGTACTAAGCCAACCTGACTCCCCTACAGTTCTTCCTTATGGTACTTACATGTATCCTTAAGAAAACGTCCTAGTTACGGGTGATAATGGTTCCTCCCACACATTTGCTTGCAGCACTAATATTGAATATTAAAAATGTACGCTTTCTTACATGCGTGAATTTAAACGAGCTACATTAAGTGTTCAGACAGCCAATATGAACCCATTCCTTTCATCCATAGAAATTATGACCAATATGATGTTTTTCATGGGTTGTGAAGAATTCACTAGTCTTATTTGCGTTTGCTTTACATTTACTGGCATGATTAGTGCAGTTTAGTGATGGTTATATTAGAAGTCAGCTTTTTATTGGTAGGAAAAGTTAACTTTCCTCTTCACTCATCCATTTCTTTGACGGTTTCTTCCAAACAGCATGCTGATTCAGGTACTTCAGAGGTAAGTTTAAACATAATTATTTTTATTCAAAACAAGCCTATCATTTTCTGTGAAATTGAGATGAAATGAAAAATATTTCATTGGCAGCTCTAGTTAAAGAGTTTTTTGGGCCAAACCCCCCTAAAACCCCAACCCAAACCCAGGGTTTGCAGCAATATATTCTATCTTGAGCTCAATTAATAAGTGGGAGTTTTTTCAGACAGATCATTTACCCTTACCGTAGTTACTAAAACAATGAATGACCTACAATGACCTACAATGATCTGCAATGACCTACAATGACCTACAATGGCCTACAATGATCTATAATGACCTACAATGGGGTACAGCTAAAATTAGCTAATGACCTGTAATGAGCTAAAGGAAAAGATAATTTGCAGCTCTGAGGGCACTGGAGCATGTTTGCAGCACAAAGGTTAAAAACATTCCACTCTGCACTTTGAACCAATCAAAACCTCATTGCTGAGCCAGTTGAAAATTTTCATCGTGTACTCTGAACCAAATAAAACATTGTGGGAAGAATAACTTACTTAGAATCTTCTCTTTATTTTTTCCTGCTCTAATTAAGATTTTATCATCACCAAGCAAAGCCTTGATATTTGAAAACCACGCTAGGGCCTTTTTGCAGTTTGTTTCTGCTTTCAAGGCCAGGTGCATAATTGCTGTTGTCATTTGGGCTGTCATACACTGGACTAAAAGCATTGTGTGACAATGCACAATTGATGTTTTCCACTCACCAAACTCTTCACCCTGATCCTCTTTTGTCTTTCTCTTTGATTGTAAGCCATTTAAGAAGGCTATTCTAGATCACTGTAGGCCATTGTGGATCACTTCAGGTCGTTGTAGCTCATTTTTTGCCATTGTAGAGCTCTCATTGTAGGTCATTAGCAAACTTTAGCTTAATTGTAATGTAGCTCATTGTAGGTCATTGTAGGTCATATTCCCTTGTTTTAGTAACTATGTTACCCTTACATGTAGTTGAACAATAATTACATGCAATTAAACTAAAGGATATATAAGCTTAGGGTTAGGGTTAGGGCTAACCCCTAAACCTAACCAATATTTATAATATGGTGATTAATTAGTATCACAAGCATTGATTTTGTTTGCTGGTATTTATTGTTGTGTAGTTGGTGAGGCTGAAGAGGGACTTAAAAACAAAGAAGTATTTGGTTTGTAAAACAAAGGCTGTGGTGCAAAGTATTGGACTGCGGGAGGATATCTTGCACATCAGAAAATATGTGGTGTAAAAGAGGAGGAAAGGGAGAAATTTGTTGTGTGACCTTTGTGGAAAAGAATACACAACAAGAGCAGGGTTAGCATATCACATGAAGGCAAAGCATGCACAGGTAAACAAACATGAAAAAAAAACTATTGTTGCAAAACTTGCAAAATTGTAGTAGGTTAAAATTTGGGAACAAGTGAAATATGTTTGTCCTCGGCCCCAAAATTGATTTTTTTGATCACAAAACCTATAACCTGTTTAACATTATATATTGGGAGACCAATCTGCCATTTTCAGATAAGGTTGGATTCCATAATTCTTAAGTTTAAAATAATGATGGTAATGATGATGATGACGATGATGATGAAATGATGATGATGATGATATAATAATAATAATAATAATTTACCATACTAATAATGATAATGATGGTAAGCTAAAAACCCTTTCAAGCTTCACTAATTATTGCACTCTTCAGTGTTATTCAGGTGAATTTTGAAGGGGTCAGTAGCAAGGCAGTTTACCTGTATAACCCAACTGGTTTTGCAGGAAGTTCTTTCCAAGTCACATGTGATTTTCACTTCTAATGCAGAAGAAAAATAATCGTTGTGTTTTTATATTTTAGTCAACGGAAAGTGATCTACCAGAAGAAAAAGATAAGGTAATATTATAGTTTTGCCAAGTATTGATTTTGTTAATGTTACGATAATTGCACAAAGAATGAATATGCAAATTTCATGTTCACTTTGTGCTTTGATTGATTAGGAAGTAGACGAATCAGAAGTTACAGAGAGTGGACGGACAAGAAGAAAAGCAGCCTCCAGGTAACAACAAGCCCTAAGGAACATTGTTCAAATTATTGTGGCTGCAAAATAAGTTATTTGACGCTTGACTCTGGATCAAGTGGTCGGGGTTCGGGTCCTGGCCGGGGACATTGTGTTGTGTTCGTGAGCAAGACACTTTGCTCTCACGTTGCCTCTCTCCACCCAGGTGTATAAATGGGTACCCACAAATCTAATCCTGGGTTAACCCTGCAATGGACTGGCATCCCATCCAGGGGCAAGTAGAAATACTCCTAGTCGCTTCATGCTATAGAAACCGCAGATACTGTAAGTGCCGGCCTGATAGGCCTTCTAGGCTCTTAGAAGACTTTACCTTTACCAGGCTACTTGTAACCTATTTTGTCCTCTTAATAACTATGGGCAGGGAAATTGCTGCCTGTTACTGAAGCCAGGGAGGGGCATATTCTTACTTCACTGGACTGGGTTAACTTTGCCCCAGGACATTATGCCAGCAACTATGCCTACCTTGCAATACAGGCATGAGGCAGACATTACTACACAATGAAACCGCAAAACAAAACACCAAAGCACCATGTATGACCCCACCATACATTGAATACCGGCAAAGGTTGGATGTTGAGATTAAAAATTAGGCCCTAAACGCTCCTATCAATTGATATTAAGGAGTAGGAGTCAGATTAAGATTGAGATTTGGAGCAATAATACTTAAGGCCAGCCTGCGAATGCAGACATATTTTTGGTGGTCATTTCTCTCCCCTGAAACGTAGCATCTGCAAACTCAAGCTGCTAAATGTTTTATGTGACATAAATTCCTTTGTTTTTTTTGGCAAATCATGTTGCATAGGGGAAGAGAAAGTCAGGTGATCCCGACATAATTCATGTAATCTTTGTCAGTAGTGAACCTTTAAAATGAACATACCGTGACCTAAGAATTAAGATTTCCTGCAGAGGTGAATATTGCATTCTTTGACGGACAAAATGTTTGGTTGCAAAGGAAACGAACTTTTAGTTACAGTTTTAGTTATTGTATTGTAGTAGTAGTTTTAATTATAATTTAACTGATTTATGTATTTTTCTTTCTCGAAGATATTAGCTCAATAGAGCTACTCTGATAATTCGAGTGGAAATAAAGTGTGTGTATGTATGTATGTAATGTATGTAAAGGAGAAGATAGCTGTATTTGGTAAGAATGTTTTGGGCATCTCCTCATTGATACTTCAAGTCGATTTTTTGTTGGCTATCTGCCAGACAAAGTGGTATTTATCGACTGATACAATACAAGAATGCCCTACGTGGACGAACTTGAGGGATAAATTAAAAGACAGTTTAACAGTGACATTACTTTTGAGTCAAGAGATTGGCTGAAGATCAAAGCTGTGGCCCTGGAGGCAAAGAAATGTCTGAGTTTTACTTTTGGTGATGCTTATGCTTGAATAGCTTTTCCGTAGTAAAAGTATCCAGAAAGCAACTAGTAAAATCTTGGGGATTCTTAGCCCTTCACCAAGCCTAGCACTTGCTTTTTGCACACCTGTAAGACACCCAATGTCTTTAAGGAAGCCTTTGGAAGTTTCAGTAGGGGCTTAATGTATAAAGGTTTACATCAACACCACTTCCTAAAGCAGAGACTCAAGGTGCTAACTTGAAGGCTTTGTCTCTTCCAGAATCAGAGAAAAGGAGGCCAAAGGACATTTTACAGTAAAATATTCTAAAACAATCACAAGAGAACTGGTAATAGGTAAATCACAATCACAATATTTTTCTCAGAAAGAGCACTGCACAGATAAAAACACCAGATGCAACTGGCTACAGGAGTTTCCAAATCGTGTATTATTGACGAAAACATCCTGTTGCTTCTGGCCCACACCATACTTGATCGCGTGATCCTAATTTTTGATACCGAGAATCTCACAACATTTTTGAATAGCCTGCCATTAATTTGATCTGTGTTTACATGGACCCTCCACCGGTGA
>NC_090879.1:20239406-20283031 GCF_036669935.1 Montipora foliosa
CCTGAATGATCTTTAGCTTTAAAATCTTTATCTCTCTCATGAGACAGACCAGTTATATTGTTACTGGGTTACCTCAGTTTTTTTCCCACTCCAGAGCAGTTTCCTTTTCTGTTGTATCATAGCCTACTGGTGAGGGTTGACAACTGAAGGGTTTATGTAGCTTGGCAAATTCAGAACTGAAGCTGCTGCCTGAGCTTGTTTTCTCATAGTCTCAGCTTGTGCTGCTAATTTATCTTGAACTTCTTCAGATGTCAATGCCCGTGCAGGTTTTGGAAGGCTTTCTAAGCCAGTGGACGAGGCTGCAACAACATATGCAACGGCTTTATGCAAATAAAAAATAATAATACACTCTACAAGTCTGATCTTGACATTTTCCTAAAGGTGATATAAGGCCCTGCACTCTCCAAAAAAAAAAATCAAAACTCTTTGTGCTGTCTCACAAAGATCATTAAAGGACAGCTAAAATATTATTTTCTCTCATTTGATCCATGATCCCACTATAAATCCACAGGCTCAAAAGTATACAAGGTTAAAAAACACGGATAATAGTAAATTAATGTTTTGATGGTTACATGTACAAAGTAAATGGGCTCGTTTATGCATTTCTGTTATGAAAAGTAGACAGAATAATACTAAGAGTTCATACCTTTTACAACATTTTCTTATCCCTAGAAGGAGAGCCGGCTCGATCATCATGCCTGTCTCTGTCTCTATCTCTGTCACGATCATAACTTCTGTCATATCTCCGATCTCTAGTCCCAATCCCTTCCTCTGTTGTCCCTACCTCTGTTTCTATCTCGCTCACTACTGCGGCCCCACCGCCGGCTTGAAGAATATTCACCACTTGTTCGGCGATCTAGAAATGCGCAGTATTAGATTTGAATATATTTGGTTTAAAGGGCTACTATGATCAAAAACCACTTCGTTTTTTCTTTAGATTTTTAAATTTACACTTGACTGGAAAAAAAATTTGAGCTTTGATTTTATTTAAAGGCTGTTTACTTTGAGTGTAAGTTTTGAATTTCACACTCCACCATTACTCATGTTTCAAACTGACCACTTGGACTTCAAGGGTTTAGATCTAGGGAAAATTGACATCATTTGCTCACAAGTGTACAATTTCAGTGTGTAAACACAGCTTATTAATGGTATACATGCAAAACACGAGTTTTAAAGTCTGAAAGCCAGAAACTCCCTTGTTGCACATTAATTCAGTTGTGTACACATGCATTGCATTCTTAAACTATCGAGTCTTTGATGTCAGTTTCTCCTACATCTAGCTCTCTCAAGATTTTAATCAAACTGACCATTAAATAAGGAAATTCGAGTTAAAATAAACAGTGTCTTTTTGAAATAAGGGCTTAATACTTGGATCACTTAGTGTTAGCTAATATAGTTTTGAAATCCACAGTATCACTTTAAGGTTAATTCAAACTAAGAGGATTGACAAGCTTCAATAGGCTAGTGCAAAGTATTCTTCTGAACCGCAACCTCTGCATATCTGGCAAAAATTTGAGGCCTCTAACTGAATAAGTTTTCTACCTCTCTTTTTACGGGCTCCTTTGGGGTGACGTGTATTGAATTCAAAGTAAATACAGTAGTTTTTGTGCGGTTTCTTCCCGAAAAGATAATTGAATTTGACAAGGACATAAATATTCCCACACCATTGAGTGTTTTATTTACATTAACAATGAAAGAGGCAGAACCATCTGTCATATCACTTTCGCTAATTAGATTAGCAGATTCTGATCTCAACGGTTACAGAGGAAGCATGCAGTTATTATCTCGCTCTATCACTGTTCTCCCGGCTAGGCTTGCTTGCGTGACCTAAGTGGGCGGTTCGACTTACCGGTACTCAGAAAAGAATGCAAGTGGTCTACAACAAGGGATCAAGGACAAAATAGTGTACTGTTCCAAGGATGGATGGCATACATGTATCTGTGGCATCTATTACTATCAAATGGATAACTTTTGAGTTCACTTATCCCAGACAGATAATACAAAGAACATAACCACCATCTGCAACATCACACCTCTTGAGTCTCTTATTGGGCTCCTCCTGTAATCCCTCTTCCTGCGTCTGTCAGGTGATCTGGAATCTCTCCTGTCGCGTGACCTGCTTCTACGTCTCCTTTTATCTGGAGATTTGCTTCTCCTGTCTGGTGAAGCTCTGCGTTTAGGAGATTGGCTTTCCCTTTCGGGTGACTTTCTAGGCTTCACCTCTGAATCCTGTTCTTGCCCATCTTTATGGGCACCAGTATGATCCTTTTCCTAGAAGGATACAGTTGCAACCTTCAGAAAAATCAGTTAGTATGTTGCACTGGAAAATGCTTTGTTCTTAAGTTGTCAACTTTTTAAATGCAACTAGAATTGTTTATGAAAAGCTGACGTTTCGAGGGTTAGCCCTTCGTCGGTTAGCCGTTCGTCATTCGCTCCGACGAAGGGCTAACCCTCGAAACATCAGCTTTCCAAATCTTTCACGGTGGTTATTCGACCTGTACCAACTCGTTTGATAAAATCAATTTCTGTTTCAATCTCCCACCGACGCAGTACCACAGTTTCTTTGGAAACTACAATTTTGTAGAATTGTTTATGTCCAATTACTCACACAATGGTTGCAACAGAAAGTTCAAATAGAGTGAAAGCCAAAGTTCACTAAGTACCTTATTCAAATAGTAGTATTGTTGCAGGTGGAACTCATCCGTAACTATTTGAAGGTGGTTCAGCAGTGTCTGTACTCTCATCGACAAAGATATCTGTCATCAGAGTGGTCAAAATATTGTGGACTCACAAGGTAGCAGCGTACATACAACATTTTGACCAGTGTGATGACAAATATTGTCAATAAGAGTACAGACAACACTGAACCACATTCGAACAGTTCCACCTGCGATATTACTATTTTTGAACTTTGACTTTTAAATTAATTTGAACTTTCTGATGCAAGCATTGTCTACGACTTTCTTGCAATCTGATTGGCTTATTTCCCAAAATGGACATTTCTGATTGGTCATCCATGTTTGAGGGTTGAAAAGGGCATTGCATGACACATTGACAAGAGCAACGTTATCTAGACTCTTTTGACTCTATTTGGCAATGGCAAATTAGCCAATCAGATTGTGAGATTACAACTAACTGTGGTCATAACAAAAATAGAGGGACACAGAACCAAAACAGATGGAAAAAAAATATTAAGCTATAGGGTACACTATATAGGTGTAACCTGAGCTACCTGAAAGCTTACATATTATTTTACATACCAGAAATAACATAGCATTACAAGGTACAGGCCTTTACAACAACAACAACATTTATTACATACAATACTAGTTACAGTGAAAAGTTTGTCCACCCAAATTTAGCAAGGCTAATCGAGTTGGGTGGAGCAAAGATAAAATACTTAATTAATATATTTACAATGACAAAGATTACGAAAGGAAATAATCATTATTAAGACAGGAGCGATTGAATGTTTCTATGATAAAGATGTGAGGTACTACAGTGGAATACAGATTGCGATTCTAGTTAATTGATTGCTGATAATCTTAAGATTCAATAATATTTAGCAAAAAGGTATACTGTAGATGAGGGCTATCGCAAATATCAAGTTAACATTCTTTTGAATAAAAGAACAGAGGAATAGCAGTAGTAGGTAATTCGTTAAATGCATTTAAAGTGATTAATTTAATTTAAGACCAATATCATTTGTCAAAATGCTTTATGTTGTTGTTTTTATGTTTATTTTTTCACAATCTAGTTTTTTCAGGTTAACACGCAGATATAACATGTCTGTGGTACAGCTCTACAGAAACACAGGAAAGATAATAATGTCTCGAAAAGTGCAGGTCAAGTGGGATAAAACTGATTTTTGATGGCTGTTAAAAATGCCTTCTACTGGTTTGCAATAAAGACAAATTTATTAGTAATATGTTGGTTGTAAATATTATTTTTAACAACAAAACATGAGTGAAATGGTACAAGGTGGTGCTGGCAACCTTACTTCAATATTGGAAACGTGTCAGACTCTTTTGTACAAAAAAGTACTTCCACCATTATCAACTTATAAAAAAAAATTGTAAAAAAAAACACAACAAAAATACATGTGAATACAATTCATAATAAAACCGGTGGCCTGTCTTGATGCCATATGCAAACTCTCACAAGTTAAGCCTTCTAGATTTGGGTGAAGACTCTGAAGGGTAATTGCCTGTGTTAGTGAATTTTCTCCAAATGTTTTTTTTTATTTCCTCTATTTTTTGAAGAATGGAACTACAATCACTGTATAGTCCATTTTTCTTATCCCACACAGCTTGACATTTAAGTGCATAGAAAGCTTTCAAGAAATAAAAAAAAAAAGAAAGTACGATTAGAGCTCCTGTTCACCATGAAATAATAACAATACTGTTCTTGAAGCAATTGCATGAAAGAAAATATTGTCTGAAAGATTGCCTTTGTTCAAAACTAAAAAAGACACCTAAATATTCCAGTGTGTTGGAAAAACAACACGAGGGACAGCCCAATAGGCCACCTTCAAAAATACTGTAATACTCTTTGTTTGCCCTCGAAAAAGTTTGCATAAGCATTGTTTCCAAATATGAATGTGTCCTAACCCTAACCCTAACCCTAGACTTCATTTTGATACTTATAAGGCCATAAATTACGACATTATCCAAATTTAAAATGCTGGACAGCTTTTCAGTTGTTGAAAAGGTTCCTGTGCTTTTCGTAACCAGGTTTTGCATTTGAGATTTTATGTACCCAAATTTCCAATTTGCTCCCAATTTCATTATAGGGAGACCTTGTAAAAAAGACAGAAGTGTAAAAGACCACACTTTGTGACTCTGGAGAAGTGCATTGATTCTACACTGGTGTCCACAGTTCTCCCAGTTATAAGAATCTCACAAGTTATGGAAGGAAATATCTCAAAATGTACAAAGGAAAATAAAAAAATGCACATAGTACAGCTGACTCCACGATAAATATTCATTCAAGGTAAATAATTGGCCACAACTTTGCAAACCGCAAACTATTCACCAATGAATTTCAAAGCAAGCCTCAAGAATGAATCATAGGCATCCTGTACACTGTACTCAAACCATGATGATGCAAAAACTGAAATTCAAAGCACAGACCCCTATACAAGTACTACAGACCAATCAAATAAATGAATAGGATTTGTTTAGTGACACTCACCTCAGAACCACCTTTTTGCCTTTGTGAATGCAAGTCGCGACCAAACTCATCAATATGGCATCCTGTGTCTCGCTCATTTGTAGACTAAGGCAATGCGAGTCATCAAAGAGTGTTAAACTCAAATAAAGCAGGCAACCACCCATGTACAAACACATTTACATGTACATGTAACAAGCAATAAAGTTGGTTGTCATTTTATCTTAAAACTTCATATAAACAATGTGAGTCCACATGTATCTCAAAGTAGTGTATCTATCCAACACTGGCTTTCTATCTTCCGAAATGCAATGATATTAGGGCATAATTCTTTCAATATGAATAGTGCAAAAAGTATTATATACAAAAATGACTGAAAAACTAAATATGGATTCTCTCGTCTATTAACAGCACAACAAATGTACTGTATGAACATTCTAAGTAGGGTACCAACCCTCCCCATTAACAAAAGTGGGGTTGAGTTGGGCAAGGGAAAGGGTTTTTCTTCTATGATGGGAGCCAATCCTCTAAAATAATATCAAAACTTTGTACCAATAATTATTCAAGCTAAGAGTCCAGTGCAGTCTAAACTCCACAACATTTCAACAACAAAAAAACTGACAACTTTATTTACTTCACAGGAAAAACAATTTGCATCACAATGAATAAGGCTTTGAGGTATTTTTGAAGCCCATTACAAACCTTTCATGCAACTAGAAAATTAATGTTTTTCACCTCTGTAAATAACATCACTACGTTGTCACTATGTTTAGCTTTACATCTTTCTTCATGTTTTAGTACACACACTGGAGAATTCTAAGGCAGTCATAGACTACTTAGGATTTTAACTACAAATCTCTCTACAAAATTCTACCAACTTTCAGAATTACAACACCACTTGAAGATGAAAGCCACAACACACAAAACAAAAATATCTACAGAAGTCACTGCTGTAATAATTTGCGACACTTTTCAGTCCCTGGTTCAAAGGTGTGGTTCGTCAACAATTTCCTTTATGTGCACAAAACAAGATCAAGTGACATAAACTTGCTTTAGACGCAAGTCCAGACAAGATCAGAGGCAGTATATGCAAGCATGTACATGTATTGATCAAAATGAGCAAGTCTATAACTTAACATCATCATTCTCTTTTATTTTTTGCTGAACCCAATGTTATAAAACAATGATATTGGTTCATGTGTTTTGCTATGCATACATAGAGTTCAATCACTACCTAGTTGCTAAAATCTCACCCTTTTACTGGCAGCATGTGATTGTTCTCTAAACTTTCCATGTTCTGCTGCTTAATCTTTAACTATTTTTTTACATACATACATAGTTTACACAAACATGCATTTCACTTGTCTTTTGAGTCTTATATCCTTTGGAAAAACTGAACAAGAAACTTGCTTGAGATACCTTTGCTTTTGTAACTACAGTACCTCATAATGCTATCCTGTCATTCCTGACATTAGTTTAGTCCTTTTAATGGAGAGATGGGTTCTACATCAGGGTTTGTGCTGGATTTTGTATACAAAATTCCAGGAGTACTCAAGCAGTTTTCAAGAATCAGAAATTGAGTTTTCAAGGAGTGTTTCGGTGTTTTCTTTGCTGAAAAGCCTACCTTGATATTCTTTCCCACATCCTGCAAGTGTAAGACAAGGCACACACAGGCACCTTAATTTTTGCATTTAATCTTTCCTCAGTCATCAAATTTGGGTTCAATTTTTGAATTGTCTTTTCAACTTAGCACGATGCAACTTTTTTCAAGGGCTTTTCAAATGCCCGTGAAGTCCAAAATCAAATTCCAGGGGTTTTCAAGGACTTCAAAGAGTAGCACAAACCCTGTACATGTAACAAAGTGAGGTTAAAAAGACACAGGTATCATGCTTTCCTACATGTGATGGGAAATTTTAAAACAGCTATGTACTAAACTATATGTATTATGCATACTGTAATCATCTACAAACAATTACCAGGCTGGACATTTTCAATAATTATTGGAAATGTCCAAATAAACAATAGGCATAATACAGCTCAATAAAATGAACTGAAAACACTTAAAAAATCTTTTAAAAAGTCATTTGTGGCATATCATTGTTCTTCAGTGACATTTTTGACATCTTTGACATCCTCCTGGTTGCCACTAAGGTTGACAATAGAAAGGTCCAAATTAACGACTCTTACAGCAGGATCCTTGGTTCTGTTTTGAACTCTTGCTCTATTTCCCCTCCTAAGATATTCATCAATTGATATAACACATTTCTGTTTCCAAACTACGTCTTGCTCTGCTTCAGATATATTATAAAGTTTAAATGCACAAAACTTGACAAGATCAAGCTTTGCACTGTCAAGAGCCCCTTTTCCTCTTGTGCCCGAGCAATTCTTGTTCAACATTTCGTCTTTTGTAAACAACACTTTAACAAGGTTTACACTGAAGTTTCCAATTGAGCAGCTTGTTTTCTGAATCCTTTCAGCCCAGGCCAACAGATCTTTGGTGCGATCATTATAACCAGAGCTGTTCTCAGGTATATCAACACTTCCACTACTGCCATCACAGTTAAGATTGCCAGAATTAAGCGCTGTTATCATAGGAGTGACAATTACTACACTGTCATTTGAATCCAAGGGAACTCCACTTTGGCAGGCCACACTTTCTTCAACAGAAACTGAAGAGTTTGTAGAATCATTAGGTTCTGTTGTTTTTGTGGATGTAGTCAGCTTCTTCTTAGTTTTTGAGCTCTTCAGTTTAGGACTACTTTGCAATGTTCCTTGACTAGTGTCCCTTACAGTGTCATTTGTTAAATGTGAAACAGATTCAAGCACACTTGGTTGCAGATTTAATTCACTGTTATGCAAGTGTTCATGGTCTAAGGTGCCTCTTACACCATTTACCAACCTTTTCAGCCCAGAAACGGCTTGTCCTGATTCTTGTTTTTGTTCCATAAGCTTTAACAGTCTGTCCTGATTTTTCAACACCTTTTCTTGATTTTCTAGGATCTTTTCCACTTTCCACAACAGTGTTGTCAGGTGCCCATTCACTTCAGGCCCTAAGTCCATCATGTGAATCAACTTCAAAGAAAGATTAGCAGTGTCAGGCTGAACTTTACAGCTACCAAAGAGTCTTTGTTACAGATGAGAAATTAAGTCTTGCATTATCCAACAACGTGCAAAGAATAGAGGTATTTACTTGTTGCTAAACAAATGAGGTACAGTACTGCCTTAAGTAAATTTTACAGTTTCAAACTTTTCAAGTCTGAAAAAAACGATATTGATTTTCTATCAAGACATGCATTCCACAACACTCATCCCAGTACTACATACATGCAGAAATAGTATTGTGCGAAATTTGTCACAGAGTCTTTGGCCTGAAAAATAAGCTTCACTATTTTCCTGTTCCTTGGTAATATACATGTATTGGTACTTTTGATGCAAGAGTATGGGTGCAATGTCTATTAGACAGACCAAAATGTCCAAATAACTTGTCTGAATTGCATTAAAAATTTTATTGATGAGTTTCTTTCTTTAACGGTAAATGCTGAAACTTTTATTTTTTCATCAAGCACCAGTGAGAGAAAAAGTGTAACTCTGGTTGGACAAAATAATACCTTCTTCAACTACTAGTATCAATAAAAAAGTGCTTATTACACTGTATACACCATTAGATGACAGGTTAGTTTTCTTAAAGGAAACTCTGCAAAGTACTCTGCCTTTCAACAAGGGCTGGTGAGTGTGACTTTGTTCCATGCATGTCTCTGTGCATTTGTTTTCAAGACTGTATTGTACCTACGACACAACCTCCACGCAGTTATGACATACCATAAATGCTCTTATAAGTCCACCTCTAAGAGCCCCAGAATTAAGTCCTCCCCCACACTGGGGCTTATTAGAGCGTTTACGGTAGTTACCTGGCGGTGTGTAACACTACACAATAATAATAATTATTATTACATATTTCTCATAATACTACTGTAACTGTCAACTGTAAAATACAGTAAAGATAGTGTTGTCTTAGCAACAAAAAATATTTGAGTTTAGCAGCACTTTATCTTGTTAGAGCATTGGACTGCACTGGAAACAGCTGGATTCAAAGGACACTAACTCCAATATTCAGGGTTTTTTTGCACATAAGGGTAATTATTTAACCATTATAACTGTGATTTCATGTTTCATGAAAATCTGCCTATCAAGTGGGTTAAGATCTGGTCATGGTCTACATAGGAATACATGTAAAACATTAAAAGTGTTCATGCAATGCTACTCTCAAATGTCACTCACATTTCGTGGACTAAAACTTCTCCTTCTTCTTCTTCTAGGACTTCTGCTCCTGCTTCTGCTTCTACTCCGGCTACGACTTCTGTGGTGCCTGCGCTCACCTTTGAAATAGAGAGAGAATGAAATCAATGTGAAAACTCGTCACGTTTTCATGCGATAATGAAATCAGTGGGCAGTATGTCTAATATTCAAGGTAACTTCTGTGGTTACTTGCAAAAGATGTTACTTACATGTATTTATGTGCTTCAAATGCAAACAAGTTAACCTTGTCAATAACAACTCTATCCTCTCTTTTGGAACTGTGAGCATTGCAGTCTTTTTAAGCCACTTTAAATGTTGCGTTTTCAATTCACTTTAGACCATTCAATGATATTCAACAATTTGAAGATTCAAAGAGAGAAAATGACTTGTTTGGAAGTTTAAGGAAGTTTCCCAACAGCTTTTCAGAGAGTTCATTAGGCATTGGGGATCGGAGAGTTTACACGAATATTTTATCCTCAACACTTTGAACTGCTTTTCTCAAAGCCTTCTAATGGCAAGTGAAAAAAACCCTGCGCTTTTCCCAAAACTTTCACCTCTTTTCTGCAAGGCCTCCAACAGGTAAACTGTACAGCTGTACCCAAACCTAAACCATTACTGTTGGCCACAAAATGTTCTTTTCAAAATGTTGCAAAATTGTGCTAACCTTCCATAATATTCAACTAGCTGGTTAAGAACCTCTCTAATTAAACAGAAAAGGGGTTGCTTTACCTCTGTAATCTGAATTTCTATTTCGTTTGCGAGAGGATGGAGAATTTTCAGGAGACTTTTCTGGTGATTCTGACACAGATCTTTTGCGATAATTTCTTTGATTTGCACTGGGGGAGTCTTTCCTTTTACATGGCTGATCTGATGCCTCCTTTGTTTTCTCTGGTGCCTCTTCATGTTGCTCAGTTGATAACTGTGGTTCATTGACCTCACTTGACAGTTCATTCTCCATGCTAACAGTAGTAGAAGTCAGTAAAAACTCTTGTTTCTTAACCTGCCAACAGAGAAATCAAGTATTTTAAACTAAAGACCTGCTCACTAATAGCCCAGAATTGAAAACATAATTAAAGTAACAGACACAACTTCACCCATGCTTAAACAGGTTTCAAAAATTGTGCCCCGATCAACTTGAAACTTCAACATCCCTCCCCTGCTCCTGGTCGGATTTGTTGGTCATACACTACTAAAGAACAATATTCGTTGACTCCTGTCGTCTTTAATAAAGACTTTTGAAGACCTTTTTTTTGTAAGCCAATCGCTAATAGATGCTATATCTCTTCCTTTAGACTCTTCTATCTGGTCCAAACATGTGTTTTTAAGCTGTTAGCGACTTCAGCGCCCGAAAAAAAAATCATTTGAAACCTGACACTTCCGGTTCAATTTTCCCTACCCCACACAGGAGCAGGTCAAGTTCCCCACTCCCCAGGCACAGAAGATAGTCAAATGCCTGGGGTTTGCCTGGGAAGGGGGGGATGTTGAAGTTTCGATTTGATCGGTGCATTAATTATTGTGTTAGAAAAAGCCAATTCACCAAATCAACCATAAATTTTCAATAACAATACGTAGTACTTTAATAAATCATTCTAACTGAGATCCTGGAATTCAATCCATTGATTTAACTGTAAAACTATCCGTGAATTATGGAGAAGTATCTAAATTCGCTTGTTTCAAATTTTTGAGTTGGGTGTCAACAAAAAACCAGTCAAGAAAATTGAAGGCAAAGTTTAGCCCTACCTGTCTTGAGAGTTTGATGTTTCACCAAAAGTAATTCTAAATTGAAATAAACCATTGAATACTGTCACTCAAAATCCTAAATAAGCTTAAAGGTAGTCGTTACTTTTCATTCCCCGAGCTGTAAGGTTTCTGAATTACAATCAAAAGAGATTCAATGATCTTAAGCCCAGTTAATTAGAATGTAAGTGACACATCCCAAACAAAGGCCTCAAACGAACCTTTGAGCGAAATAAGTTTCAAGTTGTGTACAAATCCAACATGTGTGTCCACATCAAAACTCAAATAAATTATGCATTCAATAGACACAAATAAGTTTAACAACCGAAGCTCTTTCAGGGAAAAATCTCTTATTTAACAGTACAGAAATGTTAACTGAAGTTAAATATACCTGAAAATAAAGTTTTTTTACCTCTTTAGAAGCTATCTCTTGATGAATTTTGCCTTCTTCTGTTGAAGAACTAGAATCGTACCCTGCCAAGACGTCCATGTTGGCTTCACACTTTCCCGGATGAAGAATACTTCACTGCCATATTTGGACATTACCAGTGCCCAACCTCTTTTCACTCTAAACGCGCCATAACATAAAAATATACAAATTCTATCCATAGCGATCGCCTCAAAAATATGTCAAGTTGCATTGGCGTTTTCTTTTAAAATGTCATTCGACTTGCTTCGCTGCAACTATAATTTCTGAAAGAGCGGAAGCAAAATTCACTGGAACGAATTTCAATTTTTGGGGATAAATTTAAATTACTCAGAACGTGCGAACGTTTCGACAAGACAAAAGTGTAAACAATTCAAAACTGGCGGATGCGTGCGTCTGGTGCGTGTGGTCCAGTTGATGATTTACTTGTGACAAAAAAATGGGTAACACACAAGGACGGCGCTCATCCCATCAGAAAAAGCTTCGAAAAAGGCCTCACAGTATAGCAGTGGATAAGCCTGAAACCTGGTCCTCTTCGAAATATGCAGAGTTGCAGAGAGAAAGTAGACATGGTTCACTTCGTCGACGGTACTCAGAATCTGGAAATTATTCCTACAAAACTCCGTGGCCATTACCCTTGAGTGAAGCTGTCTTTTTGCCGGAGTACGACTGCAAGCAGCCTGTCAAGATCAGTGATTTTGAGGTGTGTTGACAGATCACAATTAAATTTTAAAACTTATCGTAATGGCAAATGTTCAGTTCTTGAATGCGAAGGTTAGTGTCAATATGAAAAAAATTCGTTTGCTTATTTGGCACCTGCATGATCGTGATCGTTTCCGCACTTTGCCAGCTTTTCAAGACTTTTAACATCCTACCAAAATTTATTTGGCTTCTGAAAAAATAATAATCGAAGAATGATAACAAATTTGAAGAATCAGTATGTTCTACTTTTTCTTGCCCTTTAAATTTAATAGCCTTGGAAACTATAGCTATTAATTAAAGTGAAACCACAAACCAGAGGAGGCATTGTCGTTCCTAAAGCTATAAAATGTCCCGCATTAAGGGAACCCTACATAAATATTTATCCTTGATATTTTTTTACAAAATTTGTAATATAACTAAAAACAAAAATATGTCCTGTATGAAAATATGTAACCACAACAAAACCTCAGGACGAAACAAGGAATTGCATTGTGCTCAAATAACCACAGAACAGCATTGTCCGAAGCTTTCAACAACCTTTGTAACTGTACAACTATATACAAGTGATTGCTATGAGGGAAATATATTGCCATTTCCACAGCAACTAAACTCAACTTTTTATAACGTTAAAGCAATAAATCACACATGCACTGAATGTTCTTCATTTCTTTGAAACGAACCCGGATGTTCGTAAGTTCAACTTGTTTTGAAGTATAAAGGCGAGATGTGATGCCATGATACGATGATAATTCACCGTCCTTCCGGAGGAGAGCTTGATTAGCATACAAAAGGAAAAGTGCAAATAACCGCAAATGTTTGAAACAATGAAATACGATCTAAACAACTAAAGTACTTTGCATATTATCACAGGCAGCCCAAGCTCACGATGCGAGTAGTTGTTATTCTTTTAATCTTTATGCGAACGTTCAGCGAGTGAAACGTAACATGTTTGCCACCGCTCGGATCGAGCTGAGAAGCGAGATGACAATAGAAAAGACATCAAGACATTGAGTTGAGTCATTTTTATTGCAAAAGTATCTAAAATTTAGGCTAAAATTTTTTTTCCCCCATACAAACTTTAATAAATTCAAACCGTTGTTAAAACAACAGCTGCATATGCTGCAAGGCGAGAGTCACGTTTTGCGTAATCAAACTCGGTCGTTATGTAATAGTAGATGTCGGCGGCAAACATGTCTCGTTTCACTCACTGAACGTTCGCATAAAGATTAATTAAAAGAATAACAACTACTCGCATTGTGAGCTTGGGGAACCTGTGGTTTAGCTTTTAATAAAATTTACTTTTTTTAAATTGGCTTCCTGCAAATTATTTGTCAGTAAGGCACAATAATACTCATAATGCTTCAGAGTTTACGTTGTCTGATGGGAAGAGGCATAAAAAAATCTCTCTGTTTCAAAAAGTTGTGATTGTCTCATGTCGATTAGACTATCCTTTCATTTTATAGAGACATAACGTAAAATGCTCAAAGCATGATCGATCATCTGCAGGTTTGGTTATAATTTTTTTTTCATATTTATTTCAGATCTTGGCAACTGTTGGAAAAGGTGCATTTGGTCATGTAAGTTTATTGTCCTCTTATGCTTATTGAGAACTCTACAGGAAGCAATTTTTAAAAAGAATTTGGACTAAGGTGCAAGTTTGCTTTCCTGTGTGTGGTCATTCTCTATGATGAAATTATTTGCACAGATGAACATTAATTATTTATGGTCATAATTTGTTCTCCAAATCTTCCATGCATGGAATAAAGCAACATACATGAATTGATTACTTGAAAATTATAATTTTAAAAGAGGGAAAAAAACTGTGCAAGAAAGTGTGAATTTAGCAAAGTAGTGTTTCAAGGTTTGAAGTGGATAAGATTGTATTTTGTGCACCTCATCTTGAAGAAATGGCCTCAAATTTACCATAGATAAGTCATAATCTTGCAAAAAATCCTTTGATGTGTTTCTCTTATGAGTGAATGACAGGGAATGTTTTACTAAGGCATGAGTGAAGGGAATAAAGAATGATTTCTATATAGTTATAGCCAGAGAATAGTATTTCATGAAAACTCTCCTTTCAAGATCTTCATGAAGATATTCGAAGATTTTTAAAATCCAAAGTAAATCTTCTAAGGAAGTATTTAATTAATATATTTCTTATTACTTTTCTCTTTAAGGTACTGCAAGCAAAAAGTAAGCTGACAAACAAACCATATGCAATCAAGGTAAAGTTATGTTTTAAATAGCTGTTTTGTAACTTATTGATTTGAAAAATTAATTATTCAAATTAATCATTGATTTATACAACATTTAGTATCTTGAAATCCAAAGGAAGAGGGAGTCAGTGGGTGTGTGTGGAGATGTGAGCTTGGTAAGAGAGAGTTTGAAAATGTTGTACCTATAAATATGTGATGCTTGGTCTCTTTTTCCCTATTACTGCAAGGTTCTTAACAAGGCAGAAATAATCAAAGAAAATGCTGTGGAGCAGTGCAAGGACGAAGTGAATATTCAGGTTTGCTTATGAGAGTAATTAAAAATTCACCGAAAAGTATAAAAAATGCCCAGTTTATTCAAAAAAATATTTTAAAGGGGAAGACTGGCTGACTTGAAATTTTTCTTAGGTGAAACAGTTGTTCCAGTAAATGAAAATAGGCTGCCCTTTTTGGGGGGCAAACCTTTTCAAAAGTTGGACCGGATCAACTTGGATCACTCACCTCAGATCGAGCAAAAAACAGTTTTGTAAGCCAAAATAATTCGACATTTGTGTAAAATTCCTCAAGGTTACCTTAAAGATTAGCACTAGGGTGATTTCTCCAGGCCTTATAATTTTTTACATTGATCCGAGGTGCACGATCCGAGTTGATCCTGTCCAACTTTTGTACCTGCCTCTTATTTTGCAAACGTACAAGAAAACTATGCAAATGTCACTTGAGGCCTTAACAAGTGGTTCTCTTCCTGAATTTTTTGACGTTATGTTGACAAATATGGAAAGGAAAGCTTCTGGAGACTTTTCACTTAAAAATTGGCGAGATTACTCAAAAGCATGTTGTAGATGCAAGATCACAAGACATTGCTTTACCAGTGCCTAGAAAAACCAAATGCTTCAATAATTCTTGAACCTTGGTTCTAAAAATATTTAGTATAATATTGTTTCTGGCCAAAGGTTAGCATTGATTTGATAAAGAATTAAAAAAAAAATATTGTTTCAGCATTGGTAAAACAATGACCTGCATGTGACATCTAAGATAATCCTGCTAGGCTAATTCCACCATACTGTTAAAATGTGCAGATCAAACTGGGGAACTTTCCTTTTCTGGTTAGAACTTGGTATACATGGCAAACAAAACACAATCTTTTTATAGGTGAGTTTAAGGTAATTTCAGGCTTGGCTTTATACATTTTGTTGTCATTACAAACATCTTTTTGTATTTCTAACAATGCTTGCAACTTTCACATCTCTTTGCAGTTTCAGACTTTGTTGATGGAAGTGATCTTTATACACTATGGAGACAGGAAAAGAGGCTGGATGACATGACAGTCAAATTCTATTCTGCCGAATTAGCTGTTACACTTGGTAAGAGTTGACTGAAAATTAGCATCTTTTCTTAGGTTAGCTTGCATGATGTGAATATTTGGTCTTTCTTTGCTGTCTAAGGGCCGATTTACACGGTACGACTTTGTCGCATGCGACAACGGCTTACGACAAGCCCACGACATGATTTACGATTGTTGTGTACGTCAGAAAAAATGTCGTAGCATTTTAAAACATGTTTTAAAACGCTGCGACAATCGTAAGTCATGTCGTAGGCCTGTCGTGAGCTTGTCCCATGCGACAAAATCGTATCGTGTAAATCGGCCCTAATACTCCCCTGTTTATTGATTGTTGCAGGTTATTTACACAAATCAGGAATAATCTACAGAGATTTGAAGGTGAGCCTGTTTATGTAGTCCATCTCATACTTTGATCCTGATAAAATCTATGGGAATCAACTTTCATTTCCGTTAAACCTCATGTGCGGGCTGGAATGTGTTTTTCTTTTTTAGTTGGAGAACATTCTTATTGATGAAGAGGGTATGTAATATGTTTTTGAGTTTTGGTGGTATCAGTCCTATTAAAACATTGAACTGTCAGCAAGAACATTTTCCTAACTACCGGTACATTTTCATTTTGTTTCTGAAAAGTGCAACTAGTGATCCCCAAATCAGATTGTGTTTATCTTTATGCGGGTGAGACTGGAATGGGGTTTTTGTCTGTAAGCGCATGGCTTATATACCACGTGCCAACCACGCGGACAGTTCACTCATGTTTACGTGAAACTTGACGGCAAAAGTGACCACGTGACCATGATTTTCCCGCCATTTTCTACGTTTGCCGGCTGCCGCTTGCCGTTTTTGCGTGTGAAAGTAGTCACGTTTCCCGTATACGTGAAATATTCTTCTCGTTTTCTTCTACATAAGAAGCTGCTTGCAAACCATTTTCCGATACGTCGAAGGGGGAAAAATTAGGTTTCAAGGTTATAGATCGTTCATAACTGTCTCCTTGCCGCAATTTTCTTCATGAACTCACTTTGACTCTGTTGACCGACAAAACAGCTTTCATCGGAACTCTTGAAATTTGACGGGTAAGTATTTTCATTTTATATAGCGTCTTTTTCTACAAACAATGTTAAAAAAGACTCCGAGTTTTTGTTTTTGCTTTTTAGTAACTAAATACTCGAGTTGCCGTGGGTCTCTCTAGTGATGCTAAATCTCTCTGATATCACCAAAAAGTACGCTCAAACAAAACACTCTAGACTTTCATTGCTAAATTTTTTAGTGAGTTATAACTAAAACATATACTCGAAGGTTTTTCAATCATAGTGTGCTTCCTTAGATCACCGAGATCAGCGTCTTTCTCTCGCATAAGTTAGTCGTTAGACCTTCCTCCCCCGCCTCGTCTTCAGTCCTCTCCTGGAGCCTTTTTCTGGAAAGTCCCGAAAACTTTTCGGGCCCAAAAAGCCATTTGTGAAATTGCCTACCGCTTGTTTTGAAAAGCCGATCTTTTAACATGCTTTCAAGGGATTAAACAACAAGAAAATTAACTGTGAAGTTTGACGAATTAAATGCTCTCCGTTCTTGAGTTACGAAAGGAATTGTGACACCCAAAAATGGCCCTTAAAATTTCGGTACTTTCGAGAAACGGCCTCCTGGTTCAATCTTGACCGAGAACCTTCGTTTCGTTTTAGCCAGTTTGTTATTTGAAGTCTGTTATTCAAACTGTAAAGTAACAAAACTTTGCAAATAAATAAGATAAAACAGATTTTCTAGCAAATCGAAAAGGTAACGTATCGCGCAATATTCCTCCTAATTTTTCGCGAAAATAATTTACATTGCGCAAGTTAGAACGATATTTTGGTGTCAGCGTTACTCTTGAGTGAAATCCAGTGAATGTATTGATGAATATTTCTATTCATAACTTCAGGGCACATAAAACTCGTGGACTTTGGTCTGGCCAAATTAGTGAAGCCAAGGAAAAGAACAGGAACCATTTGTGGAACATTACAGTATATGGGTAAGCGATGCATGAGTACATCACAGTGTAAAGGCGCAGCACTAACTATAATTTCTCGTGTTTGAATTGGAAGAGATCAATTGATCACGATATAACGATCGTGTATAACGATCCTTGGACTAAAAGGTGCGACTGTTAGTTTGATGATCATCTTATTGTTGTCTTCTTGTCGCATTTTGTAGCACCTGAGATTCTGAATGGTGAGAAATATACTCATGCTGTTGACTGGTGGAGCTTGGGTATAGTCATGTTCACCTTACTGTCTGGAAAGGTAACTGTGAATACTTCGGTCAAACTAGAGTGGACGCCTTTTCAACGCGTCTTTCTATGTGATTCGGTGATGTGATGATATTGCCTTTTATTATATAAGCACCAATGAAATACCAAGTGAGCTTTCGCGCGAAAACATGATATAATCACACGCGAAAATAACATGTTATCTTCACTCGTGAAAAGATCACTGTTGCTATGGTTACATATCAAAATCGCGCCTCTCGATCCATTTTGTGGAATGATTTAGTATTTCATTGGTGTTTATATAATAAACAGAATATTACATGGCCGCTTGGAGATACGAAATTTCTCTTCTCGTGTTGAAAACTATTTCACTGGTTCGCTGCGTTCACTCGTTGAATATTCTTCAACACTCGAAGAGAAATTTCTTATCTCCACGTGGCCATGTAATATCCTCTATTTCCGATAGAGTTAGGCTTTATAGGGCTAGTTACAGAAACTAGCTACATAATAATACATTGCAAGAATTGTCGTCAAATAAAAGTAAACGTAGAGAATTATGTCTTAAAAGAAGCGAATTTTTTGCTTGATTTCTGGTGATAATATTCCCATGTATATAGCAATTTAAAGCGGTGATAAGACCATGAGGTCAATGATGATGGTTTTTGGTGTCATTTGGAGCCGGACATATGTAAATTAAATGTTTCCCATCCTTATAGTTCAGCTGAAAATGTAATGCGAAACTTGCATACAATTCTTGATTTTCCACGCTCTTGTTTATTTCGTTTTCACTTTTTTAGTTTAACTATGTTTAGTGTTAAATGAGTTTTGTGGTTTTGATTGTAGTACCCATACCCAGCGAAGCAGGACCACTCCAGTCAGCATAGCGTGGTCACTGAATTGGATATCCATTTTCCATCAGATTTTTCACTTTATGCTGTTAGCATTATTGAAAAGGTGGGTGCAGTGTTACTGCTTTGTTATCATTGTAGAAGAAGTTCAAAAAAACGACGACGCGCACGTTTCGACGCTATCTTATCTTATTTAAAACCGAACTTCGGATATCAGATTTCCAGCATTTCCATTGGCTCGCCGGACACAGACTATCAGTTCATGTACCTGCTGTACCTATAGTATGGTCAAGGAACACTTCAGCAATTGTTGGCTTTCACTCACGTGATCAACAGCTTCGTTTTTCAACGGAAACAAAAGAAAGCGTTTGCATAATAATAGAGTTAAATTCCCGGAGGATTTGGTGGGGGCTCCAACATGGTCGCCGTTTCTTTATTTAGGGGCTCCAACATGGCGGCCGTGACGTCATGTGAAAACCGAGAATAAAGCGAGCTGAAAATAATTTTGCAGCTCTCAGAAAAAATGGCCCACAAAAGCCGTTTTGGATTGGAATTGACCGAGGCAGAAATGGATGCTTTAGTCGACAATACTACCCCCGGGAACACTAAAGAAGAGTTGTTGATCGTGGAATTTTTAATAAAACAATTATTCTACCCGGGCTTGCTGGATATAAAATTATTATAACCGACTCGGCGCTACGCACCGCGTTAGTTATCAATCACTTCATATCCAGCGCGCCCTCGTGGAATGATTGTTAAATATCATATTATACTACATCTTTATTTACTCTCTTATTAGAGTAACTTGGTGTAGCTAATAAGGAGCTTAAGCGCGCGACGTTTTTGAGCAGAGCCACGGACGGCATCCGGCTTTTAAAATTCTGGGAAACACTACTGTCCTGGCATCCCGGAAAGTTCACTTCCGGTTGCCGTCCGTGACTCAAAAACGTCGGTTGCTTTAAAAGCTCCTTAATATCTCCGAGAATTTACCCTCCCAGCCATGATACACGACAGAGGACAGACCACAACACCGGGAACTCCGTGCCTTACTCTTTGCGAATAGCGTGGGGTTTCTTGTACGTCCCACAGGGCTATGAAAATTGAAGGGTTGTGAGACGGGGCCTACGATTTATCGTTCTTGTCCGAGAAGACTAGAGAGTCTAACCATTTGCAGATTTCACTACAAAGGTAAGGTTAGGGTTAACCTTAACCCTAACCCTAACTCCTCAGTGATTTAAAGACCCTTCGGGAGTGTTAGTCCGACCGGAGTCGAACTCACGGCCTCAGTCCCGCATGGCAGCCCGGTCGGTGCTCAACCAACATGAGCCACCGGTGCGAAATATATTATAACTACTAAAGGCACAATAGATGCAATAACTGGCTTGACTTCTCTTGGTTTAAGTTCCTGTTCAAGTTGTCATTGTCATCACCTGCAAGGGCATCTGGTTTCTGTGACTTGTTTTTCACCCGCCAAGAGAAGAAATTTTCGGCGAAGAAAACGACAGCCTTAGATATGTGTATAGGCGTCAAATGCATAGAGACTCTACCTTCCTTCAGCTCCTTTCACTTCTTTCTTCTTCCATAATTGCGTTGCGCCTAAACTACATTTCATTTGTACTTGCGTAGAACGTGTTGGGGATCTTTGCAGTTCTTGCACTGTAAGGGAAAAGACCACTGGCTTTTGTTGGTCCTAAATTTGTGCATTTTATGAATAATCTGGTCTTTGATAGCTGCTTCAGAAAGATCCCGCGCTGAGATTATCAAGTGTAGACTCCTTAAAGGCAGAGAAATATTTTGAGGACCTTTCTTTTGAAGATGTGTTGAAGAAAAAGGTTAGTGCGGCACTTTTAACAAGTCGCAACTTCCTCTTTTTAAAAGCGCCGTAGTAAAAGAGTAGACTGTTACAAGTCTAGAATCATCTTTGAGGTACTGTTGGCTTACGCTTAATTATTCACAGCAAAGTTGACGATGATGTCAGGTTTAGTGAGACTGAAACCTAGTGATTTCCATGTTACAAAGCCCCGAAGAGCGATAAGTGTGAGAGAAATTTGTCATTCAAACTTCTTTGTTTCTCGAATGTTGTGACCCAATTTTCGCACCTGTCGCAAGTCGGGCTGTCGCGCGCTTCTCACGTCATGCTTGTCGTTCGCGCTTCACCTTTCGCGTTTCTCTCGCTCGTGGCCGATTTCGTGAGACCTTTAGCAATGCTGTCGCTTTGGAAGTTACTAGTAGCTAATGCAAGCCTCTTTTGCATTGTTTATTCTACAGAGGTCCCCGATTACTGAAGAGAAACTTGAGACGTTACGGCGAAGAAGTGTCGCATCAAGAATGTGAGTGAGATTTTGTGTGTTTCAGTTAAACATGTCGGTTTTTAAGAGAATTTTTTTCGTTTTTTTCGTATTGTCTTTAGGGAATTCCCAAGGAAGTTGGATGTACATCGTCGAGACAAAAAGGTGATTTTCTTACTTGACAATCTAAGGAAAAAGAGATTGCTGCCTAGGTCTTTGAACTTCGAAACAATATCAGTTTTTGGAAGCAAACCCTAAAAGGTGTTGAAACGTGTTCAAAAACGATGTTTTGCACTTATGTTCGCAACATTGCTTTCGCTCGTCTTCAAGTCGAAACACTTGCATCTACAATATACGTCCCGAGACACTCTTTCTAATATTAGCAGGCCTTTAAGATGTCAAAGTTTCCTGCGCCTCAGTTTTTCGGCTAAGTGAAAAATTTCAAGAGCACGCGATAAGAAATTTGAATGAAATTTGTTTTATTTCCCATTTTTGTTTCCTTTAGCCGCGTCCACTGTCATGGGCAGCAAGTCCTGGAAGCTTTTCAGTGCAAGACAAAACGCATATGGACTGGCTGGTGGCTGACTTGGGAAGCCTTCACACTCTTAACCTCGGCAGTAATTCACAGGATGCTACCGGAACAGAATGTTTGGTGACGTCATAAAAAGGGTCAGCGTTTAATTGAGCATTCGTATCAGCTGATCATGACGGCCCAAATCTTAAATTATCGCTGTCAAAGCTTAACACTTTCGTTGTAGCCTTACATGTATTTGCATGCCAGTTAACCATCAATACAACCACGAAATGCACTTTACAACCAACTAAATTTTCGCCCACAAAACATGGATGATTTTAGCTACAGAAGTTAATTTATTCCTTTGACCATATTCTTTGATGAAAAAATCCTGGAGGTTTTTCTAATTACAGCACTTCCAGTTGAAGTGAAAGAGAGAACTAATATAAAAGCAGATTGCTAAATATATTTATCATAAGAAACTTAACAGAGTACATGTATTTCCAAAGATGCTATGAACAGAAAATGTCACCTAGATCACATATAAGAGAGACAAGAGTGACCGCTCATTCTTTTCACGTTCAGTACCTCAAGCGCAGGCTAAAATACCGATGACAGAAGCACATTATACGGAGCGAATCCTCAGGCGTTTGAAGCTTTCCAGCACGCAACTGTGATCTCTAGGACTCATCCATTGCATGAAAGAGAGCCTGAAGGATGACAAAGGACATTCCCTACAGATAGCTAACCACCAGACAGTTCGAACCTCCTCCTCCTGCAAGAGATTTTGAAAGGTACAAGCATTGGCTACTGAACCAGATGCTTGGCCTCCGACCTTTCAAGAGATAATCGGGGAGAAGTCATCATTCGACATCATTACGCAACCCAGGTGAGGAACAAGAAAAAGCGTGCTGCATTGTCCTCCCCACCCTGACTCGTTTAGACCAAGTTTACCAGGAACTGCGTTACAACCGCGGCAGCTGGGTCGTGCCATGACCAATCAGAGACCAAAACAGAGCGCACAGGAATAGTTCGCCAATGCCAATAAGTGAACTGATTATGATTTGAACGAGATGATATACGAAATGAATCATAGCTTTACTTGATCACTTGATTAATATGATTTATAATATAACAGAAGCAATAGATGTATAATATCATTTACAAGATGTAACGGAATAAGTTTAATGCATCTAGGAAAACAAATGAATTACCAAATTTAAGTTGTTACGCTGTTGAATGACTATAGCAATTAAAAAAAAATTCTTTTACGCACCAGTGTGCTCAATGACATGTCATCTTTACTGATAACCAATCATGCCCGTTCAGTGAGAAATGGGCAAGGGAAGAGAAAAAACACTTTGAACGGCTCAAGTTTGTTCGAGATCTTCGGGATTAGCCAATCTACGCAAACCAAAATTAGAGCCAACATCAAGAGATCATCGTCGTGCAAAAACTCCGTTATTGAGTAAGTGGGTCTGGAAACGACAGGAGAAATCATATCGCCTGGAGAGGTTGAAATCGCGATGATAACACAAAATGTTCTTGGTTTACCAAATGTTTCGTGAGTTAATAACTCTACTTTTCTCTTGACGTTGTCCGAATTCCTAAAACAACATTGTTCTCTGATCTTCAGAAAAAGACTTAAGATTTGAGGAGACGTTTAGATGACAGAAGGAAAGGCCTGTTGTCGTAGTAGCGGTTACCGTAGATTTAGCAAAGCCTTTGATTCCATCAGTGGATAAGTTGAAGGCATATCGGGTCGGCCTTTAATCACCTTTCTTGAAATTAATATCTTCTTTTATTAAATTCTCAACCTCGGATAATGCAATTCTAGCTTTTTCATTGGTTCACTGGATCTCGGTTACCAGCCATTATACCTGCGTTTGACCTTATAATTATATGGAAATAAATGCAGAAAATGTCGCTCAGCATAAAATTTTTGGCGCTCGGAAGTCACTTCACTTCCGGTCGTTTCTTAAACTTAAATAAAATTTAGCAAAACCGAAGGTTGAGAATTTAATAAAACAATAATTCCATTCGCCCTTATTGGATACGAGATTGGTAATTGCTCTATAAAACTGTCACTGAAATAGTGTATGCTGATGGTACATGCATGGTAGATTTTTCGCTGATATCTCCCTTACTGTTCTGGGCCGGGTTCCTGACAGGTGTAATAACTCTAATCCAGGGATAAATGTGCCTTATTTCAGGCACATTTATCCCTGGAATAGGGTTATTACACCTTTCAGGAACCGGCCCCAGGCTGCAGTTTATAATGAACACTATACTATCTTGTACTATCTTGTGAGTTCGATCATAATTATCTACAAATTAACAACTGCATGGGACCGTATACCTGTGAGTGTGGTTGTGCTTCAGTTAAGTGGCAGCAAAGTAGAGACAAGGGTCAGCTCAAGAAGGCATACACCGAATCATCGGCTGTTAGTTGTGCCAACTAATGTGATTTTTGTTTTGTCACATTTCGAATATTGCAGCTGTCTCCTATTGTGTGTTCGAAGAACCAAGCAAAAAGAATCGAAGGTGGAAATTTTATATTTTGAGGTCCCTTCTAAGAATGAAGAGTTGCTTAAGGTCATTCCCCTGAAATAGAACTGACAATAGATTACCGTTCAAACTTTGCCTATTGTTTGTTCATCTTAAGGGAATTTAAATTTTGTAATAAAAAAGAGGGGTCCCCACATTTGTTTAGGATCAGGACCTTGAAATACCCCATAATTCCTTAAAATATGAGCTTCAGAATCGTTATTATTTGAATCGTTCATGCCATGTCTTGTGAGAGGAGAAAAAAATAGAGAGAAAGCAAAACAAGAAATATAACTATAGATATACTGTATCAACTTCAAGGAATAATTAAATATATGTTTCATCATAAAAACACTCATTTCCAGTCGACTCTGCTTCAACTTGTTACTAGCATGCAGCGATCTCGAGGCCACCATATCTGTTCAATAAGTTCACTTTCCCGCTGATTATTTATTTTTGTGTAATAGAAATTTGTTTATATTGCTGTTATTGGAAGAAGGTTATTGCTAGTCTCAGAAAAAGAGAGAAAAACTATAGGTCACCATACTCGTTTACGAGAAAATGACGATTTATTTCTCTCACGACCCAAGTCGTCAAGAAAACTCCGCCATTTTCTGTATGTGCGTGCGCTAGTGACGCAATAAATCGTGCGCAGTAAGGATGCGCAGTGCAATACAGGGGAATGACCTTAATTAACAATTTAGGACTGTTCCGAGTGCTAGGGGCATGTAGATGTAGATGTTTACACTGATAAAAATGCGTTTGAGCACATAAGAATAGGCTAGTTTCGACTTGTGCAGCAACAAAAGAACAGAGTCGAGGTTCAGGGAGATAATTTGCATTTTCCTTTGTTTTGTACAAAGCAAAATGTTTTAAATTATTCCCCTGAACCTCGATTCCTTTGTTGCTGCACAATTCGAAACTAGCAAATCTACAAGTTACCTAAAATGTAATAACAGTAGCTTTTCTCATACATCATTTGTGTCTAAAGGCTTTCCTGTGTTAAAAAGTTTTTTTGTTAGTTCCATATATATGTTTGCTACCTTCAGTGAGTAAAGGAGTTCCTCATCGAATTAAGGTTGAACTTAAACAGACCCAATTCACTCCCCTATCTCGCTTGGACTAAGGTTTGCGGTAGACTTTCGTATACCGGACTAAAATGTCGGAGGACAAAAGAACCATTTTTATTGCGATTAGGCCTTGATAATTAGGTATTGTTATGTTCGTTTTGTTCTTTTGTTTTATGGACATTAATTATTTCGGATCCGGTGTATGAAACACCAGCCGAAATTTTACTCGTCAAGAAAGTTAGGTAAATACTAGGGTTACATGGCTGGCCAAGTGACTACCAATTTTAGTTGAATCCAATATTATTGTTGTACGTTTTAGATGCACGGTCGCATTTTGAACACTACAAGTTTTTTTTTGCTTCTAGACCTCCTATGACTATAAACGACTGACAGATAGCTTGACTAATTGCTCTCTGCAAACAATTGTTTCCGAAATCCTAAAAGAACGTCATGCCAGCGCGCGAGTGAACAATGGCACATAAAAAAAACTATTCGTTGGCGTCAGCCGTAATGTTAACCAGGTATCTGCATCGAGTATGAGAGAAGTTTAAAGCATTGGTTATTGTAAACCTGTTCGGCTTACGAAAGGGATGAACTTATCACTCATAGTGTGGAGGCCGACTATTCTTTGGTTCTCTCGCATGCTTTGTTTTTGACAGAGGGCGAAGGGTCTAATTATTTTAGTATCACCCAACTAGTCGGACAGAAAAGGCAATAATAAAGTTAGCAAATGCAAGCTGAAGAAAGATTTATTTGGGAATAAAACGAAAGAAAGCGTCACGCTTTTCTCTACTTGAGGACTATTATTAACAGCCCTCTAGTAGCATATGAATGAAGGGGGTAGTTTCTAAAGAAACTGTGGTGCTGCGTCGGTGGGGAAGTAGTAGCATAGCCAATTAAAATGCACGATTTGTATTATGACACTAGTTGGGTGATACTGATAGGCCATTTCCGAGTTCATGTCTGCCTCCTCTTCAAAGCGAGTCTAAGTGCGAAGTTTCTCTTTCGAAAATTAGTTTCATTAATTTGTAAAGAGCATATGTAAAGTAGAACTAATTACCATCACAGAAACTTCGCACTTAGACTCGCTTTGAAGAGGAGGCAGACATGAACTCGGAAATGGCCAATTATGTTTATCTCGCCACCTGTCTTTTCGGTTAGTCGTCGCGAAAGTGCTCGAGCGAAAGAGAATTACGTATCGTATAAACGTATACCGAAACTAGTTAAGTCCACAACGTATATCTTACCCAAAACGTCATATGACGTAACCTTATGTTGTAAACTCCTTGAATTCTTCAGGACCTGTTCGAAAAGCGCACAACCTGCTTAACTAAAGTGAATGAATGTTTGAAGTGCAGGTTATAGACGGATGAGAGAAGTGATTCTCGCACTTAGTTGGACAATTTAAGCAACTGTCTCTTATAGACACCTGAAAAATTCAGGTGGCTTCAACTGGATTCGAGATGTTTACCAAGGTGATCTGGTGACGTAATTTGGAGGACTGGGAAGAAAAATTTAACGCCGTATCCCATAATCGCGCGCGGCCTTAGGTGTTGTTTCCAAAAGTCCCTGCAGTATTTCCATCGCCAAAACTCAACAAATCATTACGTGTCTACCACATTTCCTGTTACTGAATGAACATTCAAGTAGACCCGACAGGATCTAACTTCCCTCCTGCCATGTTGAATTAAAAAAAGGCCGCGCGCGGTTGTGGGATACGGGCGTTAACATTATTCTCCGCAGTCCTCCGAATTACGTCACCAGATCACCTTGGTAGTGATGAGGGTTCGCTGTTCGTAAAAAGTAAAAATGAAAGAGAATGTCTTTTGCTAAGTGTCCTATTTAGCGGTTTCCCCGAAAGAGTGGGCCGCAAAAACGGAGTTTTGAACCGCGTGTTAATTGTCGAAGTCGAATTTATTTCTTTTACGTCATGGGGAAGCGGTGTGACTAAACAACAAGGTTTAATTGGGTTAGTTTGTTTCAAAAAAGTTATTTGGTTTACCGGAGGGAAAGGTACTCATATTTTTAAACATATACATTCACTTTTATTTGCCTTTTTTGAAACTCGAGTGTTAAAAATGACGGACTTTTTTCTCGTGAGATAGTGTTAATTAGTATGGCGTTCTATTAATCGGGTCATCGTCTTGCGTGTCGTCTGTCACAATACTGATCTGACCGGAAACTAATTTTAGCTTTGAAAGTTCCTCTTTGGAGTTTTGCGTACTTTTTCAAGAGGAACTCGATCGTGGCGTGACAGCAGTAAAAAACATCGTCATAGTTACACTTTATTCTGCGGGCGAACTGTTATGACGGAAGAGGAAAATTTATTTGATCGGCAAATTAACCAACTTCACTGAAACATGTTGCTTGAATTATGATATCATTCTCATCGATAAACTTGTAACGTATTGTAGTATATTTCGGATCGATGATGATTCAACATGTGGTGTGATACTTTCGCCGTGTCTAAACAGGATCCAACAGCAATTTGATTTGCCTTCACGGGATAACCAGCTCGCTTCTTAAGTTAATTAATATAACCAACAAAAAAACGAAGAGGCTGACGGTTTGCGTTGTACATTCATTTTTTGTGCTGGGTTTATTTTCATTTGTACGCCCACATAAAAGACGCTAAATTCTCTGTATTGAAATGTTGTGCCTTTAACTGAAAAATCTTTGCTCCAAGAATCTTACATCAAAGAAAGTATTCATCGAAAACAGGAGATAAAACATCACCGAATATAAATTATACGTTTTCTATCCGACTGACTCGAATGTTCAATTTTTAAAATTTTAAATGTCTTCAGATGTGGCTATTCATGGGCTTGTGAGAAGGCAGGAAAGTTTCCAATAGGCGACAAAAATAAAAAGGAAACTGGTGATAATAATATCGCGGGTTGCAATATGCCACAGTTTCAATAAGCAAGACCGGGCAAGAATATTTTTCGTTCCTTAAAACATGACCATTTACGAAAGCCGAAAACCCGAAAGCGAATGAAGACCATAAAGCGCTGTAAATAATTTTGCTTCGGTTTATATCTATAATCTCCAACACCAACCAATCAGTATTTTACACTTGGTCTAAAGTGATCTGAAATTAGTGGCATTTTGAAACCTCTGCTGAGGATGGCTTCAAAGTTTTTAAGTTTTAATGTACAGGAGCAAAGTAGAACGTGTTTTTTATATCAAAAACACTGAGCTGTGTATTCTATAATCATAACCATTATTCGCTCTTTGTGACGCAAAACGTGTTAATTGAAGGGTTCCCAATCTTGCATACTTTTATAATATCTAAAATAAACATTTAAAACAAGAATAACGCTCGACCATTCACCGTCTACAGTGCACGGGGCACATGCTAAACACGATTTGGAGTTTGTTTGCATTCCTGTTTCGTTGAAAAGAAGCCTTTTCTCGCCTTTTTCACATGAAATTGAAAATTCTGGCACCGCGAAAGTTTCCGGTGGTTTTACATAATAAAAGCTTCAATCACGTGTGTTATTGTTCTGTGGCGTTTGATTGGCAGTTGGACGAAGGGCGAGATATCCTATTGTTAGCCGTCAATTCATTCTGCTGGGAGAAGTGTAGTCTTCCATCTCATAAGTGGTAAGGAATTTTAAATCTTCTTTAATACGCCTTTCCTTTCTTAGAACTCGCTACAAATAACCTTGATAGAAAGGTAAGGGATTCTAGTTACGTTTTCAAACGAATTTCGCGGTCTTTTTGGGGCTTTTAGGTGATTTTAAAAGTAAAGTTACAATTCAAACTCCTCTCATGCAAAGCCATGACTGGTTTTAAGGGTATCAGATCTTAATCCTGTTTAAATATCCAAGTTCAGGTCCGCATCTTTTTTAAAACTAGAAGGTCAAATACTGCATGGTTTGCTCAACCGCTTAAGTTAACTGTTGAAGGATATAAAGCGAAAATAGGCGATTAAAACTTGTGGCAAATCAAGATGGACTACAAGGAAACCAACAAAACAAGAATTCACATGGAAGCGAGGTCAAGTATTTCACACACAGGAACACTGTTTAGTTTCAGTTTTTATTGCCGTGTTTATCTCACAAAAACACTGAAAACCGAACTTTAAGAACGAAAAGAAATTATGTTAAGGCTTTGTGTTCATTCTGTTCGAATGGGATACTAGGAAAAATGGGTTTTGAGTGAGAGACACGTTTGAAACTAAAAGGTTATTGAATATTCAAACACGCACCCGAAAACACCTCAAGCGTGGAGTTCGTTTGCTGATTCAACTTCTACTTTGCGGTAAGATTATTAACGCAACATGTTCTCGTTTTCTAAGGAAATGGAAACCTTTTATAGCTGAATAACATTATATTTCCAGATCATTGAAATAATCTCGAAGGACATCAAATTTGTTGTCCGAATCAGGATTATCACAAGCGCTTTATGGTACCCTGCGCTGGTTGTTGCGAAAATTGAGAGCAAATGTTTCCTCGAATCGAAACGCGATTTCTTTCGTCTTTCTTCCTCGCGTAAACTCAACGATTTTGCCTACCACAAGTTTTCAATTTGTAAAAGTCGCTTTCACTTCAGTTTAGAAGTAATGTGTGGGCTTTGTATGTTGTGAAGGTCGTTTTGGTATGTTAAAACTTTTTCTTTCTCATCTGGTGGCCGTCTTGTTTTTTTTTCTATCCGTGTCGCTTTTGAGAAAAATATGAGTACTTTGCAGAACCCCCTTTCTCGACAAAAATTAGCTCTGTTTTTAACAACTTTTTGGAAGAATTCCACCAGTTCACTCGGAAACACGCCAGTCACGAGTGTCTTTCTGACTTATCCAAAATATTAAACTTTGCTTGATCTAAAATTCATCAAATTTCTGCCCTCGAGCGTAATACGGCCGGCGCACAATTCACGCAATACGTTAATTTTAATTGAAAACCACAAAGAGAAAAAAACGGCAATAAAAACATTTTGGAAAATTACTCTTGGTGCCAAGGCGATTCTATGTACAATTAAAATTATGAATCTCAAAAGAAAAAGTTCGATGGTTGTTTTTTTGGCAACGTTTGTTTATAGTTTGTCACAAAACCGCGACAACATGTATGTTTCATGACACGGAACTCAAACGGAGCTTGAAGCTGACAAATAAAAATCCACTGTGGAATTTTAATCGCCATTTCGATCTTTAAAAAAAACACAGATAAATAAAATGCAACGTTAAGACCTAAAAGAAATTAATTTTTTGTTGTTCATACTTTCTCCATGGCTTCCTTCTCTTTTTCAAGTGTTAGGGGCGTCAGAATAATCATCGAGAAAATATGTTTGAAGTATTTTTGTGAGACTTAAACGCGTTTGAAATGGTTTTTTTTCACAAGGGTCTTGAATTTTCTCACCACAAAGAGATTACGGAAGTGTTTTTTTTTTTGTTGAAGCCGAAAGGGAACACATGTAGCCCGTTATCACGTGGGAGATTGTTAACACCTGGGTTCAACATTTGTGTATTAATGGGGCAGATCATTCAAATAATAGTGTAATCTCCTCTTTCTTGAATATTTTTGTTTTTTCTCTATTTTTTCCCTTTTGCCTTTTGTCTTTTTTGCTGCTTTTTTTTTTAATTTGAAAAATATTTATTTAATTTCTTTTCTTTGTTATGTAGATAAAGTTTTGAAAAGAAGGGAGCATATCAAATCTGTTTTTTGTTTCATTGGCATTTTCTTACTTTGCAAGTTAGTTTTGTTTTCCCAAGAATCCTGATGTTTCCCGAGACGAAAACAAAATTATTGTATTTTTTTAGGGACCTTACATTAAGTGCTTTGGTATATATTTAGACTTTTCCTTCAACAATAATTGCAGCAAAACATCCGGAGCAGGTATTAACAACTGTGGAATTGTATCCCGGTCAGGATACATTCGAATTTGATTGGGGGCACGTGACCAAGAATCAACCAATCAGAGTGCTCGTTTTGTTGAGTGAAAGTCTCGGTATATTACAATTAAGCTTATTCTTATTATCCTTTAACTGAGAAAATAACTCTAAATTTAGCAACATATACCAGATAATCCTCAGAGGCAGATCTAGGATAAATAATGCCTAGTTTCCAAAACAACAAAAAAGTTTCTAGGGGGCATACTCTCCCAGGAATTTTTTGGATTTGAACCCTCCAAAGTCCCCTTTCTTGAGTTTCTGACCGATTTCTGTAAAACAGTGGAAACCAGTATGGATCCGCCCATGTGTTTTAATTAAAGGCTTATATTTTTCTTCTGTGAGAACTTCCAAGTATCAAATTTGTATGAGTTTGGAGCTGATTCCTATAAAGAAATATGAAGCATGTTTAAAGAAATGAACCTTGCAGGGCCTGTCCACTCTCATGCCAAAATGTTGCCTTGGCAAATTGTAATTTCTCATGTGAAATCAATCCTCCCTGAAATTTTGCATCGGCATTAGGGAGGTATTGGTCACATTCAGAAATACATGTATATGATATTAAAATTTCTCATCTCCATAATTTGCTCCTTTTTGTGAGCTTTTGCTTTTTGTCTTAATGATGATCTTCTACTTTTGTTGTGTCAAAAATGCTTGGATCAGCAGCCTTCATGGATCCTTGCTAGATTACCAACCTTTTCAGAATTTCCATTTGATTTTCTTTTTGCCTCGGACTTTATTTTAGGAATTATTATGAATGGGCTGCAGGAAGATGGGGTATCCTTAATTGCTAGTGCAATGGTTGAAAATTATGAGCCCCAATCAAAGAGACAGAAAGTGGAAAGTGATGAAGAAGCACAGATAAATTTCCAAACTCTGATTTCATCCAGCAACACTGAATTAGGTAAGTGTATCAAGCAGTGTAGTATTATATGAAAGGGCTGCTCTGTTAACTTTGAAAAATTATTGGCAAGCCATATTCAAGAGATGTCTTGTGCTTTTGGAAGATTTTGTAACAGAATTATTATCTCACATGATCTTACAAGCTAGTTTGAAAAAAATGAAAGTCTATGATCAGTGCCTCATGCTACTTGTGAAACTTGAACTCTGTACCACTATCAAGGAAGGCAACTTTGTCCAATTCAATGGTGTCATCTGAGGATCATTAACTTAGAAGAAACCCTTCAGCACAGAGCCTCAAGTTGTCAGTTAAATCAAATTAGTCTGCACAGTAGATTCAAGACATTAATAGTGAAGCAGCAAGAGGTGTACATGTGGAAGTATTACAGGGAGTCATGCTTGTAGTATCTCAGGGAAATCTGTTGCCCTGGGCCCTTTGTTAGAACAGTAGCTAGGAATTAAAGCCATCATGATCAGGAGAGCTTGCATAGTTGCTCTGAAAGGAGATTAAGCTTAAATTTTTTTCTGATCCTAACCTTCACTTTAGTCTCAATGGTTCACTTCATTTTTGAACCAGCCCCTTGTATTTCACTGTTCATCCATCAAGTAAAATGTCGTAAGAGTCAAATGGTGACTCTCAAGAGACTTTCTGTTAATTTCCGTACAGAAATATTTTTGAAATAAGTGCCGCCCTCAAATAAGTGCTGCATTTGAGGCGTGAAAAATTAAATAAGTACCACAGTGCTTATTCAAGTAAATACGGGATTTTTCAAAATGCTACTGACAACATTTTCCATTTGTTTGGGTTGCTTTGAGTTAGGTAGTGTGATTTTCTTTGTAATGACAGTATCAGTTTGTCACTTGTGATTGTTGTAAAGAAAATGCACTACTCTGTCTGAATTATTTAGTTAACCAGATGTGAACAGACTTAATAATAATTATTGTTAAGACCTTTTTTGAACAGATCTACCGGTACTTCTCAAAGTTTAACCTGTTTCCTCCCTAGACTAATGTCTGCCTTCTTGCCCTCCTCTCTGTTAAGTATTACTGTAATAGACTTCCAGCTAAAAATGTTAATTTTTTTATTTCTCAGCTTTTGGTGAAAATGCTCTTAATCCCAGTAATAGAGAAACTCAGTCTGTGGCTGTAAATCATACTGACTACAACCCTAACAGTGATGCAATATCAAGTGATAAGACCAGTGTCACAAAGCCAAGTGAAGCTGTCGTCTCTGCAGGGGGCAATACAGATGCAATTGTTACAGCAAATCAATGCAACAATAATATTGAAGACAAGAATGTTGCTGTAGATTCAAAAGAAATAACAGGTGTGAAGATAAAGAAGGAGAAGAAACTTGCATTTGAAGATGATGACCCATTTTCAGCTTTGGATTGGAAGGATGGCATTGCCACTCTGCCAGGTGATGAAAATGACTTTTGTTAATATTGATTACGTGACAAAATACTTATTAGGATGCTACAAATCCATTCTAGTATTGATTTTTAACGAAAACAAGAACCAGTCATGGAACAAAGTTGGGAAACAACAAACTGAATGGGAAGTTAAACCCAAGCCACCTTGGGTTGTCTGTGCTGTCACCACATTGGTGAATCTTTTTCCCTATATTATGCTACGGTTGTCCATTGTCAATAACGCATTGAACTGCATTGGACGATTTTCCCATACAAAATTGTCCCATCCATCAAGCTTTGTCTTTGTATTTCAATTTCAAGAGAATATGAAAATTTATAGAAATTTAAAAACCAGAACTGAAATGCAAGAAGTTTGGACCATTTGTACCTGCTATTGTCCTTTTAATCACTAGTTATAGGATCTTTTGGTCCAATTAGGAGCTGATAAACTTTTTAAATTAGCCAGCATTTTTTTTACATGTTTTTCACATATTTAAGATTTTTTTAACATTTTCAAAATTTTAAAACTGAAAGACTTTGCCTATTTTTACAATCAGCCATTCATGTTAGGTAATCAGTGTCTTTATATAATGGTTTTGTTGTCAAGTGAGTAACTGAGTGTTATTTTATTGAAAATGTAAGTTTAAATATATGAACAATCTGATTAGGATTATAAATGTCATTGTTGGAGAAGATTCACCTTAATCAGATTGGATTGTTCAATTTTAGAAAAGCATTATCCAGGTGGGAAAGGGTAGTGTCAGATTCAGTAAATTGAGGCCAATCTTTTCTTACTTTTACACTACTAATAAGATTATCGAGATTGTAATTTACATTTTTTAATTATTGCAAAAAAGAAAAAAGAAAAAAAAAAGAAAACGTAATACAAACTCCATGTGCCTTATTGATGTTATAGTTAAATTAGTAAGGAAGGGTTTGGTCTCAATTATATCTGGGACAGAGAATATTGGGAAGTTGAATTGTCTTTAATCATTTCACTTGATAATGACTTTGTGAAACTTGAAAGACACTCTGAATTAAAGAACTTAATAATAATAATTTAACATATGCAATACATGAATTTAAGAGATGTGTAAGCATGCAACCTTTAATTTCCAATTTTTTTGTTATGGAATAATATGTGAAATTTATTATTGTTAGACAAAGACGGTAAATACTTAAACTTAGATTTTGTGGATTTGCCAGAAGGAAGAAGACTTAATCAGATTAGACATATCTTATTTTCATTAAATTTATTGTGTTTGTTAAACTTTATTTGAGCTTATCTTGTTGACTTGTAGGGAGCAATTTGAAATTTAAACTGACAGAATTTGGCACGCTAGAGATAATCAGCACAGTGGAAACAGAGAAGGGTGAAATAACTTGGAGCACCCCCACTGAACATGGTCGCAAGTCCACAAGTGAGGAAATAAACAGCGCTGCAAAGGAGGAGACAGGCTCTGCTGTTGCCAAGATAAAGAAGGATGAAGGTAGAATCAACTTGAACCTGTATTTGTTCATGGTGGTATTGTAAAGCTCATAATTCGGGTGGAGGGGGGTTCTGGAAAGAAACAATTAAATAACACATAGAAAACTAGAAACGATAAATTTACGTAGTGATCAATGGGGGGAATTTGAATCCATATAGAATTTGCATTGAAAATTTGTTATAGAAACAAAAAGCTTTAGGGTTTGTTGAAAGAGTACACAAAATATCATCATTTCGGTGACTTTAAGGCTCTTTAATTTGCCAATTTGCTCGCTTGTGATAATGGGCAAACCTTTGCGGTACACATAGTAAGTGATTCTGAAACGTTCTGTGTATGACTGTTTCAATAGCTTCCCCTAAAAAAGTTAAGCTGGAAAATGGTGCCCCGGACACAAGCGGCGTGTTATGCTGCGAAGTGTGTGGAAAGTACGGGCTGCGGCAAGATTTTTCAGCCTCAGGGAGATTCTGTGGACTGTCCTGTGTTGGTGTTTATACAGGCAGGAGAAACAAAGGAAGAGAGTTTGTACGGAAAGTCAAAACTGCTGATGGCAAGATTGTGAAAAAGAAAAAGAAGGGGAAAGGAAAGAAAATTGGAATGGCAGTGAAAACAGTTGGGTTGGCTGGTGTAAGTATCATGTTTCTAGCAAGAGATTAACTAAATAATTCGGGCCCCTGCTTGTCTTTAATACAAGATGTCTTTGCTATCATCTCATTTCTTGAAATTTAAGATATAAGAGATAATTTATTAACTGGCTCAGCCATCAGTAACTTTCTCTTGCTCAGTTAAATTAAAAAAAACCGTTTCCTGGCAGCTTTAAGTACAAATTTTGGTCGATCTTAAGCAGTGGTTAAACCCATACACATCCCAGCTCTTAAAAATCACCAACGAAATACGCACGAGTAAGGGTATAAGCGGAATTACGTGCGCTTGTGTGGGCGCTGCGAGAAGAAAGACGAAAGCGCAAGTTCCCACCGTCCCGATTTTGCCATTTTACATCAAGTAACAATCGGAGTCCAATCAACAATTTGCTTAACCACTGCACGGGGAAAAACGGGTTTCCTTATTTTATATTTGCGGGTCGCGATGTGTGTGACCGGTAGAAACGAACAATACGATAAACAAAAATTAGAGTAGGGTGTCCTTGGTCCGCGAGATCCTTGGTCCGCGACCTTTCCGAACATGATGTTATATTTCCTCGTTAACTAAAATACCACCAAAAAGAAATGTATGCGATGATTTCTTGATTATTCTTCTTTCGCATGACGAAATTTCGGCTTTCCTGCTATCGGTGATTGTGCGGAATTCAAGTTTGTTGACAGGTGTGTTAATTTGTCTTGGAAGTCTCTACTTTTGTGGCTCCGTAACTTACACGGTGATGTTGACTTGAGTTGTGTAAAGGCAACGGGAACACGTGTCCTTTTGCAGAACGGATTTACAGATAAAGTTACTTCTGCGGTTGGGAACGAATTTGCTGCAGAGTTTTAAACTTTTGTTTTATCGCCTCTTGAAAAATATCAACAATTTTCGGATAGGGGTCCTTGATCCGCGACCTTAACTACTTATGATCCCAAAGAGCATAAATCTCGCAAAGGAGATAAAGAAAACCTTCGATAAATGGAAAAGGTCTTTGCTTTACCTGAATATTTTCAAAATCTTCTTTATACAAGTTTATGAACGGGTTACCATCTTTAGTATGTCTAGAATACCTCAGTATACGGTCTCATAATGAAATGGAGCGTGGGTTGGGAGACGGTCAATTGAAAATAAAAGCAGATTCTATACTCACAACAACATCCAATACGACTGTAGCTGAGATATATCAAGGGTAATAAAGAAGAAATAAATTTTCATCATGTTCGTACAGAAATTATCGGGATTAACAAATTTTTTTTTTTTGGGCTGCTTACATGATTCGTGGACCAAAGACCAAAATCGCGGACGAAGGGCTCGCGATTACGTTCACTTTTTTTCGAATTACAAGAGAAATATTTGAGTTTGGAACTTGCCAATTTAATATTATCGCAAGAAACGAAAAAGCTATCTTCACTGAAAATTTCAGTTCGTGGCGTTTTGATTCAGGTAAAATAGTCAAGATTATCCTTTTTTCTCGAGGACCACGGTCACCGTACTGTAGCTGTGAATTGCGCATAGAGCGGGAAAATTGACTGACTGGCTTTGGCTTTGTTTCTTATTGCTTAAAATAGTGTGAGATTTATTCTCCAGACACTTAAAAGCTCTCAAGCGAAAAGTATCCACAACGCCATCTTTTGTGGTGTGGAATAGTTATGGCGTCTTGCTATAATTATAAATGTGTTGTGATTCAAATACATGCACCCCTTACAACTGATCAACGATGGACCCTAACCCTAAAAACAATAGAGCTTGCGTCCTAAAGCGATCCAGTGAAATTAGAGGTTGTAAAGAGTTGCGTCCTATCTTCCTTCACAGCCGTTTTTAGGCTCGTCTTTTCCCTAGCACCCCCTTGGTCTGAACTTGATGGTAACTGCGGGTTCTTTTTCCAGTCGTTTTCTCAGTTACATTGCAAATTCTCAAATCTGGAATTCGTGTCCTTTTTTGGTAGGCACCTATGCCGGCACCAGTGCAGGATGCACCTTTAATGGGCAAGTTTAAACTCAAAGGAAAAGGAGAAAAATACAAAGTTAAGGCAGCCAAACAGCTAATCGCCATAGAACCATCTGATCTGATGAGCGGCGAAGAAGGTAATTAAGTTTGTTTCTTTCCACGCTGCATTTCCTACACTGCCACGCACACGCTTAGTGTAATGCTCTCATATCATATCATATATCTTTATTTGCCCGCGGATTTTTAGAGTAGCTTGGTGTAGCTAATATCTCCTAGCATTTACCCTCCCAACCATGATACACCACAGAAGACTGACCACAGCACCGGGAACTACATGTCCTACATGCTCTTGTCACTGACATTTGCTTGTCGTAAATGGATCGATGTTTATGCTTAACTCTTCCAAAGGAATGTACAATGAGCATCATTCCAAATCGGTACTTGTTTATAAGCCTTCTATTATAATGATAAAGCTAATATTTGTTGTTTTCAGTTCCCTATGACTCTACGAAACCATTTGTTTGGTCAGAATACCTTACAGCTTGTGGCGCTAAAGCAGTTCCTAATGTTGTGTTCAAACAGGTGTGTAAATCACAATCAAACATATCGGTGTTACGTTAACAACTGAGACACAATTGTAAATAACATGAAAAAGATGGGTCTGGCACATTTTTCTTTCTTTTTAATAGGAGAACCCATGTTTGGATGTATTTCCAAAGCCAAATCACGCATTTAAAAAGGATTACAAACTGGAATGTGTTGATCCCAAGCATCCATCCTACATCTGTGTGTGTACAATTGTTAAGGTGAAAGGAGCGCGGCTTAGGATGCACTTTGATGGTTGGTCTGAAAGTTATGATTTCTGGACAAACTGGGATTCGCCCTTTATCTTTCCCATGGGCTGGTGTGACAAGAATGGACAGGTGTTACATCCACCGAGAAGTAAGTTTTTTTTAAGTGACATTAAACTTTACGTTAACGGAAACGTTGGCCTAAAATTTGCTGCTTGTCCAAGTTCAATGAAACCTATTTTATTTCAGGTAAGTTTCTTGCCTGGTGGACAAGTATTAAAACGTGTATAAAAGAAAGAAGTAAGCGACAAGGGAACTTTCATGGTTTTATGACAAGCGGCTGCCTACACGGTTGGTCGTTAGCATGGATCCACGCCCAATTCTCTTTACTGTTAAAAACTATCTGACGAAAATAACATTGCAAGTTAACGTTAGAAAGAGCGGATCTTTCGGCCTTGAATGAAAGAAACTTCAAATATCTCGATAGAACACTGTTCTTAGTTTAGACGGAGATTTAATCGTAGGTTGGACTCCTGGAAAGGAGCAATGACTCGGATTTTTCCGTGTATCCGCTCCAACTCATCTCTTCGAGAAACTGAGGCTTTTATACGGACATACTGAAACTGATGTCAGTTAAAGGAAACTAACGGGAATTTCAAGATGTGGATAAAACAGAAAAGAACAAGAGCCAAACAAGGATCATTCTCATAGAAACAAATTCATGTAAACCTCTGTTCAAAGATTCGGAATCACTCTGATGTGAAATCATTTCAAGGAATCCGCAGTTCAGATATATCATATCTCATATATTTTCTCAAAAGGCAAACTGACAGTCAAACTTGAAATCAAAAGTACGAGAAAATCCGAACAGTGTAAACGAAGACCTCGAGGAGAAAAAATTGTAACTCTTCTATCCTGCAGTTACAGAGGTGGAAGTGGAAGTGGAAACAGAGATTACGTATTAATGAAGAATAATTCGGTGCATGGCTGCAGTATTTTGTGTACGAGCTTATCGCGGATTCACTAGCAACTATTTTCTGTTTAACAGGTTTCAACAAACAGGAGTTCAACTGGGAAAAGTACTTGAAGAAAAGTGGGGCAAAGGCTGCTCCAGAACATCTCTTTAAACCGGTAACAACATGTCAACTCACTGTTTGTTAATTCGGTCTCTTTTGTTGCCATTTTCCGGAACTTGTGCTTCAATTCTATTCACGCTTGATAAACGGAAACGGCAAAGCCGGGTGATACGCATGCAGGTGTTGCATTTGAACCGCCCCACTCCGGATCACTTTCCGCAGTTGTTGTGCGTGTAATGCCCCTGGGCAACACTGACCCCGGTCAGCTGGATTTGTAAATAAACATCTGGCCGTTTGCCTCATTCTTAAATCAGCTGTGTTCTTTGTATCATTTGTTAGATTTAGTTGATCCTAAAAAAACTTTCCAAGGGGTGTACCTAGTCAATTTAGTATTTATTTGGTATGTATTATAATTCGTGGAGTAAGAACATCGCAAGCCCATGGCGTGCGGAAGAAACAGACAAACTTTCTTTTTCTTTTTCCTTTGTCTTTTAAATTGAATAGGCCTCCAGTTTGTACATCCTGGGAATTGAAGCTGAAGCGAAAAGAAAAGAAAATGCAATCTTCCAATTTCCTTTTGTAATCCTTATTTCTTTCTTAGATTCAGCCTACGGTACACGGCTTTAAAGTTGGCATGAAGCTTGAAGCAGTGGATCGTAAAAACCCGGATCTTATCTGTGTTGCTACGGTAACGAATGTAATCGGCAACCATTTCCTTGTTCACTTTGATGAGTGGGATGACTCGTACGACTACTGGTGCCAGGATGATTGTCCATACATCCACCCAGTGGGTTGGTGTGCGGAAAATGGAAAGAAATTGAACCCGCCAAATGGTGAGCACCACACCCCTAGCTCTCTTTGTGTACCTATATTTCCTTTTTCAATTGTTTTTTTTTTCTTGTATCCCATTTTAAAATTTCTGTCTTATTTTTTCACATAAAAGATGACGAGGTGTACACATTTCAATGGGAGCAGTATCTGCGGGACACCGGCACAGTGGCTGCACCGCCTGACTTGTTCAAGAAGGTAAAGACCCTATGACAGTGGCTAAGTCAGTACATCTTCGGGCAAAAAGAAAATGTCGGCCAGAGAGAGTGAAGAGAAAAGAACGACTTTTCAAGGAATATCGGTATAGTTTTCGGCAAATTTGTAATTAATTTTCACCATCGTTCAATTGTTTCATTTAATTTCCATTCTAATGGTCGCGATTTTTTCGATCCTATTCTTAGTTAATCAGAGTTATAATCAACACCAGCTGAGACTTGTTTGCACTCGTTTTCGCGTACTTCAGCCAGAGTCAACCGTACTTCGCAAGAGCTGAACTATGAATGTCGAACTCACGCACCCAAACCTATATATTGAGGCGACAACAAAATAAGGGGAAAGAGTTAGCTCAACTTTTTCGTTATTCGTTTGGTCCGGCTTATATGAAGACCGGCTATTCACCCCGAAGATATGTTAAGCTTTTAAGAAAGCCTCTGCGGACACGCACGAAGAGGATTAAGTAGAGTGTTGGTTCAAACGCCGTACTTCACATTGACGTGGCGGGCGGGGTGTGAGTCCCAGCATCGGTTGAATTAATCTGCCTTGCGTCCTGATTGGCTCTTTTTTTGGTTTTCTACGTCTGTACTGGTTGCCATAAAGTGCTCGTTTAAAAACTGCTACATGGTATTGATCAGCGTATGGTCATTATATGCTTTTGATGACTGTTTGTTTGTTTGTAAAGCGGCCCAAGCCAAGTTTCAAGGCTGGAGAACGATTAGAAGCTGTTGACAAAAGAAACCCTTCCCTAGTGCGTGCTGCGCGTGTAGCATCCTTGGAGGAATACAGAGTTAAGATACATTTTGATGGATGGGATGATATCTATGACGACTGGTTTGATGCTGACTCCAGTGATTTACATCCTGTGGGGTGGTGTGAGAAAACAGGACATCCCTTGGAGACCCGCTTAGTAAGTGGTTGTCATTGCTTGAAGTGCTACCATGACCAAAACATCAAGTTGTAGCTTTCTTTGGATTTCAAAGCTATATTAACCAAACACTAAGTGACCCAAGTTTTAAGCTAACCCTAACCCTAACCCTATTATATATTTAGGTTCAGAGTCAGAGTCAGATTCTTTAAGCTAGTGAGCCTTTGACGTCACTTTTCCTAGATCCAACCCTCTGAGGCCCAGTCGGTCAGTTTTAAACGTGAGTAATGGTGGACCGTTAAATCCAAAACGTTCACTCAAAGTTAACAGCCTTAGGATAAAAATCAAAACTCAAAATTCTGCCAGTCAAGTGTTAAGCAATCACACTTTCAAAATCCGAAGGAAAAAGGGAAGTGAGTTATTCCTCGTCGTGGCACTTTTAGAGAGTTCCAAAAGAATATAAAAGGGGCCACTGCAACGAATAGTGATTTTTAATTAGTTTAGCCTGCCGAAATATTATACAAAACAATTCAAAGGTACTCTACGATCTATCACCATTTTTGTTACGCCGATCAGATCACTAGTTTGATCCAACAATCGTGTTTTTATTTCAACCCTAATAGATTAAAGTGCTTGTGCTCTGTTAAATTTTGTTCATTTTTTCGTTTTTTTTTTTCAGCTACACGCGGAGAAGATGTCGAGCGCGGCGTGTCCAACTCCTGGTTGTAAGGGTATTGGTCATGTGAAGGGTGCTAAATATTCTACACATCATAGCACATTTGGCTGTCCGTACTCACTGCAAAATCTAAACAAGGAACTCTTGCCTTGTGGGACCGACTCTCCAACAACTCCATGACTGAGGAATCGGACTGGTCCCTACGCTTCTAAACAAAAAGCAACTGGTGTCAAAGAAGTCAAAACGTAAGACGAAATAGTGCCTGTCTTGCAGGTTTCTGTTTGCGTTTGTTTGTTGTGTGACTTGAATGTTTTTTTCTATCTCTGTTTAGCTGAAATCCCGCCCAGTCCAACAGTGGAGGGCGTGTGTCCTACGCCAGGGTGCGATGGTTTGGGTCACGTAACGGGGCACTGGAAAACTCATTACCCGTAAGTTGAACAGATACCACGCCGCTGTTTGCAACCCTTATTCTATTAGATCGCGGTAGGACGCAGGTCGTTTTGCTGAGGGTCAGGCTCCATTGTTTCAGTTGGATATGGTTTCATGTACGTTGTTTTAGTTTCCATATCTACGTCGTGTGAAAAAAAGGAAACTTGTACTGTTCCGTGATCACATTTGTGTACATTGTAGGATGTCTTGTTTTTTACCAGTTTGTGAACTGCGCCATAATTTTAAGCGTCCTTGTCGGTAACTAAACGGCCTTTGTCGTTTTTATAGTTTATCAGGTTGTCCAAATAACGAAGCAAACCAAGCAAAGATTTATTCAAAACACCCGTCCAAGTCGCCATTGACTAAGAAGACCCCACACCTCTCACCCTCGTCTACCAGCCCTCCTCGGCCAGTGGAGCGCTTAAGAGTCCTGTTTGGTAGTATCATATCCACGAGGGAGCTCATCCAGGTATGGCACTTAATACATTAGTCTAAATCTTGTCGACCTAAACAGTGTCTGTGCGCAGCACTAAAGGTTGCGCTGGGTTGAAGGTGCTACCTTCAGATAATGGAAACAAACAAGAAAAAACGATAATGCCTCTGTTCTTAGTTTTGTTGAAAAGAAATTTTTCACTTGGACAACAATTCAAATATATTATCATGGTAGAATGCATTGCTTCGAATTCTCAGTAATGAACGTTTGTCTTACTTTAGGAAAGGGTTTTTTAAGAGGAAAGCATCCTGGAGGTTCAAACAATGTAAGTGATTCTTTAGTGATTCAATCTGCAGCAGTTGGTTAGATACCAGTGGAATTTAGCTCCAAGCTTACACGGACGGACCGTTTTTCACGGTCGAAGTGTAACAGGTCATGGTAACGGATAACCAGTGTCCCTTCCTCCGAGGAAAAAGCTTAACAAATAGTCTGCAACACGATTCCATTGTTTAGCAATTACTGTCTTATCTTTTAAGTATTTCTGCACATATGCTGAGCTGCCGAGCAGTTCTGACTGATATCCATAACCATTGCCATAAGTTCTCACAGGATCCTTTAAATTTATTATTACCCATTGCGGAAAGACAACCGAT
>NC_090879.1:20290331-20295331 GCF_036669935.1 Montipora foliosa
GAGTAGAAGCAGAAGCAGGAGCAGAAATCCTAGAAGAAGAAGAAGGAGAAGTTTTAGTCCACGAAATGTGATTGTGGACATTTGAAGAGTATGCATGTGCATGAACACTTTTAATGTTTTACATGTAATTTCCTATCGTAGGACGCATGACTCAGATCGTAACCCACTGATAGGCAGATTTTCATTGAACACATGAAATCACAGTTTATAATGGTTAAATTAATTACCCTTATGTGCAAAAACCCCTGAATTATTGCGAGTTAGTTCGTCACTTTGGAATCCAGCTGTTTCCAGTGCAGGTCCAATGTCTCTAACAAGATAAAGTGCTGCTAAACTCAAATATGTGTTGGCTTTTGTTGCCTAAGAAAACACTATCTTTACTGTATTTTACACCCCCCCCCCCCGTTGACATTTACAGTTATTATGAGGGAATTATGTCAATAATAAATGATATTATTGTGTACGTGTTACACACCGCCAGGTAAACTAATCAGTAAACGCTCTAATAAGCACCAGTGTGGGGGAGGACTTAATTCTGGGGCTCTTAGAGGTGGACTTATAAGAGCATTTATGGTATGTCATAACTGCGTTTTGGATTCGGGAGGTTGTGTCGTAGGTACATATACAGTTCTTGAAAAACAAATGACACAGAGACAGGCATGGAACAACGAGTCACAATCACCAGCCCTTGTTGAAAAGGCCAGAGCGTACTTTGCAGAGTTTCCTTTAAGCAAAACTAACCGGTCATCTAATGGTGTATACAGTGTAATAAGCACTTTGTTATTGATAATGAGTAGTTGAAGCAAGGTATTATTTTGTCCAACCAGAGTTACACTTTTTCTCTCAATGGTGCCTTGATGAAAAACATAAAAAAAAAAAACGAAAAAAGGGTTTCAGCATTTACCGTTAAAGGAGAACGAACAAACTCCTTCATATAAATTTTTAAATGCAATTCAGCCAAGTTATTTGGACATTGTGGCTGTCTAATAGGACATTGCACCCATACTCTTGCATCAAAAGTACCCAATACAATGTATATTACCAAGGGAAGCAGGAAAATAGTGAAGCTTATTTTTCAGGGCAAAGACTCTGTGACAAATTTCCGCACAATTAACTATTTCTGCCATGTATGTAGTACTGGGATGGAGCTGGTTGTGGAATGCAGTCTTGATAAGGAAATCAATATCGTTTTTTTCAGAATTGAAAAGGTTTGAAACTGTAAAATTTTACTTAAGGCAGTGTACTGTACTGCTCATGTGTTTACGCAACAAGTAAATACCTCCTATTCTTTGCACGTTGTTGAGATAATGCAAGACTCTTAATTTCTCATCGGGTAAACAAAGGACTCTTTGGTAGCTGTAAAGTCAGCCTGACACTGCTAATCTTTCTTGAAGTTGTATTCACATGATGGGATTAGGGCCTGAAGTGATTTGATGGGCACCTGACAACACTGTTGTGGACAAAGTGGAAAAGATCCTAGAAAATCAAGAAAAAAAAAGGTCGTTGTAAAAACTCAGGCGACAGACTGTTAAAGCGTTATGTGAAACAAAAACACAGAATCAGGACAAGCCGTTTCTGGGCTGAAAAAGGTTGGTAAATGGTGTAAGAGGCACCCTTAGACCATGAACACCTTGCCATAACACGTGAATTAAATCTGCAACTCAAGTGTGCTTGAATCTTGTTTTCGGTCTTTCCTGCCTTTCCTTCCCCCCCCCCCTTTCCACCCACACTTTTTTAAACAAATGACACTGTAAAGGGACACTAGTCAAGGAACATTGCAAAGTAGGTCCTAACACTGAAGAGCTCAAAAACTAGAGAAGAAGCTGGACTCTCCTCCACAAAAACAACTAGACCTAATGAGTCTACAAACTCTTCAGTTTCTGTTGAGAGAAAGTGTGGCCTGCCAAAGTGGAGTTCCCTTGGATTCAAATGACAGTGTAGTAATTGTCACTCCTATGATAACAGCGCTTAATTCTGGCAATCTTAACTGTGATGGCAGTAGTGGAAGTGTTGATCTACCTGAGAACAGCTCTGGTTATAATGATCGCACCAAAGATTCTGTTGGCCTGGGCTGAAGGATTCAGAAAACAAGCTGCTCAATTGGAAACTTCAGTGTAAACCTTGTTAAGTGTTGTTTACAAAAGACGAAATGTTGAACAAGAATTGCTCGGGCACAAGAGGAAAAGGGCTCTTGACAGTGCAAAAGCTTGATTTGTCAAGTTTTGTGCATTTAAACTTTATAATATATCTGAAGCAGAGCAAGACGTAGTTTGGAAACAGAAATGTGTTATATCACTTGATGAATATCTTAGGAGGGGAAATAGAGCAAGAGTTCAAAACAGAACCAAGGATCCTGCTGTAAGAGTCGTTAATTTGGACCTTTCTATTGTCAACCTTAGTGGCACCCAGGAGGATGTCAAAGATGTCAAAAAATGTCACTGAAGAACAATGATATGCCACAAATGACTTTTTAAAAGATTTTTTAAGTGTTTTCAGTTCATTTTATTGAGCTGTATTATGCCTATTGTTTATTTGGACATTTCCAATAATTATTGAAAATGTCCAGCCTGGTAATTGTTTGTAGATGATACAGTATGCATAATAAATATAGTTTAGTACATCGCTGTTTTAAAATTTCCCATCACATGTAGGAAAGCATGATACCTGTGTCTTTTTAACCTCACTTTGTTACATGTACAGGGTTTGTGCTACTCTTTGAAGTCCTTGAAAACCCCTGGAATTTGATTTTGGACTTCACGGGCATTTGAAAAGCCCTTGAAAAAAGTTGCATCATGCTAAGTTGAAAAGACAGTTCAAAAATTGAACCCAATTTGATGACGAGGAAAGATTAAATGCAAAAATTAAGGTGCCGGTGTGTGCCTTGTCTTACACTTGCAGGATGTGGGAAAGAATATCAAGGTAGGCTTTTCAGCAAAGAAAACACCGAAACACTCCTTGAAAACTCAATTTCTGATTCTTGAAAAACTGCTGAGTACTCCTGGAATTTTGTATACAAAATCCAGCACAAACCCTGATGTAGAACCCATCTCTCCATTAAAAGGACTAAACTAATGTCAGGAATGACAGGATAGCATTATGAGGTACTGTAGTTACAAAAGCCAAGGTATCTCAAGCAAGTTTCTGGTCCAGTTTTTCCAAAGGATATAAGACTCAAAAGACAAGTGAAATGCATGTTTGTGTAAACTATGTATGTATGTAAAAAAAAAGTTAAAGATTAAGCAGCAGAACATGGAAAGTTTAGAGAACAATCACATGCTGCCAGTAAAAGGGTGAGATTTTAGCAACTAGGTAGTGATTGAACTCTATGTATGCATAGCAAAACACATGAACCAATATCATTGTTTTATAACATTGGGTTCAGCAAAAAATAAAAGAGAATGATGATGTTAAGTTATAGACTTGCTCATTTTGATCAATACATGTACATGCTTGCATATACTGCCTCTGATCTTGTCTGGACTTGCGTCTATTGGTAGTTTATGTCACTTGATCTTGTTTGTGCACATAAAGGAAATTGTTGACGAACCACACCTTTGAACCAGGGGACTGAAAAGTGTCGCAAATTATTACAAGCAGTGACTCTGTAGATATTTTGTTTTGTGTGTTGTGGCTTTCATCTTTCAAGTGGTGTTGTAATTCTGAAAGTTGGTAGAATTTTGTAGAGAGATTTGTAGTTAAAATCCCAAGTAGTCTATGACTGCCTTAGAATTCTCCAGTGTGTGTACTAAAACATGAAGAAAGATGTAAAGCTAAACATAGTGACAACGTAGTGAGGTTATTTACAGAGGTGAAAAACATTAATTTTCTAGTTGCATGAAAGGTTTTTAATGGGCTTCAAAAATACCTCAAAGCCTTATTCATTGCGATGCAAATTGTTTTTTCCTGTGAAGTAAATAAAGTTGTCAGTTTTTTGTTGTTTGAAATGTTGTGGAGTTTAGACTGCACTGGACTCTTAGCTTGAATAATTATTAGTACGAAGTTTTTATATTATTAAGAGGATTGGCTCCCATCATAGAAGAAAAACCCTTTCCCTTGCCCAAACTCAACCCCACTTTTGTTAATGGGGAGGGTTGGTACCCTACTTAGAATGTTCATACAGTACATTTGTTGTGCTGTTAATAGAAGAGAGAATCCATATTTAGTTTTCCAGTCATTTTGTATGTAATACTTTTTGCACTATTCATATTGAAAGAATTATGCCCTAATATCATTGCATTTCGGAAGATAGAAAGCCAATGTTGGATAGATACACTACTTTGAGATACATGTGGACTCACATTGTTTATATGAAGTTTTAAGATAAAATGACAACCAACTCTATTGCTTGTTACATGTACATGTAAATGTGTTTGTACATGGGTGGTTGCCTGCTTTATTTGAGTTTAACACTCTTTGATGACTCGCATTGCCTTAGTCTACAAATGAGCGAGACACAGGATGCCATATTGATGAGTTTGGTCGCGACTTGCATTCTCAAAGGCAAAAAGGTGGTTCTGAGGTGAGTGTCACTAAACAAACCCTATTCATTTATTTGATTGGTCTGTAGTACTTGTATAGGGGTGTGTGCTTTGAATTTCAGTTTTTGCATTGTCATGGTTTGAGTACAGTGTACAGGATGCCTATGATTCATTCTTGAGGCTTGCTTTGAAATTCATTGGTGAATAGTTTGCGGTTTGCCAAGTTGTGGCCAATTATTTACCTTGAATGAATGTTTATCATGGAGTCAACTGTACTATGTGCATTTTTATTTTCCTTTGTACATTTTGAGATACTTCCTTCCATAACTTGTGAGATGCTTATAACTGGGAGAACTGTGGACACCAGTGTAGAATCAATGCACTTCTCCAGAGTCACAAAGTGTGGTCTTTTACACTTCTGTCTTTTTTACAAGGTCTCCCTATAATAAATTTGGGAGCAATTGAAAGTTTGGGTACATAAAATCTCAAATGCAAAACCTGGTTACGAAAAGCACAGGAACC
>NC_090879.1:20297831-20335331 GCF_036669935.1 Montipora foliosa
ATTCAGAGGTGAAGCCTAGAAAGTCACCCGAAAGGGAAAGCCAATCTCCTAAACGCAGAGCTTCACCAGACAGGAGAAGCAAATCTCCAGATAAAAGGAGACGTAGAAGCAGGTCACGCGACAGGAGAGATTCCAGATCACCTGACAGACGCAGGAAGAGGGATTACAGGAGGAGCCCAATAAGAGACTCAAGAGGTGTGATGTTGCAGATGGTGTTTATGTTCTTTGTATTATCTGTCTGGGATAAGTGAAATCAAAAGTTATCCATTTGATAGTAATAGATGCCACAGATACATGTATTGCCATCCATCCTTGGAACAGTACATTATTTTTTCCTTGATCCCTTGTGGTAGACCACTTGCATTCTTTTCTGAGTACCGGTAAGTCGAACCGCCCACTTAGGTCACGCAAGCAAGCCTAGCCGGGGAGAACAGTGATAGAGCGAGATAATAACTGCACGCTTCCTCTGTAACCGTTGCGATCAGAATCTGCTAATCTAATTAGCAAAAGTGATATGACAGATGGTTCTGCCTCTTTTATTGTTAATGTAAATAAAACACTCAATGGTGTGGGAATATTTATGTCCTTGTCAAATTCAATTATCTTTTCGGGAAGAAACCATAGAAAAACTACTGTATTTACTTTGAATTCAATACGCGTCACCCCAAAGGAGCCCGGTAAAAAGAGAGGTAGAAAACTTATTCAGTTAGAGGCCTCAAATTTTTGCCAGATTTGCAGAGGTTGCGGTTCAGAAGAATACTTTGCACTAGCCTATTGAAGCTTGTCAATCCTCTTAGTTTGAATTAACCTTAAAGTGATACTGTGGATTTCAAAACTATATTAGCTAAACACTAAGTGATCCGAGTATTAAGCCCTTATTTCAAAAAGACACTTGTTTATTTTAACTCGAATTTCCATATTTAATGGTCAGTTTGATTTAAATCTTGAGAGAGCTAGTTGTAGGAGAAACTGACATCAAAGACTCGATAGTTTAAGAATGCAATGCATGTGTACACAACTGAATTAATGTGCAACAAGGGAGTTTCTGGCTTTCTGACTTTAAAACTCGTGTTTTGCATGTATACCATTAATAAGCTGTGTTTACACACTGAAATTGTACACTTGTGAGCAAATGATGTCAATTTTCCCTAGATCTAAACCCTTGAAGTCCAAGTGGTCAGTTTGAAACATGAGTAATGGTGGAGTGTGAAATCCAAAACTTACACTCAAAGTAAACAGCCTTTAAATAAAAATCAAAGCTCAAATTTTTTCCAGTCAAGTGTAAGCAATCACAATTTAAAAATCTAAAGAAAAAACGAAGTGGTTTTTTGATCATAGTAGCACTTTAAACCAAATATATTCAAATCTAATACTGCGCATTTCTAGATCGCAGAACAAGTGGTGAATATTCTTCAAGCCGGCGGTGGGGCCGCAGTAGTGAGCGAGATAGAAACAGAGGTAGGGACAACAGAGGAAGGGATTGGGACAGAGATCGGAGATATGACAGAAGTTATGATCGTGACAGAGATAGAGACAGAGACAGGCATGATGATCGAGCCGGCTCTCCTTCTAGGGATAAGAAAATGTTTGTAAAAGGTATGAACTCTTAGTATTATTCTGTCTACTTTCATAACAGAAATGCATAAACAAGCCCATTTACTTTGTACATGTAACCATCAAAACATTTATTTACTATTATCCGTGTTTTTTAACCTTGTATACTTTTGAGCCTGTGGATTTATAGTGGGATCATGGATCAAATGAGAGAAAATAATATTTTAGCTGTCCTTTAATGATCTTTGTGAGACATAGCACAAAGAGTTTTGATTTTTTTTTTTTTTGGAGAGTGCAGGGCCTTATATCACCTTTAGGAAAATGTCAAGATCAGACTTGTAGAGTGTATTATTATTTTTTATTTGCATAAAGCCGTTGCATATTGTTGTTGCAGCCTCGTCCACTGGCTTAGAAAGCCTTCCAAAACCTGCACGGGCATTGACATCTGAAGAAGTTCAAGCTAAATTAGCAGCACAAGCTGAGACTATGAGGAAACAAGCTCAGGCAGCAGCTTCAGTTCTGAATTTGCCGAGCTACATAAACCCTTCAGTTGTCAACCCTCACCAGTATGCTATGATACAACAGAAAAGGAAACTGCTGTGGAGTGGGAAGAAAACTGAGGTAACCCAGTAACAATATCACTGGTCTGTCTCATGAGATAGATAAAGATTTTAAAGCTAAAGATCATTCAGTATACTTCAAAAAGGCTGATCGACTTAATATTGTATTAAGGACGGTGCCTACTATTGTTATTTCGCATACGTTCTGCGCATCTCCAGATACTCGGATTTCCTATTTCCGATGCTTACTAATACAACGATATTTTTGCGCAGTTTAAAACTATCCGGAGAAAGTAGATCTTAGTAAGTACTCTTGGTATCCAAAAAGAAAATTGGGGGTAACCATGCATTATTGAGAGATAATTAAGCTTCAATTTGAGAAAGAATGCCATACATTGCTTTGTATTTTAAAGCTCTTTACAAATATTATTCATGAATTATCTTTGAAAAATGCGTGGTTACCCCCAATTTTCTTTTTGGATTTCAATAACACTTGTTAAGATCTACATTTCCTTCATAAGCACACACGGGGGCAAAAATATCTTTAATTAGTAGGCACCGTCCTTAAAATAGAAAGTAAAGCATAAAGGGGAACAAAATACAAACTAATACAAACCCACAGTCAAAGGGGTGACAAATAATCTTTCCTTTGGAAGATGTTATGTGTCTTTCATATTAAGTGTGGTTTTCACTAGCTATTTTATCATAAGTATTAGCGACACATTTTGCTCTATCAAAATATATCAATACTAATGATTACAAAGCCACTGACTTACATGTATGCTTGGATCGCTTTCAAAATCCACCCCTAACGATTTACAAGTTGGATAGGGGTACTGAACTCCGTCTAAGTATTTAATACCATTCCAAGAATTGGAGGCTCTTTTGTAACAACTCGACAAAATTTTAGTTTCTAAAGAAACTGTGGTGACAACTCTGTCTTGCTCGTTATTTCTTTGTTTCTTAAGGGCCCACTGACATATTTTTTGGGTGCGTTGCTAAGGATGTAATGGTTAAGTAATTTGAGAGAATTTGGCATTATTTTGGTCAGTTTCCAACTTTTGTAAGCCAATGACCCTAAATATGACGTCATACCACGCCCATGGTCACGTGACCAATAAAAGAAAACTCCAAATTTGTCTCCGTGCTACGCAATTTTGGTATTTAATCGATTTGTATTCGTTTTTGCATCCAGCCAAGAATGGTTTTTTTTTTTATTTTGAAAAATGTTCTTTTTAAAGGCATAAACGATATTGAAATACCCATAACTTTTTCAAAAAAGATGATTTTAAAAAATCAATGCTTAGCTATATTCTGTAGTTGGGGGTGAAACGTGCCATGTAAAAAACAATTTAATTCAATTTAAAACCGCCGGGAATTTAGCTTTTTTCTCAAACCGGAAGTCAGTTCGTTTACGCATGCGCAGTTGATCTGAGAACGAGGGCGAGGAAAAACCTTCGATGGAAACAACAGTTTGTGTGGTGACTTGCTTGTGAGTGAGTTTTCTTGTCAGCTCATGATATGATGACGTCAGTTACCGGAAGTAACATTTCACTTCCTTAGCAACGCGCGAAAAATCTGTCTGTGGGCCCTTAACCTTCAAGAATATTGATTCAGTTGACCAAACGTAGAAAGTTTGGCACGCTCTGGGTGTATCAGTGGTTGGATACGTTGTAAATAATGAATTACTAGAAATATAGAAACTCAGCTTGATTCTGATTTTGACTCCCCAGCAGGCTGATGAAAGTAGTGGTACAGCCAAGTCTACCTTGTGGAACACTACAACCTTCAACAATGATCAGGGAGGGGAGATGCAGGCTAAATTCCGCCGCTTGATGGGCATCAAAGGTGAAGGAAGCACTACTGAGGGACAAGATGGTGCAAAACCACACAACGACCAACTCATGGAAAATCTGGAAAGAGAGTTTGAACGATCTCGTGCATTCCAGTTGTCCCGAGGTGCCGGCGGAAAGAGTGGAATTGGCCTTGGTTACTCAGGGACATGACCAGAGTTGTTAGTCCCTCTAACACTTTCAACTAAGTATCTTAAATTTAAGGTACTTCATATTTGTTTTTCATGTGTGTGTTGGAAAGTTAAATTTTGCTTATAACATATCCCATTCTATGCATTGGTTTTTGGTTTTCATAAGTTCTAAGAAGCTGAACTACACTACAGTCGAGGCAGCAGGTGTTTTTTTCGTTAATTGATGAAGAGGAAGGCTTTAAAGCATCTTCCTTGTAAGTTGAATGTTTACTCGAAGTTCATTAAAACTACTTTTAAGTGAAATGTTGTCCTTCCTAGCACGAACAGTACTCAGGGTTTTTTCAACCGCCGAAGGCGGTTGTTGGAAGAGGAAGGGCTTTTTTGCGTTAAAGCGGTTTTCAATTGAGTGTCGAAAGTAATTAGCGAATTGCATTGGTTTTACATTACTTCACTCAGTGACTGGTTCAAAGTTCTCGCGCCATTTTTTCAACCGATCAGAAGGAAAACCCAAAACCATTCGTGGCTCGCGCATGCACATTTTCACGCGCCTTGTGTCGGCTACGTGTAATTACTTTGAGTTTTGATTGCTTACTGGATTGTCTCCGTCCTTTTTGATTGGCCAACGTAATTACTTTGGTTTTGGTTTTACGATACTCAATTGAACATCGCTCTAAGTAATTGACCTGCTGTCTTGAAACATTCTCTAATATCTTTGTGTTAGTGAATCGAATTTTCGAAGAACAGAGTAGAGTGTTTTGCGATGGACTGATGATATTTGACTCTTCCCTGTGAATAATAGTGAAATTGTCAGCGAAAAGAGGATTGCTGTACAGGAGCTTGTGACAAATGATAGTAGCCTTTTAGTCAAATAAACTGAGGGCCTAAAGTCATCTTAAACGATTACTGAGGTTTTCAAAATCTGCGATTAATTGTACTATTCTTGGTCCTATTGTTAATTTCAGTTTACAGTGTCCCCAATTGGTGCTCAAGCGCTAGAACGACTAGACACTTAAAGATTCGTTCCTTTCCTTTCCTTTCCTTTCCTTTCACTCTCGTGGTAGCTGCCTTGTTTTGAATCAAAACAAAGACAAGTTTAAGGAGCCAGTTCGGAGTCTAGGGTTGGGGTGCACATGCGCGCGTCGGAATAAAACAAAATCCTGTTTAAAAAGCACAGAAGAAATAAAACAGTGCAACTAATTCCTACTTGTCAGTGTGTTTTAGAACACCTCAAATAGCCTACGTGGTCGCCAAGGTTTCTTTGTTTCGGGCAGCAACGTGGCCTCCGTGAAGCCAACACAGCACAAAAGCTAAATAGTGTAATAATGTCTTAAAAATATACGGTGCAATATTTGACTAGAGATGATCCTCAAAAAGCGCCAAGCACTATTCCTGGAAAAAAGAATACTGAAGGAAATTCTGAGATCATAAGAAGTCAAGAAACTAAAAAATGGTTATTAGTATTTTTTTTTTTCTGGGATGTGACAGTGTTCTAGAAGTTGAGTTCAGTTCTTGGAAGTTTTTCTTTGGCGATTTTTTCCCTGTGGTGAAGTGTTGGTGGTTAGATTTTTACTTTCCACTTTGAACGAGGGACTGGGTTCTGTTCTTTTCCGTTCCGTGGCGCTGGGTAATCCACCTTTCAGTTTTCGCAGTTTGCTTGCAGTGGTCCATAGTGATTCTTTTCTTTGTAAAGATTGTTTCGCATCAGAGCTGGATTTTGACAGTGCCTCCAAACGAGCTGTAGAAATAAACTACAAATTATCCAGCTGAACTGGGTACGTTTTCAAATTTGAACGACTCATGAGAGGAGAGAGCAGGGCACATCCTAAAAAAAAAAGGAACAAGATCGGAAATTCCCTCATAAGTACTCGAAATGCCTCTAAACAATAAGATCCCTGCAAAGGTTGGAACCGGAAGTCTCGGTAAGTCAGTGACAAATATGATTTACCTATGCTAACAACTTAATTTGGCATGAAAGAGTGACGCGATTGTCCCTTCTGCATCCACAACTGAGATCGAAGTTTACAAAGCAACGATTGCATAAAACGGTAATTAACCTACCAAGAAGTTTAGGATTTGATTTCTCGAGGTTGTTTAGGAGCGCGGTGTATGAAGTCGGCTGGTCCCCTTGACCCTCTGATAAAGCAAACGAAAAAAACTGTCAGTTGCTTTGATTTCTACGCACGCTGAAATTCAAGGAAAGCACTAGACAACATCGACCTGAACCTGGTGAGCCATATATGCCGCTCACAAAGTGGAACTTTAAATAATTAACTCTCTTTTTTTTCTTTAATTTTCTTTGTACCCGTTATGCACCAGTCAATGTAAACCCCCGCACCCCCCCCCCCCCCCCGGCCGGGTCATAGCGGGGTATTTGCGGGAAATTTTCCGTTATTTGACCAGCGAAAGGGCCGCAGGTATCGGGGACTTTGACATCTTTTTTGCACGTCATCCAATCATCCAAGAACAGCGGGGGAGTGGACCGGGGTATTTTCCAGCGAGGTGGACTGAGTTAAGACTCGCTAGTCCGGCAAGATGGCGGCTTTTTGCCACGAAAAAAGAAGGTAAGAGTCGTTTTATCTCAATCACCTTATATCTTTGTTGGAGTATGCCATCCGTCCTTAAGGTCGTTGTATAATGCTAAATCTTTTGTCACAATTTTTTCTCGTAATTTATTCTGAGAATCACTTGACCGATCAAGCATGACATCAGGTGTTTATATTATCTTATGCATATTTAAAAATATGTTTTGTACATGGATGGGTCTGTACACGGATAGGTCTGAATTGAAGTCTTTTATTATATGACTACTAGCTCCGTGAGCGGGAAAGATGAACCAAATCGCGCGCTGTGATTGGCTACCCGAGCGGGCAATCGGGAGCTATCTTGCCCGCTCGGGATTTCTCGCTTGGTCCCGTAAGATCAAAGATCATTTTTTGGTGTTTTAAGTCATATAATAAATCCTTTATTAACCAAGCTTGTTCGGTCAAGATGGCTGGATATTGGCCTCGTTCTTTTGGCATGTTTATGGACCGAGACGAAGTCGAGGTCCATAAACACGCAAAAAAAGAACAAATGCTGTTGAAAGAAGTGAAAAACGCATTTGGCATACAGTCGCAAGGATGTAGTTACTTTATTCAAAAGTTTGATCAAGACTGGAATTTAATATTTCTCTTAAATGTTAACAGTAGACTATAATGACACCACAAACATTTTATACCATTTGAAAAGTATTGTATGCGGTGACGTGTGTTACTTGACAAATAAAGTTTAAACCATTTACATTAGCCTGTGTCTTCCACTCAACAAGAGCGGGGGATGTGAGCGGGGTCGTTAGCTTCAATTAGAGGAAACACCTGACCTTGGGGTGCGGGGCAGTTTGCAACTTAAGAAGTGAGCGCTTGTCAAATGTTCCGCTATGTCCCGGCCGGGGGGGTGCGGGGGTTTACATTGACTGATGCATTACAGGATCCGTTCCGACAGTGGGAAGAGCGCCGGAAATTTGTTAGCTGCAAGTTGAAAGACTGAAAATCAATTCGTTAACAACAGGACCCAACCAGGGATACTTTATGACATGAAGAAAATTACTTAACGTCCCGAAATTGATCGGTCTATTGACCGTTTTATGACTAAAATAATCCTCGCCGCGATCGATCAGAAGCGAGGAGCGAGCGAAAACGAAGTGATCATTTTTCAAGACTCCGCTGACATATCGATGGTTCCGCAATTCAACGGTTGTACGAGCCGATACCCCGTGGGCGTGGGTACGAGATGCTGTGCTCTACCAAGTCGTATTATGTATATTTCCGCACGCCGACTTGATACGAAATTTAACAGGAGCCTCCACTCTTACTACAAAATAAGTTTAAGCCGAAGGAAATTATGTTTACAAACAAATTTGTTGGAAGTTTGTGTTAAAAGAAGTGTTTATTTCAGGAAAGTGAATTTTAAAATCGCTAATTATCAAATTTCGCGGGCGCTGCCATCTTGACGTGTTACGGTTGCTCTATTGTTCTGACACAAAGAGCTTTTGGCCAATAGCAATAGGACAATCATTACACGTCACAGTTATTCAAGATGGCAGCGCACACGAAATTTGAAGACACGAAGGGGCTGTTCTAAAACTTATTTCGGATACAAACGCTTTATTTGAAAATATTTTAGACTGACTTGACTGCAACAGTGATTTCCTGTGATTTAAAGTTATTTTTTTGTTGAAGTGGAGGTTCCTTTTAAGATCTACGACGCGACATTAACGAAAACGTCATTTAAAATTGCAAGTTCAGGTTTATTAATCTTAATATTTTTCGTCATTATGTCGGTTTGTCTAACTTCTAAAAACCAACGCAGCTTTCCAGGAACTGAATTAAGTGGTGCAGTGTTAAACCTTCGACAGAAAATTCAAATTCACGTTCTCCGTAAAACTTGAGAATTGGTCATTTCACGTCGCAGAGTTGCTGAAAACGTAAAAGAAATGTACAAAAATAAAAAAATGCATGTGCAGAGCGTGTAAAGCTATAGGCCATTCCGAAATTGTGCTGGGAACTGGGGCGAGTTCAAATTTGAACCAGTCGATAAATTGACACCATCACATGAAAGATAATTTAATTTAATTTAATTTAACATACTTTATATAGCGCTAACTCCACTAATTGACCAAAGCGCTTTACAATTCATAATATCAAAAAATTAAAAAGATCCCACTCGTAATAAAATATGAATAAATTAAAAACCTATTTACAGTCTTATTTATAAAAATATCACAATAAATCCTATTCTAAATTATCAAAAAGTTAAACATTATATGCTTTTTAAAAAGATCAGTCTTTAAATGTTTCTTGAATAAATTAATTGTATCTAGACTTCTAAGATCTAATAGCAGCTCGTTCCAGAGTTTAGGTGCAGCAACGGAAAAGGCCCTGTCTCCGTATGTTTTAAGTCTTGACTTCGGAACTACCAGAAGTTTTTGATCGGTAGAGCGTAACGTACGTGAACATGTACGATAACTAAGTAATTCCGTGATATATAATGGTGCGATACCATTTAGCGCCTTATAAAGTAACATTGACATTGGCAATTTCCCCAAGTTTGATGCTTTTATGTCGAACAGAGACCAAGTTACGGACTTGAAATCATAGTTAAAAATCCGCACAAACGTCTCTAATTGTGACAACAATAAAAGCAAGATGACACACGCTAACACCAACCCAGTGTTAATTGACCGGGTGAAATGGTTGGGCGCATGCGTGATGTGTTGGCCACACTGGGTTGTTAACCGGGTTGGTGTTAGCGAGTGTCAACTTGCTTTTATTATTGTTGTTTCTAATTTTGAGGCTGCGTCCCTCAAAATCACATAAACTCTTAAATTCCAGAATGGTCTATTGTTTGTGCTGTTTTTTTTTTTTTTGCAAAAATTTGTGACGTTTTCGTTGCCGTCGCGTCGAAGATCTTATTATGGCATGATATCCCTGCAAAAATTCAACTTTCGTTTGTTTCACATTTCATCGTTGCTCTTAGCTATTCGACAATCGAGTTTCACATTTTTCGACATGCGAATTCACAATTCTACATCCGAGTTTCATAATTCTTCATTCGAGTTCATAATTCTATATTCGAGTTTCGCTTTGCGACATTACTCTCGAAAGCGCTACGGCTCATTCATCATTCAACATGCAAGTCTTACCATTTTATGTCTGTTTGATCATTTTACGTATGGTTTACTTTTCACCTTCCGATATGCGAGTCATTTTACCTCTCAAAATGAAAACCGCTGTACACGCGGGGGCGAAAAATTCGTAGCCGTGGAAAAATTTGATGGATTCAATGAAGGTTGATGGATTAGTTTTGGGATGTTTCTGGGAAATTCCATTTTTCTATGGAGAGAGAGTTAGATCAAGCGCGATTAAGAGCAAACAAATAATGGAAGATTTCTGCGGCCGTTACAGCGATCATTGGCAAATAGATCCGCCAGCTTAGCGAAGGTTGCAATGGGTTATTAGGCGAGGCTCAATCATAAGGACCAAGGTTCATGGAGTTTGCTTCCCAATTTTATAAACAGTGCCGTTGAAGACCACAATTTGACATAAGGGAAGACCAGTTATCCCTTCTTCTTGACGAGGGATTGAAAATCCCCATAACTGCACGTTGCACCACCGACCGATGGCTAACATTTGGCCCCGTTGAGCATCGGTCCGTGCGGGAGGTCGTGAGTTCAATTCCGGCCCGGACCAACTCTCAGAGTCTTTAAATAACTGAGGAGAAGGTGCGGCCTTTCCTTTGTAATTACATTCACAAATGTTTAGACTTTTGAGTCTTTTTGGATAAGGACTATGAAGACCTATAAACCGTAGGCTCCATATCACAACCCTTGTTTATAAACTCCCACACACTATTCGACAAAGAGCAGGCTACGGAGTTCCCGGTATTGTCAATCATGCCCCTGAATTCCCTGGGGAACACAAAGGGCCGCAACAACACCCCTCCAACGAACGCGGTTCTGGCAAATCCTCCTCAGCTCGGTCCACGTCTTACCGGCTGCCTTCATCTCAGCTTCAACGCTCCCGCACCAGATCTGTTTTGATCGGCATCCCTTCCGCTTCCCTTGTGGATTCCAGTCAAGGGCTTCTCTGGTGACGTTAGAAGCAGGCTTGCGGAGCGTGTGACCAATCCATCTCCATTTTCGTTTCTTGATATCGGACTCGATTGGGGCTTGTCTGGTCCTGTCCTACAGTTGTTCATTTGGGATGACTTCCGCGCACCTAATGTTGAGGATGTTCTTGGGACATCTGTTGATAAATGTCTGGAGTTTGTGGGTGTTGGTCTTTGTTACCCGCCAGGTTTCTTAGCCGTAAAGTAGGGCCGACTTGATGTCGGTGTTAAAGACCCGGATCTTGTTGTGAAGTAAGAGAGCTGTTGATCTCCAGATTGGAGGTACGGCCTGTCGTGCTTTGTTGATTCGGCACTTGATGTCTTCGCTTGTGCCCCCATCCTTACTGACTACACTGCCCAGGTAAACAAACTTGTCGACTTCCTTGATACTTTCTCCCGGTGTTGTGGTCTGGTCCAGAAATATGTGGCAGGGTTGGTAGCGATGTTTCAAAAAGTCTTATGATGTATGAGGCCTCCCCACAAGGGGGAGGCGTTGCGTGACATCCGTTAGTGGAACTGTCCGCTTTCAAGAATTATTCCCATAACGTACATGTTGGACTCTTGAATGGACAGCATACTTTTCCTCAGACAAATGGAGATTTGACAAAACCGACTCCACTGTTCTGTTTCTCTGCCAAAGGTCACAGTTGTATTTTTATTGCAAATTAAAGACAAATTTCATTGCCAAGGGTCAATTATAATATTATACGTGGGGTGTCCGCTCAAGAGAGAGTGTAAACAAAAGAAAATCAAATATTAATTTCAAAAGTGTCCGCGTCCGTTTACGAGAGAGTGTCTGCTTACGGGAATGCGTAAATACAGAGTTTGACAGGAAGGTAAAATGGGAATAGAAAAAAGTGTCTGTAAGTAGAGCTGCCCTCTAACGAAAGTGTCCGTTAGCGGAGAGTTGACTGTCTTTGCCAATGATCGCTGTATCGGTCGCAGAAATCATCCATTATTTGTTTTCTCTTAACCGCGTTTGATCTAACCCTTTCTCCATAGATTTCCCGGAGACATCCCAAAACTAATCCATCAACCTTCATTAGATCCGTCAAGTTTTTCCAGAGCAGTAAGTATCTGATTCACTGCACTACGAATTTTCCGCCCCCGCGTATGTACAGCGGTTTTCCTTTCGAAAAGTAAATTAGAAGGTGAACGGTAAAACATGCATAAAATAATCAAACAGACATAAAATGGCAAGACTTGCATGTTGAATGATGAATGAGCATCAGCGCTTCTGAGAGTAATGTCGCAAGGCGAAACTCGAATGTGGAATTGTGAAACGCGAATGTGGAATTGTGAACTCGAACGTAGAATTATGAAACTCGAAGGTAGAATTGTGAACTCGAATGTCGAATCGCTAAGAGCAACGATTAAATGTGAAACAAACATAAAATGCGAAAGTTGAATTTTGGCGGGGGATATAACGCCATAAGAATCGAATCTTCAATCCCTAGCGTTAGCATTTAGGGTCGGGGACTACCAATGCGGATCAATGCGCATCAATGCGCATCATGTGATTCGCACGTCGTAGAAACCCTACTCTATAAACTATACTACTCATGCCGTTGTTAGATTTCTTATTGTAAAACCAACGGATTTTCCATCGCTATCAAGTCAAAGGTTACCGATTAAACTGTTACACAAAAGAGAGACCCAGCATATTAACTCGTAATCATAACGTATTTAAGGTCGAAATACCCTCTCTAAACAAAATGAAACTCGCATCGGCATAAGATTTTACCAGAAAGAGTGTTTCGGCACCTCATCGGGTTATATATAAAAAGCAAAAGCTCATACACAGCTTGAATTTCTATACTTACTTTCCACCTTTATTAGAATGAAGACTTCGCGACCTTTGAGGATTCTGTGCGCATACTGAGTTGGAAACTCGTGCAAGTTTTTTATTTCGCCGTCTTCATCTGATAAGTCCAAAGTAACTGGCGAGAAAGTGTGCAAGTCGACGTCAGATGTACGCCGATTTGCTTCGCTGGACTGAGTTTGTAGTTGGGTTTACTTTTCACAGAGAAATCAGATCGAAATCATTCGGACAAGCAATCCTCACCTCCTTTTTGACAGCCACATCTCCGGCGCAAATTGTCCAGTAAATTGACAGTAACACAGTTTGGGTTGAACAATTCTTCTTCGTCATCTATAGAAAGAATTAGGCGACAAACCACTTTGAAATCGGTAACCTACATCCCTCATTAAACAAAACTGAATATTTAAACCATTTTTTGAAGTGAAGAATACCTCCAAACTTGACAGTTATAAAAGACATTTTGATTGCTTCGAAGTGACTTTGCTTCACTTTCTGATTTAATGGCGCAGTTGTTATCAATTTTGTTAAGGATATGCAGTTATAAACTCAAGCACAGCAACAAAATCCCCTAGAGATCATCTTGGCACAATACTACTTAAATTAACTCGCGTCTGTAATGGACCTTCCACAAATAAAAGCGCCATCTTTCCCCTTTGGGAAATGCAACAGGATCAAACGAGAATTGGGTGAAGAACCGTATTCGGACGATATGAACCAAAACCATGCTCCGTCGCGCCCAAAAGCGAATTTTACTTAGCACAATTAATGATGAAAGGGAACGACTACTACAATAAAAACAAAAGAAAAACACAAATACAATAATGAAAATGGCGAAGAGAAATCGACAAGACAATTAACAAAAACATGAGAGAAACAACCAGAAGAGGAAATGAATGATTCAAGCGAACGAACGGCTTTTGAAGCAAAAACTGTTCGAAATTTTGACTGTACAAAGTGAGAAGAAATTTTAAACGAGAAACCGTGCTTTTATGTCTGATTATTTAAACAGGAGAATTGGCCCCATTCGCACTAATGCTTTTTAAATTTCTTTGTTTCATCTCGGCTCATCCATAATTAATGCATGGAGATAGTTATGAAACTGGACAAGTTCCTTTGTTTCAAATTTTTGTCCGTATTTTTGGCCTTGACCCTGCACAAAACACCCTTTTTTTTCGAGAAGATAACCAATCAAATCCTTCGATTAAATTATGCGCAACTAATTTGCGAACCCGTGCGAAGCGAAAGCAAAAGATTGTGCAGGGTCACGGTCAACATCGATTGAAACAACACTGTTCTCGCTTTTGCAAGTTATATTGTTATACAGCTGGAGTTTTTCCCGCTACAGCGCGCCCATTCATTGGCTAGTTCGTGGTCACATGGCATTTAACAATGAAACAGTTTACCGCCAAATGCCATGAGCGGGCAACATTGCGAAAACTATTACGTCAAACGGGGAACAGTTCACTGTTACCCGCCAAATGTTGACCACTGTTGCACGTGATCAGAACGTGCAGTTGAAGGTGGCCTGATGTTGTCGCTGGAATCTGGGCGCTTCTTTCAAAATGTTTGACCTATTTGTTTTGCTATATAACAAATCACTTAATGACTGGTCCCTCGGGAAACAGTTTATTTTGTTTCCCTCGAATCTCAATGTTTCCATCGTCTGCGCCTCGGGGAAACATTGAGATTCTCGGGAAACAAAATGAACTGTTTCCCTCGGGACCAGTCATTAAGTGTTTAATGTTTCATAACCAGTCCCTCGATTAACTATGGCTCATCCCAGGGGCGGATCCAGGATTTTTCTTAGGAGGGGTGCACCACTAAGGAACGGCATAGCTGTCTGGTTATGTGTTTTTGTAAAATATCAGAAAGCTTCTATTCATCTCCCTAGATCCACCCCTGCATCCACACTGAATTGCTTTAACTTGCGGTTTTAGAGGACCAATCTACAGTAATTCGTTTTTACCTTAAAGTTTCTAAAGTGTTCGTTTTAGTCTGCTCACTCCAACCTAGTAATAGACCCATATCACTCAATGTCCAAACAAAAGATTTTGCCCGTCGAACCTCTCATTCAGTGTGTGGCTGGACGGGCAAAGACAATGCAAAGACAATGCAAAGACAAAGCCTTTATTCCCCACGGACTCCAAAATGGCCGCCGCGTGATAAAGGTGAATACTTCTTCGAAGTGTCAACCGTTGAAAAGGGTTTTTGGTTCACGGTTTTACTGTTGATGATAAGCAATTTGGCTTCGAAAACGAGCGTTTACAAACGCTAGCAATTATACGTCCTCCTTTTAGTTCAGTAGAGGTACAGGCAAATGACGAAAAAAAAGTCAAGTTGGTATAAGAAACCCGACATTGTTGGGCTCCTTTGGCGCTCGCAACAAACAAGAAAAATACTGTGTGAAGTACACGATGACCTTATTTCCCAAAATCTCGCAACACAAATAAGTTTTAAACTCGTTATTTAATTAATCTTTTGGGTTTTTTTTATTTTAATTTTTCATACAAACGATTTCATTAAAAATTGGAGTAGATTTCTGTATAGAAAAATATCGGTTACTACCTGAATACACTGCGATATCTCTTGTTTACTTTTCCATCCCTCATTTGCCCATTTTACTTTAAATCACGGTATTGCGCATGTTCTAGCTATAACGAATGTCATCATTTATGAGCCAATCGGAAGCGACGTTATAATTCCTGCGGGAAATTCACACATACGTGTGAAAATCTCTCGATTATTAAACGCTCACTAATGAGCTAAGGCTGAGCGAAATTTTCACGCGGAAGTGGAATTTCCCGCACGAATTATAACGTCGCTTCCGATTGGCTTATAAACGATGACGTTCGATACGGCTAGAACATGCGCAATACCGTGATACTCTACGTTTCATCAGAAGGGTAACTGTTAGAAGACCAGAGTGGCCTAAACCCACAGGTTCCCAGCCGGTCCGGGAATCGAACCTACTTACAAAATATCAAACAATTTCGGTGTAAAAACGACAGGACCTATTTGCTCGTTAAAAAAATTTACTTACGAAATATATACTATAAATTATTGCATACCATTATGCCAGACAAAATTGTCGCAATTATACCAAAATTAATGTTATTTGATAAATACAATATTTCGGTTTAACTTTAATGAAATAAATAAGAAAGCACTTTTAAAGTCTTTTCTGCGCATTGCATCCAGGGACATTCGTGACAATGCTAAACCTGCTGGTTATTATGTAATGGGAAATAAAACTTTCCTTTGCCCTGTATCTTCGTGCCCACTGTAACAAAGTTAGAAATCATCATACATGTTTGATCTCAGCCCATATAGACGTGGCTAGGTAACAAATGTACAAGAGTATAAGATAAACGCCGTAAATCCGAGGGACTTTGAATCCAATGACTGGGATGATGATAGCGGAAGAACAGAGACTGGCGGCGAGAAAGCCCGCGGAGATCTGGTACTGGTGGTATTTCTGATGTAACTGAAAGAATTAAAAAAACACCAGCCGTTAAACAATTTAAGTGAAAGAACTTCAGCGAGAAAACGAAATGGCATGCGCTGTTGTTTTAGATCAACTCCTTTTTCGGAGGTAGCGAAATACTACACGTGCGCGCCATACAAAAACATCATCAAAAGCAGTATAGGTTGCATGCAATCCTCTGCACTGGGGCGCAGACTATGGTCTTTTCATATTCCATTTTATTATTCCCCTATTATGTCATTTAATTTTTGAGTGGCTAAGAGAAATGCATTTTCAGGTGACACAGTGCAGGTCTCTCTTGTCTGTCAAGGGAGGCAGAGAAGAGACACCCTGGGAACGAGGTTGGTAATTCAGCGCAAAAAGACGTAATAAACCAGGCATCCTAATTGGTCAATGATTAAAGAAAGCCAAAGATAGCAAATCAAATGCTAGCCCCGCATGGCGCAAGTTTTGCGTGATATATGGGTTACTGGCCAAGCTTGTTCAGTCAAGATGGCTGGATATTGGCCTCGTTCCTTTTTTTTTTTCGTGTTTATGGATCATGACGAAGTCGAGGTCCATAAACACGCAAAAAAAGAACGAGGCCAATATCCAGCCATCTTGACTGAACAAGCATGGTCAAAGGATTTATCATATGGGATAAAACACCAAAAAATGATCTTTGATCATGCGGGTCCAAGCGAGTAATCCCGAGCGGGCACCATAGCTCCATTTTGCCCGCTCGGGTAGCCAATCACAGCGCGGGATTTGGTTCATTTTGCCCGCTCACGGGCTAGTCATATAATAATAATATGTGATACATGTGCGTTGCTTCTGCTTCATTAGGATAGACGATCTTTTTAATGCCTATAATTAAAAAGTAATCATATGATTTTGATCGTGCAATTTTGAAAAAATAAGAACTCGTAAAATATTTTCAAAGACTACAAATCGTTTGTCTTAAAAAAAACTTATTCGTTCTCATTTATTCCAAATTGCACTCAAAAATGGTAATGGCAATGAATTTATAGAGTGCAGTTTCTTTTTGCATGACATTTTTTCGTCATTCTGCCGTTCTAAGTCTTCCAGCCGTCCAGTTGCGTAAGCTCGCTACTTACAGATAATGGACTGCCACCTGAAATGGTCTGTATTGTGCATGATATACCAATACCTAAAAGCATATCTTACAAGCGTCAAGGAAAGTATTCTAAAATTCTGAAGGGACTGGAAGAGGACCATGGTACTAGGAAGAAATCTAGGAGGAACATGAACATACACCGGTGGCTCAGTTGGTTGAGCACCGGGCTGTCACGCGGGAGGTCGTGAGTTCAACTCCGGCCGGACCATCACACAGGGTCTTTAAATAACTGAGGAGAAAGTGCTGCCTTTGTAATTAAATCTGCAAATGGTTAGACTCTCTAGTCTTCTCGGATAAGGACGATAAGCCGGAGGTCCCGTCTCACAACCCTTCAATGTTCATAATCCTGTGGGACGTAAAAGAACCCGCACACTTGTCGTAAAGAGTAGGGCATGTAGTTCCCGGTGTTGTGGTCTGGTCTTTCTGGTCTGGATAGGGTAAGGTGGAGCACCTCGCATAGGACCTCGAGTCCTGTTCGTGCTCCTTCCCTCTGGGCAGGTTTGCCCAGTAGAAAGAGACAAACCAGATGTCTCGTAAAACATACTAGATATCTTTCCTGTGTCAAGTTTACATAGACGATGTCGCACTTGACCTGAGCCCTAATTGAACTTTCTTCCTCTCCATGTAACGATGAATATTCGGTTTCCCGGGATCTTAGTCCCTTCATGTAAACATATACAATATTATGTCTTGCATGCTTTCTCCGTAAAAAGGTTTGGGATTCTACAAAGTTAGTGCTTTAACTCAGCGTTAACTCTTGGAATAGTAGCCGAGTAGTTAGAATGTACAGTTTAGTAAAAAAACTGTTTTTTTTAGGAGCTATCTGGGCTAACAGTTTGCACTGAGTTACCCAGCTGAACATGACATATGTACACTGAAAAGATACTAAGCATAGGCCCTCCAAAACAGGCTGACACCGCCATCGGAGAAAATCCCTGCCTTGCCATAGCTGAGTTAGAAACCAAATCTGGAAAAGATCGGGGATTTAGAATTAAAACTGAATACTCTCCTTCAGTAGCAAATGAATGATAGAACTTTATATGATGAAATGGTATATGAAATGAATCATATATGAACTGCGGATATGAAATCAAGTAAAGCTATGATCTTCGCAGTTATGAGCGCAATTTTTGCAATTGCGTTGAGAAGCCTGAAAAATTCAGGACTTCAACGGGGTTTGAACCCGTGACCTCGCGATTCCGGTGCGACGCTCTAACCAACTGAGCTATGAAGCCACTGACGTTGGGAGCTGGTCATTTGTGGGTTGTAATGGTCCCGTGAGGAATGAATGAATGATGAAACGGTATATGAAATGAATCATATATGAACTGCGGATATGAAATCAAGTAAAGCTATGATCTTCGCAGTTATGAGCGCAATTTTTGCAATTGCGTTGAGAAGCCTGAAAAATTCAGGACTTCAACGCGGTTTGAACCCGTGACCTCTCGATTCCGGTGCGACGCTCTAACCAACTGAGCTATGAAGCCACTGACGTTGGGAGCTGGTCATTTGTGGGTTCTAATGGTCCCGTGAGGAATGAATGAATGATGAAATGGTATATGAAATGAATCATATATGAACCCACAAATGACCAGCTCCCAACGTCAGTGGCTTCATAGCTCAGTTGGTTAGAGCGTCGCACCGGAATCGCGAGGTCACGGGTTCAAACCCCGTTGAAGTCCTGAATTTTTCAGGCTTCTCAACGCAATTGCAAAAATTGCGCTCATAACTGCGAAGATCATAGCTTTACTTGATTTCATATCCGCAGTTCATATATGATTCATTTCATATACCATTTCATCATTCATTCATTCCTCACGGGACCATTAGAACCCACAAATGACCAGCTCCCAACGTCAGTGGCTTCATAGCTCAGTTGGTTAGAGCGTCGCACCGGAATCGCGAGGTCACGGGTTCAAACCCCGTTGAAGTCCTGAATTTTTCAGGCTTCTCAACGCAATTGCAAAAATTGCGCTCATAACTGCGAAGATCATAGCTTTACTTGAGAACTTTATATGTTGGAAGAAGATTAGACTTCATCCATCATTTACTAAACACAGTAATGTCAGTAAAGCCTGAACGTTAAGTCTATCGCGATATTTAAGTTTAGATCTCATGAATGGAAGTAAACAAAACAGAAGACTTACCACCAATGCTATTACCCCAAGCAAGTAACGTCAATCCAAGAATAGCATTACTCAAACCAAACACGATCCCAAACATCTGTAAAAAGACAAAACACTCTGAAAAATGTCTACATGCATATATGTCTCTATGTTTGGATACGGTAAATACCTCACAGTAAATTCAGTTTTTTAATACGCAAGGTCTAGAAGTACCTGTAGTAAGTTAACAATTTCATTTGCTGTAGTGTAGATCCAGATTACTGAAACCACAAATGCCAAGTAAGCAAGCAACTGTAAGACAAAACAGAAACTGAACAATGAAACATCAGCTTACTAACTCCGTATGGTGGTTAATTTACTCGGTTTTATGACTTCATTTAATGCAACTTTATTTCTGCCCTTCATTCACTTACAGACTCAGCACCAGTTTCCTTAGGGCCGATTTACACGGTGCGATTTTTGTCGCATGCGACAAGCTCACGTCAGGCCTACGACATGACTTACGATTGCCGCAGAATTAAACATGTTTTAAAATGCTACGACATTTTTTCTCACGTACACAAGAATCGTAAATCATGGCGTGGGCCTGTCGTAAGCCGTTGTCGCATGCGACAAAAATCGTACGGTGTAAATCGGCCCTTAGAAAGCAGCTACTGAAACCCTCAGATTTGTACTTCCATTAAGGGTACATTAGGGCCGATTTACACGGTACGACTTTGTCGCATGCGACAACGGCTTACGACAGGCCCACGACATGATTTACAATTGTTGTGTACATCAGAAAAAATGTCGTAGCATTTAAAAAGATGTTTTAAAACGCTGCGACAATCGTAAGTCATGTCGTAGGCCTGTCGTGAGCTTGTCCCATGCGACAAAATCGTATCGTGTAAATCGGCCCTTAGGGAAATTAAGCACGGGGTGTACTTAACTGTTATTGCGCGTACATTCTGCGCATCCCGACACACTCGGGTTCCTATTGACGGTGCTTAGTAATGCAGGGATATTTTTGCGCTGGTTCAAACTATGCAGAGAAAAAGCCGAAAGTTGGGGGTAACCATGCATTTTTCAGAGATAAGCTTCAATTTGGAAAAAACGACCATACCCTACTTACTTGTATTTTATAGCATTTTACAAACATTGTTGATTAATTATCTTAGAAAAATGTGTGGTTGCCCCCACTTTTCTTTTTGGATTTCAATAACACTTGTTAAGATCTGCTTTTCCCACATATTCATAAACCGTGCAAAAATACCTTTGAATTAGTAGGCGCCGTCCTTAAGGAATGGCAGGTTCAACTGAAGTGAACTATCCAAGAAAAGTGAAATTCCGTACCAAAAGTAGAAGATACTCACAAAGTGACCTTTTGGCCGGATGTCACTTCTCGTTCCCATGGCAACAATAAGAGCAAAAATAAGTCCTGCACAAAGTGCCAGTGCCCACACAGGAAACTGTCCACCAATCAGAACGTTGGAAACTAAGAAAAACCAAACGTTAAGACCTTTCTTCCAAGAAGAACAGGAATATTGTAGAGAATTTAGCTTTCTAAAAAAGTTCTACACACATAAAAGCTACACCAAACCTCTAAAAACCAATGTGGCCTCTATTTGAAACAAGCAGCTTTAGAATGGGATATTTGCTTTTTTCAAACAAAACTTCATGAACATTCGGTTAATTAAAATGTAAGGTCTGGCTTGCTCTTCTTCAAATTTCCCTTTGCAAGGCCAAGTCTGTTACTGGCACCTGGGAAAGGTCTTGAAAAAGCACTACCCCATGCAAGAATAAGCACAACCTACTCAAGAATTGCAGACTTTCATCAGTGGAAAAATAGTCTTTGATTATATTTGACAAACCTTTAGTTGCAAAGACACAAAAGACAGGCATTGTAAAGCACTGAACGACAGTCAGCCATTTGTTCCAGTTATGATTCTCTTTGTCATAGTCAACAACGGGAATGGTAAGATTCAGGAAAAACAAAGCAGGAATCTGATTGAAGAGAAACCAAAAAAACAATCCAGTAATCAGGGTTCTCCTTATCAGGCGGTAACCCGTAAAATTTACCGCTTGTAAGAGCACTTATTACCGCCTGCAAACGCTCAGAAGTCGCTTATCCTTTGCAGAACATCCAACATTAACAAATTGCTTTACCGGTTTGAAAAGGTGCCATACCTGTTGCGCTGAAAACTTGGGAGAACCCTGAGTAATATTTATTAATCTTCAACATTTCATTTTCTGTTTGATCATGGCCACACAACAAGAAAGGCAAATTATATGATTGTGAAGAAAGAATAAAAGGTAATATTTTTCTTTCAGCTGAATTTGGTTTGGAGTTGGAGAAAAAACCCACACAACTCACTGTGAGATTTAAATAAGGATTCAACTGCAAGACTAGAATATAATACCCAACATCATGCACATGACTTGAAATGCATGGGAATGAACAATGTTCATAAAAAATAAACCTACCTTAACAATAAGAAAGCACTTCCAAGGCAATGTGCTTCTATACCATTCTTCCCTGTCAATGGGTTTTAGAGCTTGAAGGAATTTTCTCCATCCACTGACCTCATTTTGACTAATCAAAAGAGGAATGCTTTCACCTTAAAAAAAGATTGTTGTCCTCAGGATGATCATTCAGAAATGTCAATTAGGTTGAATCCAGCCCAAAGGGCTGAGTCATTAGAAATTCATAGTAGAATCCAAAACAGACAAGATTTTGAGAAGAGCGCAATCCAATAAACTGTGTAAGATTCCAGGATCAAACTTTTAATGGGTAAAATTGAATATAATTGTCCGAAAACTGCTATAATAAATAAAATAGAAATCCGTTCTCTTCCTTATTCAAGATGTGTTGACAGCTGATTAGCAAACTTAAATTTTTTCAACATTTTAATTACTTATTATAACTTATTTTCTTTGCAAAGTTGAAACTCAAATCTTGGATTGAGGATTTTTCAACTGACCTTTTTTCATCCATAACAAAAGGTGTGAAATTGAAACACCTGCATAGCATTAAGACGGATTTCTCAGAGATTTTAAGCTTTTCAGTTGCAAAGAAAACTGTCAGAGTTTTGTAAGCCATTTAAGTGATCTGTAAGCCATTACAAAGGAGTCTTATTACAGCCAAGAGGTCATCACTGCATTGTTTTTTCATGATTTTATACTGCTATGTGAAATGTACTTGATGGTGTGCTAAGGCCTGTTATCCTGTCATCCTCCTCACTTCCTTTTGTTGAATTTATCATCCTTCTTTCAATGCGGCGAGATTCCAATAGCTTTCCTATTAAAATTAAACATAAATACAATACTAACAAGTTAACACAAAAAAAGATGATAATGATCACAAATAGATATTTAAAGGATATTATGCAGGACAACAAAAACATTTTTCTACAAAATAACTAAGGTTGTTAATGATTACAAAAGCAGAAACCACAAATTAAGGTTAATATTCCAAAGAACCTTTCTAATGCATTCAAACCTCTGTTCGGTGACAACCAAGATGTTGGGAGTAGGTGATGACTTTTTACAAAAATTTAATTCAACTTTGTTCATTCAATGCAATGAAAGGGAAGGATACCAGAATTTATCTCTATTGAGGGTATCCGTCCGTAGCCGTATATTGAAAGTTGATTTTGATGAGGGAGGAAAACCAGACTACCTGGTGAAAAACCCTTATAGTCAGATTGAAATCTCCAGAAACTCAGCCCACATATGACCTCAGGGCCAAGGGTTGAACTCGGGTCCCAGAGGTCAAAGACACTGTTGATAACTGCTAAGCTGTCCTGACTCCTCCCAAAGTGACTTGCAAGATGTGGTCATAACAGGATGTTTTATCGAAATAATAAATCATACACACCCATAACTGCTAGCCTTCTTTTCCATCGTTGGTAAATTAAGTGGCCAACAATTACCACCAATATGTATGCTACATAAAATGCAATAAAACCTGGGGAGTGTGACATTGAGAAACAGATTAGTTGCAGGTTGGCAGGAAATTTTAACCATGTGGTCACCTTGAACTTAAAAAGAGGTTCCTTAACACGTCATCATCAATTTTCACTATCGTCAAAGGTTAAGTAAAACATGGCATCAGCTCTCACATGACCTTTGATATTTGTTCAAATTAATTTTGGCCAAATGCTGACTGTAGAATTGAGATAAAAGCAGCATTTATTACTGAGAAACCCATCAAAAGATGTATTTGTAAGTGTCAAAGGTGAGGAAAGCTGTAATAAGTAAAAAGATGGCCTAATGTTCCCTCTTTGTTAATTTGACACTTTGAAACCCCATGAATATTCCAGGGGTGGGGGGTAGGGGGTGGGGCTAGGGGTGAGGGGTGATGGGTAGGGGGTGAAGGGTACCACAGCTGAAGCAACCCAAACCTTTACAAAAATTGAAACCTTAGGCCTACAAACTATGCTTAAGATAATGTTGAGGCCTAAGGTCAGCATTTTTGTAAAGGTTTTATAAATGGTTGTGATGTTACATTACCATTACCATGGTTTGGATTGTTTCAGCTACGGTTCCCCACCACCCCCTACCCCTCAATCCCAGAATAGTCATGCCGCTCTGAAATGCAATTTCATCTGTTAAGGGCCATTGCCAAAACCTGGATCGTACCGAATCGGATTGACAAAACTCAGACAGGATCAATAACACCAGACAAAGTGCTCGAATTCTGTGCCTTTCTCTCTGGTATAGTCGTCTCCTCACTTATTGAGACTCATCGAAATGTTTTTTTCCAAGCAAATTGACATCAATAAGTGAATTGACTGCGTACACAACGGTCTTCTTTTTCAAACAAGAAAACTGACAACAATTCTTTACTTTACCCCAGTCCCTTCTAATTGCACAATAGCCTGATTTAGCAACAGAACAGGAATGTTAGTTGACGATGGCACGCGCAGCAAAAATATTCATATTAGGTCACATTAGAGTAGAATCCTAACTATTCTGCGAGCTGTCCTTTTGTCAACTGACATTCCCTTTCTGTTGCTAAATCAGGATATTGTGCAATTGTCAGGGACCGGTGTAAAGTAAAAAGTTATTGTCAATTTTCATGTTTGAAGAAGACAACCGTTGTGTATGCAGTCAATTTGCTTATTGATGACAATTTGTCACATCGTATGTCATAATTCCGCTTCAGAATTTGTAATCACCTCTGGAAAAAAAGACATTTCAATAAATGAGGAGACGACTTCACAAGAGAGAAAAGCACAGAATTCGACTTCTCCTCTCTTCAGCATGTTGTTTGGTGACCATCTACTTTTGACGGGGATTTTGTTACTGATCCGGGCCGAGTTTTGTCAATCTGATCCCATCCGGTCCAGTCCGGGTTTTGCCAACTGCCTCTATTCAGGGAGTTGAACAGTACACAATGTCTGACTGTCCTAACAACTAATGATCATGATTATACCTATCGCTTCTCCAACATTTATGTTCTCTTTGTACAAAGTAAGAAAAACCCATGAGACAGCTCCAAGATAGAACAACACATCTCTGATGAATGGTCGTGATGCTACAGTGACAGTTGAAACAAAGGATATAACACCAACGACCACTGTTGTGACAAACATGCCAGCGCCTAAAATTATTGAGACAGAAATAATATAAATGTTTTAGTATGTAGTGAAGTGTTATAACAAAGGAACAACACACACAAGATGGCGGATCTACACAACACAACTTTATTCCCCACACCACGTGCGTGGTGCAACCGCTGACCTGATGTTACATCAAGTAAACAAAGGAAACACAACTGAAAAAATTACAGAATTTACAAACAGTGGCAATGCAAAACTTCAGACAACATGACCACTGGAGTAGTGTTTCTGTTTCTAAATTGAACACAAGACTTTGTGACATGTTACAAACTGTTCCCACTGTGGCTAAAATTTGACATTGTCTTTGAACCTTGGAGGTTCTCTAACTGTCCTACCGGACCATGTGGTAGTAGCCATAGACATTTTGACTGGTGTTAACCTAGGATTATGCAGGGCTCCTGCACCAGACATCTCAACTTCAGTGTCTGTTAGGTCTTCATTAGATGGGGCTGTGCATGCAAACTCTGATGCCTTGGGCTCTTCAGTTCTTAGCAAATGGCGACGATTTCTTCGGTACTCTCCCCGCTCTGTTTCAACCTTGTAGGATCTAGGTAACGGAAGAATCTCCGCAACTTTAGCAGGCTTCCACTTGTTGCCTTCTCGAACTCTTACAAACTCGCCATTCATCAGTGGTGGCAGTTCCTTCGCTGTTTTGTCATGCTGCAGCTTCTGCTTTCTTTGCCTTTCTTTTAACTTAGGCAAGACTTCTTCAGGATCATAAAGTTGGGGCTTTAACATTTCTCTGGTCATTGGAATTTGGGTTCTCAAACGCCTTCCCATTAATATTTGCGAGGGTGACAAGTTGACTTCATCCAAAGGAGTATTCCGATATGAAAGGAGGGCTTTGTATGGGTCGTCAGCTTTCTCAAGCATTGACTTAACTGTTTGGACTGTTCTCTCCGACTGACCACTTGACTGGGGGTACCCTGGACTCGACGTGACATGATGAAAGCCCCAGTCCTCCGAAAACTTTTTAAACTCTGCAGAACTGTAACATGGACCATTGTCCGAAACTACCACTGAGGGCACACCATACCTTGCGAACTGAGACCAGAGTGCAGTAATTTACCCCAGTGCTGGTCATGGAAGGAAGTAAAGTTAGTTCTGGCCACTTGGAGTAATAATCAATAGTAACAAGGTAGTTTCGACTATTCTTGTGTAGGATGTCTGTGCCAACCTTAGCCCAGGGTAGTGGTGGGATCTCGTGTGACCTCAGTGGTTCAGGCTGCTGACTTGGTCTATTTTCTAAACATACTGGACAGTTCTTAATCTTCTCTGTCAGATCCACTGTCATCTCAGGCCAGAATAATACTTCACATGCTCTTGCTATTGTCTTGTTGATTCCAAGGTGTCCCTCATGAAGTCCCTCTCAAACTGCGAGGGACAACGATCTTTTGCCCCTTTACGATAAGTCCATGTGCTACCGATAATTCATCTCTGTAGTTCCAGAATTCCTGTGCATTGAAGGGGACTTGACCTCTGGAATCTGGCCGTTGAAGTTCGGACAGGATCTCATCTTCCTTGGTTGCTTCAACGAACTTGGCCAACTGTTGGTCTGAGATAACATGCTCTACTAAGTTGATGTCTAACTGCTCAGCATTTGTCAGGTACTCTTCTAAATGGGCTCGTCATAGAGCATCTGCTAAGTGTAGGCTTTCCCCACGCTTGTACACTACAGTGATTCCTGGAAAGCGTTGGAGCTGGACCAGCATCCGTTGCAGGCGCAAGGGTGCTACGTGTAGCGGCTTTTTCATGATGGCCTCCAAAGGCTTATGATCCAATTCAACTGTAACACCATGGCCCACAATATACTCTGCAAATTTGGCACAACCAAATACCACAGCCAAAAGTTCTTTTTCAATCTGAGCATAATTTTGCTGTGTGGGTGTAAGCGCCTTTGAGGCATAACCTACTGGTTGGTTTCCCTGAATCAATGCAGCACCAAGACCGGTGGAACTAGCATCAACTTGCAACGTCAAGACTTTCTGTGCATCATAATATCCTAACACTGGAGCAAGGGTAAGCGATTCTTGGATTGCTTTGAAACTGGTTTCCTGCTGTTTTTCCCAATGCCACAGAACATCCTGGTGTAGTAACTGTCTCAACGGTGTGGTAAGGTCTGACAGGTTTGGGATAAACTTACTGACGTAGCTGACCATCCCCAACAGCCTTTGGACACCAGCCTTGTCTGTCGGTCTTGGCATCTCAACTATAGCTCTAACCTTTTCCGGATCTGTCCTCAAACCATGCTTGGAGAACACATGGCCATGGAACTTTACTTCATTCTGCTGGATATGACACTTTGACTTCTTTAATCAAAGGTTACAGCTCTCAACCGCGTGTCATGTTCTGCCGTATTGCGGCCATGTATGATTATGTCATCCATAATGACCTTCACACCTGGTAGCCCTTCAAAAACTTGCTCCATTCTCTGTTGGTAAACCTCTGGTGCAGATTTAATTCCCATTGGCATCCTCAAGTATCGATACCTTCCAAAGGGGGTATTCAATGTCAGGAGTTTACTGCTCTCCTCATCTAACTGGATTTGGTAGAATGCCTTTTCTGCATCCAAAGTTGAAAACACTGTGGCTCCTGTACAATTTGCTGTAATGTCATCGACTAACAGTAATGGGTAGTGTTCTCTTTTAATGGCCACATTGAGATCTTTTGGGTCTAAGCACACACGAATAGACCCATCCGGTTTATCAACACAAACAAGACTGCTAACCCAATCAGCTGGTTCATTCAAGGGTACTTTCTCTAGGATTCCAGCCTCCACCATTCTGCCCAGTTCCTTCTTCAATGGCTCTCGCTTCGAGTGGGGAACTTGCCTGGGTGGGTGCACTACAGGAGGAACCAAGGGGTTCATATTAATGTGGTACTTGCCAGGGAGACACCCAAGTCCTTGGAATACTTCAGGGAACTCATCTAGAATGCTGTTATCTTTAACGGCATTAATGCGCTGGATAAGATGCATCTTCTCACATGTTTCCCTACCCAAGAGGGGCACATAATTTCCATCAACAACTTGAAAACAAACTTGATACTCTTCTCCACGCACCCAACAAGGCAACTCACACTTCCCAACAGATTTAATGCGCGTTTTGGTGTAACTCTCTAACTTTGCAGAGGAGGATTGCAAGGTTTTGTCGTGATCTTGTCATAAGCAGCTTTAGGTAAGACATTGCACTGGGCCCCAGTATCTAATTTGGACGTTTCCAAAACTGACAGTTTCGACCCAGTCCTTGTTTTCTGCACTAACTGCCCCAATAAACATAACCTCAGTGTCAGAGGCACAATCATCAAGAGTATTTACCTACTTCTTTTGCCCCTCTGGGCCACGACACATCCTTGAAAAATGGTTCATTTTCCTACACTTGTGACAGCGCATACCTACAGCAGGACAAGAAGATGGTGCATGCCGAATACCACAATTCCCACAAGGCGTTCCCCATTGGGACTTCTGACCTTTTCTGCCCACTACATTCACATTCTTAACTCTGCTGTTCTCTTCTTTTAAGCTCTTCATGTGCTGTTTGCTTGTTTCGACAATACGAGCAGCTTGTAATGTTTTCTCTAAGCTCTGTTCTCTCTCCATAAGCCTTTCCTTTGAATGTGGATCTTTGAGGCCCAGCACGAACATAGACGTAATCCACGAATCTTCTTTATCACCAAGGTCGCAGTTCTTAGCTAGAGTTTTCAAGTCGCTACAAAATTCGTCGACTGTTTCTCCCTCGTGTTGTTTTCGTTCGATAAACAGAAAGCGGTTGAAGTGCCTTGAGGTCAACAGAGCACAATGAGAGTTGAAGATCTCTTCTACGGCCACAATTTTATCCCGAACTCCCTCGGAAGTCCAAACAAAATTTGAAAAAATCTCCACACATTCTTTTCCTAGCACACGAAGCAGCGTGGCAACTTGAATCTTTTCCTCTTCTTGGTCGAGTCCGCTCGCAACTTTGTAGAGATCCCAGGACATTTTCCAGCGTCTCCATGCTTCGGCTTTATTTGTCGCCGCACTCAATAGCAGAGGCTCAGGCGGTTTCAGGTGTTCCATCCCGATTCTGACACCATGAAGTGTTATAACAAAGGAACAACACACACAAGATGGCGGATCTACACAACACAACTTTATTCCCCACACCACGTGCGTGGTGCAACCGCTGACCTGATGTTACATGTAGTACAAGGGATATTTCATAAAGGAGGATGTATGATGTAAATATGACATTTATGGCACACCATTAGAAGTCTCTTTACCCTTTCAGTCCCAAGAATAACACATCATCAGTCCTTTTTGCGCCATGGGACGCACAAGGCCTCTACAGTCTCTCTCCAGCGGGAGCGGTCTTGTGCCACCTTTCGAATTTCACTCCAGGTCAGGTGCATGGACTTGAGTTCTTTCTCCGCTGACCTTCGCCAAGTTATTCTTGGCCTTCCCCATTGTCTTTTCCCCTCTGGTGTCCAGAACAAACTTTCTTTAGCAACATCGCCAGAGTCCTTTCTTAATACATGCCCAATCCATGTCCATTTCCTGTGGGTTATGTCCACCATAATGTCCTCTTGTTTACAGATGTTTCGCACTTCCAGGTTGGATACCTTTTGTGGCCACCTTATGCCTAGTATAAGACCCTCAGCTTTTTAACTATTTCCTGAGTCGTTTTCCAGCTTTCAGAGCCATAAAGAAGCACTGTCTTTATGTTTGAATTAAAGAGTCTTAGTTTGGTCTTAAGAGAAATCCTTTTAGAACTCCAAATTGGTTTCAGCGATGTAAATGCATGTCTGGCTTTACCAATACGTGTTTTCACATCTGCATCAGCGCCGCCCTGCACATCAATCATGCTGCCAAGGTAAGAGAACTGGTCGATTTTCTCTACCTCATGCCCGTCTATTCTGATTTGGCAGTTCCTTTTAGATCCAGTGCTCATCCATTTGGTCTTTTTTGTATTGATCTTAAGTCCGACTTTACGCACATTATTGTTTAATCTTGCTGTTTTCTCGCTTAGGTGAGATCCAGATCTGGATAAAAGGCAGATGTCATCCGCATAGTCCAGGTCTTCCAATACAGTTGTCAATTTCCATCTAATCCCAGTACGTTGGTGACTTGTTGTTTCTTTCATCACCCAGTCTAGGGCAATCAAAAACAATAGAGGTGACAGCATGCATCCTTGCTTAACCCCGGTTTCCACGGCAAACCATGATGGAAGATTGCCTTCATGGAGAACGCTACATGTGAAATCTCTGTACAAAGCTTGTATCATTCTGATGATCTTTTGTGGGATGCCATAAAGCCCTAAGAGTTTCCATAGGGTGTCCCGATGCACACTGTCAAAAGCTTTTTCGAAGTAAATGAAATTCAGGTGCAGGGATGCCTGCCATTCCATGCATTGTTCCACTATATTCCTCAAAGTGAAAATCTGTTCGGTACACGACCTTCCTTTACGAAAGCCGGCGTGCTCCTTCCGTAACTGCTTGTCCATTGCCTGCTGAATTCTCACCACCGATAGAAGAGTAATTCCCCTCCAGTTGTTACATTCAGTGGCATCGCCTTTCTTAGGAATTTTAACGATGAGGCCTTTGTGCCAGTCATCCGGAAGCTGTTCTCCTTGCCATATGTGCTCAAACAAGATGAAGAGTACTTCTGTGGCTGTTTCAATGTCTGCTTTTAGCAGTTCTGCCGGTATGTCATCATAACCAGGGGCTTTGTTGTTCTTCAACAGCTGGATTGCCTCGTGAACTTCATTTCTAGTAATGGCATCTGAATTTATATCTAATTCAGGTATGTTAGTCTCAAGGCGAGGTGGGTTGTGTGGATCATCTCTGTTAAGTGTACTACTAAAGTGTTCAGCCCACCGCTTTAGCTGGTCTTCAACTGTCGTTAGAACGTTGCCATTAAGATCTTTAATAGTTGCAGAGCTTTGCTGGGTTTTACCTGAAAGACCTCTTGTGATGTTATACAACTTTCAGCTATCATTTATCTTTGCTGCTTCTTCTGCTTCTCCCGCTTTATTCTCAATGTAGTTTCTCTTGTCTTGGCGAGCGCTTTTCTTTACAGCTCTATCTTTAGCTCGGTATTGTTGCTGAGGATCCTCGGCTGGATTGTGGTGGATATTGCTTAACAGCTGTTTCTTTAACTCTTTTCTTTCTTCAGCTAGAGCCCATGTATCAGCTGAGATCCACTCTTTCCTTTTCATATTTGGATATCCCAAAACTACCTTTCCTGTTTCCATATATATATTCTTAACTCTTTGCCAGATGTCTTCCACCCCAGTTTCTTCCTCCTGAATTTCCATTTCTGCCAGAACCTCGAACCTATTCTGTAGCCTCAAGCTGAACTCTCTCTGGGTTGCTGAGACTTTTAGCTTATCAAGATCTAATTTTCTCCTTACAGACTTTTGGCTACTTTCCTAAGTTTCAACCGCAGTCTGCCAACCACTTGCATGTGGTCGCTTCCAATATCTGCACCCCGAAACACCCTAGTCTCGAGGAGGGAGGTTCTCCATCTGCTGTTAAAGGTAATATGATCTATCTGATTTTTAGTCCTTTTGTCTGGGGAAGTCCATGTGGTTTTATGAATCTCTTTGTGAGGAAAGATGGTACCCACAATAACCAAGCCATTTAAGCCACGGAAGTCTGCAAAGAGCTCACCATTCTCATTCATTTCTCCAGAGCCATGTTTTCCCATGTGGTCCTCTCTTCCGATGTTGTCTCTTCCAACTTTGGCATTTAGATCTCCTATCACCATCAGGACGTCATGCGTTGGTGTTACTGCCACCTCTGACTGTAATTGTTCATAGAAATTAAGCTTGTCAACCTCATCTGCTTCATTTGTAGGTGAATAGCATTGAATGACTGTGAGTTTGCTGTACTTGGAATAGAACCTAGCAGGGACTATCCCCTCGCTCACTGGTTTCCATTCCAGGAGTGCCTTTGCAGCTAATCTATTTAACATGAGAGCCACGCCGCCTTGATGTTGTCCATCTTGTTGGCCCGAATATAAAATAGTTGTTCCATCAGCTAGTACCACTCTGCCATTTCCCGTCCATCTACTTTCGCACACCCCCAAGATATCAACTCTATTTTGCTTCATTTCGTTGGCCACCTGCGCAGCTTTTCCGCATTCATACATCGTCCGTACATTCCAACAGCCAACCCTGGAAATGGATTTAGGTCCCAGAAGAGAGGGTTTCGGCTCATGGACTTCCCGTTGGTTTTGGTCAGCAAGCGTCATGCCACCATCCCACGAATGATCCTCCCTCTGGTGACCCACCATATCCCACTGTAAAGTTTCCGTTTCAGTTTCTGTAGTCAGTAGATTGAGTCCGAGAGGGTGACTAGCCCTCTGCAGACTTGCCATAGCCCCTATTTGCCAGCTTGTTCAGAGTTCCTGCCAGGTCTTCACAGCTACCGTAACGGCCCTGGGAGCTAAGTCCCACTGTACTTCACCCTGACAGGCAGTCCCCTACTCCACTGTTGTCCACCTCCCACGAACGAGGACATTAGGGGATGGTCTTTGGGAGGTAAGAATAACACACCAGACAATTTTAATCATCGACGCCACAGGCCCCCTCAGGACTGAAACGGTTATTTTTTTTTCAAAAATTGAAATGCTTTCTTCATTTAAAGTGAAAATTCTGAATGTTTAGTTTAACACTCAAAGCCTAAAATGATAATATAATGTTAAATTATCAAAAAATTCCTTCATGCCTTACCAAACAAGGCCTGTATTCCAAGTTGTATTCCATTTGTATTGTTACCGGTACTTTGAGTTAAAGCTGCCAAAGCACTAAAAATGTCAGGGGCACCATTACCCAATGCTAAAAATGTAACTCCCTTAGTTTACACTTTAGTCAAGGAATTTTCAATTAGATTTAGTGTCCCTGTTATTGAGTTGAAATTTCTTCATCTGCAGCATGCACCCTAGGTGGTTTGATAAAGATATAATTTTATGATCACATATTTGAAATGCAGATATGAATACTGACATTCTGAGTGAAACATCATTGACAGTAGATAAATGGATGCAACTAAAGTAGTTACAAAGGGGCAAGTACAAGTCAAAAGTCAACTCAGATCAAGCAAAAAGGGCTCTGTAAGCTAAAACTATTCGGAGATTGCCCCTACTTTACCAAGGTTAGCTTAAAGATTAGGGCTAGGGTGATTTCTTGAGGTCTTATAATTTTTCCTTTTACGTCGATCCGAGTTGATACGGTCCGACCTTCGTACTTGCCTGTTACAAAGGAAGGAAAAGAACAGGTTTGAACAGGACTTGAACCTTGATGACCTAATTGGTAATTGGTTTAAGTCCCTATTGGGGGCTTCTTTGAAACTGCTTACAATTATGATGTCTGAAATAAATGTGGTGATCGTTTCCTCAGGATACCATTCGTGGTGGTAATTTTTCACTACATATAGTTAAACGTCGAGTTGCCTTCCTGCAACCAAGAAAATTGCCATCACACCAGGCAACTCAGTGATGTTCTGTTTCTTCCATATTTACCGATAACAATAATAATTTAGAATCTGGAACTCCTTATGTGACAATGTTTTAAGTTTGTTCACCACTTAGTGTTAATCGTTTCAAGCCCATGACCCAGTGCTCCCATCCATGAGAGCACCTCACCAATGGACTTTGCCCACTAGAGCTACAATAGTGAATATCATATATACGGTATACTAAATCAAAGGATACAGCAACATTGTCACTAAGACGAAGTGTCTTTGAGATCACTGTCAGAGAAGGACAAAAGCTATAAAAAAGAAATGGATAAGAAATATTGAAATTATAGCACTTGTAAAACAAAAATCTAAAAGAAAATAACATTAACATATTTATACACAAATACAATTACTATATTCCTAGTGTTTTAGCATGGGCCTTGAATAAAGTAGAATGGTAAGGTTTGCTGCAACTTTTGTGGCTGAATTAGTACTATTATAATAATTATAATAAAATATAAAACCATCAAGTCAAAACTGCATCAAATCAATAGTTTACAAGACACTGAAACACTGTAACAACCAAAACAATACATGTACCAAATAGTTAAAATTATGATATTCCAAACTTTTTTTAACTTACTAGTCATCTGCAGTTAGACCCAGAGTTATGAAAAGGAACACAAGCCACAAAACCTATAATAGATAATGAAAAAAGTCAGAGACCAGTAAGACTCCAGTATACATGTTTGACCTTCTAGTCATAAAGTGCAAACTCTTGTCAAGCTCATGTAGCGTAAGGTGGCTGGAACCAGTTTCACAACTTTTAAAGGCCCACCTTTAACCGACAGGCTTTTCGACCATTTGTTTTTGTTATGGAAATTCGTATTTCTTATGGCAGCGATCTAATTGGATGAATCTCGGATTCGGGTGGAATTTTCACATATGAAAATTGTTCCGAGGCACGCAATGCCTGTCGGTTGAAGGTGGGCCTTTAAGAGACCTTATTAGAAAGTTATAACTACTATACTGTATCCTGTAACAGCAATGTTATGGTACCATATAAAACACCAATAATATTATTATTGCTTAACAAAATGCACCGACTATTGTGACGTAATAGATTACCATGGCAACATGAAAGCTCTCATATTTTGTCTTTACTTGCTTATATCTCAAAAAAGAACTTGCTGTCCCTGATCTCATTTTTTATTGTAGAATTATAGTAATTAGCAATCTGAGATAGAACTACCAGCAAAGTTTTAAAGAATATCATGGGAGTCAATTCAGAGCTACCTTAACTTGTTCAGAAATTTAAGGTAGCTCTGAATCAGTTCCTGTGATTTTTTTAAAACTTTGCTGACAGTTCTATCTCAGATTGTTAATTACCGGTACTTCTAATAAGAAGGTCTCTTAAAAGTGGTGAAACTGGTTCCAGCCACCTTAAGGAAAAATCACTCTAAGTACTATATGTGTATGATACTGAGTCCAGGAATGGAGCTGAAACATATTGGTGAAACTGACAAGAGCTCAGTAACCACTGTGCTAACCAGCCATTAAGCAAAATGGACATTTTAAAGCTCTTTCCTAAGGATGGCAGGACCATTAACTGAGCTCAAAAGATGTTCCGCCAGGGAGATATCAGTTGACATTTTTTACACTTTTAGTGTCACCAAAGCTTCAAAAAAAATCTTTTTTTAAATTTGTTGTATGACAACATGCTAACATACCAATAACACAAAAGCCAAAGAAAGAGCAGTTGGAAATGAACAGTATGGAACTTGAACATACTGAATGAATCCATCATCCATCAAACAACTGTTTGTTGACTTGACAAAATCGCAGCAATTTGCAGAGCTTTTAATATCCCGCACCTCAGCACATTCCTAATGGTAATATAAACAAAACTGGAGAATAAAGTGGATAAACATTCTTTTTTAAATTATTAAACCACTGAGTTTTTAGTTGCTTGCAGTCAACACACAACTTATTTAATATAATAATAATAATAATAATATTTGCACTTTAATAAGAATTTGGCAGACATGGTGACAGGTCTGACAAAAGTAAAAGTGTTTGAATGCCAAATTATTATCAGTACTAGAAGTCTTTAAAAAAATATATGAACAGATGCATGCAATTACATAGTTAAACTCAAAGTCTAAGGCTGAAAGAGATTGACACATTTCAGTCAAGTTAACAAGATGTTTTGGAACTTGGTCAGGGTGCTGGAATCTTCTCAACTCTGATTGTTTCACAGAATGGATCAACTTTCACAGGATTAACGGGTGAACATGGCTTGCTGTTTAATGGAGGTGGCACCATATCATTCATAGACAGTCACGAAATTAGGATCGCAGCCCACAGATGAACTATGTTGCATGAAAGAACACCTCACAAAAGCTCCACTAAACCTTTCTGGCATTATTTCCTTTCCTTGTCCAGAGAGCAGAATCTGTCTGAAATGAATATTGATTATGCATATGGTTGCCTCTGGCATAGTAACAAACTTGTTACTGCTGAGCTGGCACTCTAATCAGTTAAAACCTTTTTCGTACTGCAATCACAGTACCCTGTGAGCAGAGTCTCTTTCGATCTTCCTAGATAATTCGGGAAGAGGAGAGTAGACTCTGCTTGCCGCCTCCACATTCTTTGATTTGCCGCTCATCCAAAGAATTGGATGAGTCAGTCCAGTTTCGACTTGTCAAACCTGTTTTTTAATTTTTGCGCATGATCAATCGCCACGCGTCATCAATATTTTGAAATTTACAACAGCGTGGCAATTTTAACTATTAGAATCACAATTCCCATGAGTTTTTCCTGTGTGTGTTGGTTACAGAAACTAGTCTGACAGAAACCTATAAATTTTTCAGTAAAAAAAGGAAATGGCATTTTAAGAGTATGGACTATCTTGAGTTACCGATGAAATGATTCCTTGATTGTCGTGTGTTTGCCAGAGTTGTTGGAAAATATCCCGACTGGTCACGCGTGACTGACACCTAAGACATTTAAATTTTAACGTATGCTCAATACGAAATGTGGAGGCTGCAAGCAGAGTCTACTTTCCTCTTCCCGACTTATCTAGGAAGATCGAAAGAGACTCTGCTTGCAGGGTACAATCACAGGCATCCCAGCCTAAAAGCAACAAAATTGGATCTTCCTTCTTGCATACATCGCCGGATACGTGTCGTATCAATCATATGGCTCCTTCTGAATAATATTTCCAAAAACCACTTCAATCACCCTTTCGTTTTCGGAATTTCTCATAGGTTGAAATTCTCGCAATACATGTATTTTCACTTTGAGGAAAATCGATCTCGATCCCGCTTTCTATCCCTTGGCAGTACTTTTAAATCTCTTCATCCAAACCCCGATTTACCTTATTCTTCTTAGCATGGGCAACTTGTGGACTTGATAAATTTACTTGCAGACTATTAATCATCCGGAAGTTATGCTGCAACAGCTTTCGATTGCTGTGATAACTGCTGAAAAGACCTCTGGCGTTAAGTGAAGACATTTCTCCGATTGTTTCTGGTTGAAGTTTTTCCAAAACTCCATGGAGTGCTACGAGAGCTAGCAGCAAGACAGTGGTGGCAATAAATTTAGGAAACTGAGTCCTTGTTGAATCTCTCGCGTACTTCCCTAACATGATTGCTTTGACATCAAGTGACAGCAAGAAAAAAATTCGTCACGGCACAAACGAAATGTTCACGGCACATTGAAGACTTTTTTTACAGCCAGACTGCCGTAAGAGGTGGCATCTGTGAAATGTTAAAACTGGATGCAATGATTTCCATGTAAAATATAACCGAAGAAAGTGAAAAGTATCACTGAAACGTGATTTAATATACATGTAAGAAATCTACAACCAACGGGGCGAAGACTGGGACGGGATGGAACGCAGCCCTGGGTTGTTTACGAGTGCACCGGTGCAACGCGGTGGCTCAGTTGGTTGAGACCCTAACCCTAAACCCCAAACAATTGTGTATAACAGCCAGAAGTCAGGCTACTTAGCCAACTGCTGGAGCCTCACTCAAGAGACTCAAGAGTCAAGAGTGAGGACAATGTGCGAGCAAGCGAGTCATGCGAGATCACATGGCGATCCATGCTAGTCATCACGTGAGTCAAAGTTATTGAAAGCTAACCGTTTTAAAATGGGTGATTATACT
>NC_090879.1:20340331-20410331 GCF_036669935.1 Montipora foliosa
AGCTGTACTCTTAGTTGTGACTCTTCTCTACCAACTGAGCTTTTAGGTTATCTGGGAGATGGCGATTATTACAAGTTCACTAGCCCGTAACAGGTTAATTTATAATAGAGAACATGCAATATGCATATATTTAAACCTCAGATGTGAAGTTCAAATATATGGCATTTTACGTATTTGCTATCATGAGAAATAAAAATAATAAATTAATGTTTACTTACAGGCATACTTACAGAGATCACTAAATATAAGCTGCTGTTTACTTCCTAATTGTTTTCAATGTTGACGCATACTTTACCAGCTCTGCTTTAAATCTCTTACAGTCATTCTTTCTTACAGCTATTTCTGCCTCCAGTATACCTTCTTGCTTTTTATCTGTCATTAATTGAATCCAGTTCTCCTCAAGTTCTTGCATGAGCCTTTGTTTCTTTTCTTGTCTTTCTGCTATTTGATGATGTATGAGAAGAAGGGCATCTTCTTTTTCCTTCAGACCCCTTTCAGACAGGATCAACTCTTCTTGAAACTTAGCATGTAAGGTGGTCAGTAGCTTATCATTTTGGCCCTTAATTCCTGACGGCTCACCATTCCTCTTGATCCAAGCTTCAGAGGTCCGAACATTAGCATCCCCATTTTGACTGGTTGTGAGAGACACATTAGTACTCCTGTCGTCATTGCCCAAAACAACTCTTGAAATGGGAGGTGTGTTCTGATTGGAAGTAACACTTGGTGCATTGGAAACCCTGTCATAATCATTGGAAACCCTGTCATAATCATTGCTTACATCTAGAGAACTGGTATCACTGTTGATTGAGCTCGTAGGCACACTTGTACTTGAGCTTTGATTAACTGCAACCACTGGTGGAAAGGAACCATCAATGTGATCTGTTGCAATGCTAGGTGAACAGATATCATTCCTTGCATCTGGCATTACATCCACTGAAATATCCTCGGTAACTTCACTATCACAACCTAACAAAACTGTAGCATCTGTATCCTCTGATATGGGTGGAGTTGAAAAGGCTTCATCAGGTAAAAGCTTTAAAGATGGTAATGGTGAAGTCTCACTTGATTTTGATGTTGAAGGCACTTCATCCTCTACAAAAAGGTCTTCTTTTTTGTGACCTTTTACGACAGCATCTTCTGGCTCCTCCTTGGCTACAAAAAGCTGTGTGTGTCCAGTGGAACCACCAGATACTAATGGGCTCAGACAATTGTCTACAGGAACGAATAGGGTTGCAGGTGGTGATGCTGCTAAAGGGGACTCTAAAGGAATGCTTTTGTCTGGGGTCTGTTGAACCTTTGCTACATGGTCATTAGGCAAAGGAGGAACTTCAAAGTCATGTGGTTGAAGAATTGCTGCCATTTCATATGAGTGCAATTCTTTTGATAGATCAGATGGAGTTTTACCATTGGTATTCTTGATCTCTTTCAGGGCATCCATGATCTCTGGTTCAATGTTTTTCATGACAATCTTGATTACACGATGTCCTGCGCCGTGTCTGCATGCAAGGATGTGTAAAAAGGTTTCCTTGCTATGGTTTGTCTTAAGTAGAAGTTCCTTTACTGTGTTGGGTGTGAGCTTACCAGAAGTCTTCAGATGCGCCAACTCCTTCATGAGTACCGCAAAGTAACCCTCATAAGTGCTTATCTTCTCAAGCTCTCCTGTGCAGTCAAGAACAATTTTAGCCAAGCAGTGAAAGGGCGTGTCTCCTTCTTTATTAGATAAGGTAACAACTTTTGGCACACAGTCAGTCAAGGTTCTAAGCGTTTTAGAGAACACCTCTAGGATTGTCTTTACAGAGTTTTTCTTTAGGACTTGGCCAAGGGACAGAAGCATTCTATGCACTCCTGTTTCTCCAGTCCTCTCAGATTGTACAGCAAGGTTAAATTCCTTCATCTCTGCCAATTTACCAAGAACTCTAAATTTACCCAGGACACATACCCAATGTACTAACGGGTATTTGAAAGAAGCAACAGGATCCACAAGGTCTGCATTAACCCTTAGTCTGGCAAACTTTCCAGCCTGAGTAACAATCTCATTCACTTGCTTCATAAAATTGTCACCATTTGCTGCACCATAGTTGTAGTTGGAACATTTCAATAGACTCAAAATGAGCTTGTGGTGTTGAGCTGTGCATGTTGTATGGCAAAATGGTGTATGCTTTGGTGCTGCAGGAGAAAGATACAAAATAATAGACTAGTCATTATATGAATAAAGGAAAGGCAATTGAGCCTTATTCAGCCAACACTACAGGCCAAGAAAATGATTGATTTTACTTGTGAAGTTCGGACGAGGGTCAGAAATATTTCATCATGTCCTTGCCCTATTTGTTCCACCCCACATTAAGTTAAAATAGGCCACTATCAAAAATACCCTAAATACAATGTTTGTGCCCCTCCCCTATTGTTTTTGTTTTCTCCTGAGACCATTGTAAGTCCCAAGAGAAACCGAAAACAATGCTTATGCAAAATTTGGGGGGGCAAACAGAGAGTATTATGTTATATTCAAAAGTGGCCTATAATGGATGGTTCAAAGAAAGAAAAGAGAAACAAACTACACATAAATGTCATAAAAGGTTAACCTTAAATCACTTTACTTTTTAAATGTAAGAAAATCTGTCTAATATAACCCTCTTTATGGTTTGAAGAAACTAAATTCAGGAAACTAGTGAAATACTTTATACCATGACTTGTATTTATTTATCTTGAAAGATATGTACCATATTTATTCACTTATAAGGCACACTCAGTTATGAGACGCACCCTAAACTTTCGAAGACGACTGTGACAAGTAAGCAAAATAAAAATTTCACCTGAATACCCTGTAATAAGGCAGGCCCAGAATTACGGGAAATTTCGTTGACCATGTTTGCTGTACTTACAACAAACTTCCAAGTTACTAATTACATTGCTTTCATTCCCAAAACAAAAGTGAAAAAGTCACACATTGAAAACAATAGCAAAAACGTCATCTGAGAAGTGAAGGCGGATGGTGAGAAACTTCCACTGAAGGTGATAATCAAAGGCATTTGTCAGCTGCGAATCAAGGTGCCCAGGAGAATGCAGGTTTCTTTACACAAGAAGACCTGGATAGACGAAGGTTTGTTCTTTTTCCTTTATAGGAGTATTTAATAGCAGCCATGACAAATAATTTTTTTCAAATGATTTGAAGTCAAGTTTGCCTTATTTCATGGGAGCGAGGTTCAATTGTTTCTGACGTTAATCATTTCAAGCACGTGCCTTTTAGCACGTTCGCTCTTTGCTGAAATACCATGGCTTTGTTCACCAACTTGTCGCCTGAGCATCGAGGACTTCTTGTTTGGAATTCCTTCTGCACCCATTTAATGGATGCAGTTAAAGATCCACTGGACAGACCAAACGTTGATGTTGCCGTAAAGTCAATGATCAACATTGTTTGTCTTTTGTTCATTCATTTACCGGTATTTTTTTACATACTCATTTCAGTTTAGCATTAATTATTAGGGAAATTTGGAAAAGTTATATTTTGTTGTGTGAAAATACTCGGTTATAAGATGCACCTCAAGTTTTGAGCAGATTTTAATCATAAAAAAATGGTGCGCCCAATAAGTGAATAAATACGGTATATTTAAGTGTGGGTTGTAAACGAAAGATAGAGGTGATCCTTACAGTTACAGACACCTCAGAAATTCAGGAGACTTCAATGGGAATTGAACCAGTGAACCTCAACAGGCTGCACCCTTGCAGGATTCCCGCAAGAAAAATAGAAATGGCGCATAAAAACCCATGCAAATGCACCCACTTGGGCACACAAGAATGCTACAAGTGAAACAGACTTTTAGAGGTAAGTTAGCAGTCTTTTAATGGTTCCAGTGAATATTCCAAATTCTTGTTTGGCCAGAGCTTAAAAGATAATTTAGAGTGTGGAGTCATGTTTTTGTCATGTCACACAGAAAATTAGATTCTTTCTTTCACCCTAAAATACCAAGGATTTAGAAAAGGTGTACTATCATTGAAACGCCGGTTAAGAGGATAATGAAGACAACATGGTAAGCAAAGATCCAAAAGCTATTTCATTGAGGAAAAAGCCATGTTTTTCAGAGTGAATGGCACTCAAAATACACAATCATGGCTTGCCTATATGATGCCAAGATAAAGGTCGCAACCTGTTAGATCTGTCCAGAGGCAGACAAATCAAAATGCCTTTACAATATTGTCAAAGGGCCACAATTGCAAGAGTAGTAATTTGAATGTGCCTAGATGAAATGGACAGAGAAATCAAGAGGGATTTTTTTCCACCTTATTCATGGAATGCAAGTAACTTTGTCCCGCTTAAGCTCTTGCAGGGCCCCTATTTTTCAGGGAAGGGGGCCCTTGGGACTTTCTTAGACAAAATCCTGGTGAGAACACTGTTGAACCCATCGCCTCTGCAATGCTCTACAAACTGAGCTATGAAGCCAATCAGTTGGGAACGAATGAGCCCAACAAATTGACCTGACCAACTGAGTGGCTTCATACCTCAGTTGGTAGAGCATTAATTGCACCAGCATCACAGAGGCCATGGGTTTGAATCCCGATGACACCGCCTCAATTTTTCAAGGATCACTTCTATCTTTCGTTGGTAATTATCTATTTTGTCATCATGAACCCCATAACTGACCATTCTCACTGCAATAGGTTAGTTTCAAATTGTGCAGCAACAAAAGAACAGAGGTTCAAGGTTCAGGGGAAATAATTAGCTTTGTTTTGTTGAAAACAAAGGAAAATGCAAATTATTCCCCTGACTTAGCTCGACCTTGTTCCTGCACAATTCGAAACTACCCTATTACTATTTAGTAGCACCCAACTAGTGGACTAGTGCAAATCCTGCATCTTGATTGGCTATGCTACTAGAGGACTATGAGGACTATTATTAATAGTCCTCGAGTAGCGCAAAGCATGATGCTTTCTTTTGTTTTATTTCCAAATAAATATTTCTTTAACTATCATTTGCTAACTTTATTATTGCCTTTTCTGTCCGACCAGTTGGGTGATACTAAAACAATATTATTAGCCCCTTGGCCCTCAAGGGACACGGGTCAATAGCCCATTTGGCTTCACCTCATGGGTTATTGACCCGTAGCCCTTGCCGGCTATGGGTCTAATTGTTACATAGTCAGTCAATGCTGAGACAGCTGGTTCCAGTTGTTCAAAACGTGGATAACACTATCCACCGGATAAATCACTATCCATTGGATAGCACAACTGGTTTTGCTATTACGTATCCACTGGATACTGATTTATCTGGGGAATAGCACTATTCATAATTTGAACAACTGGGGTGTGGGTGCCAGCTCTTAAGATACAGTATCACGGAAAATAGTTTATTGTGTGGTTCCAGAAAATTAAATACCCATACCCCACCCACGGAGGGTTAGATTCAATTGGGGGGCTGGTGAAGACTTTTAGCGAGTCAGCCATTTCGTTACTAGCAGTTTGTGATAGGTTTGTATGGAAACTATAGGACAAATGATATTACCAACATTATCATCAAGGAGCTAACCCTAACCCTACATTTGGACAGGGAGCTACATTTGCTTTTGGTTACCTGAATCGGTTGTGAAAGTGGGTAGGTTTTAATTTCATTTTATTTGATTGAACTTACATTTTAAAACCCTCTGAAAAGAGAAAGTTTGTGAACCCCCCTACCCTTTGGAAAATTTTGCTTTTACACCCCACCACCCCTCAGAATTTCTGTGACCCTCCATGGGGGAGGTATGGATATTTTCTGGAACCACACATTTGAACTCCACCCCACCTCTACCTCTACCTCTACCCCAACCCCACCCCCACCCCCCACCTCCTCTGTCAGTGTTACAACTTCAAAGATAAGTCAAAGACTGAAGACAGGATTACTAAACAATAAAAAACAAAATCCAAATGTCTTTTGTCTCATCTAAGTTGCATCCAGTAGCATTCCAGAGGATGAGGACTAAATTTTAACTCTTGTAAACACATTCCACACTCAGGCTAAGAAAGTAAAAAGGCAAAGTTCCAGTAAATGTGGAGCTTTCTTTTTTACCAATTAAGGGAAGAAGGGATTGGCTGGCGTAACATTACAAATGATGGAAGTTGGAAGACAAAAGTACAGGAAGCATGAGACTAGGGTATGGGAAGCTTCAAGACCCAGACTGCTTGGACCATTTGTCACAAACTAGGACATTCTAAAAGGCAGAGGGTCTGAGACAAGGCATTTCTCAACCTTTCAGGGAAAAACACTGAAAAGATGAATTTCAAAATTCAACATTATACAAGCAAATTTAGTAACACCTTGATGCTCGGGGAAAAACCTTCAATTCCTTTTCATAAGCCAGCAACTTTCATAATGAATGAGTTGGTAAATATAAATGCTGAGTACCCTATAGAAATAAATTGATGTAGAAAAGATCTTAACTTATTTATAAAGCCATACCAGCTTCAAATATAATGTTCTCATCTGCACGTTTTGAAGGGGTGTCTTTGAGCATGACATTCCTGCTGGCATCACCCGCAGCTCCATTGTTGTCACCCTTTATGTCCTTGTCACCATCAACATCATCCTCTTCTTCTGACTCAAAGTCATCTGAATCATCATCCAGCTTAAAATCATCATCGTCCACATCACTTTCTGAATCAGACCATTCCAATGCCACGCGACTTCTTTTGGTGCTGGGTCCACTGGACTTTGTTACTCTTGGAGCTGGTCTTTTTCCAATAGCTTTCTTTTGTGTAGCCCCTTCTCCTTTTGATAAACCTTTAACAGTATCTGACTGGCATAAAACATTACCATCCCCAAGGTTTGGTGGGGTTGTTGGGGTTTCTATGGAGTTTGTTTCTACTGGCATTACCTCTCTTGTTGAATTACTGTCTTTTGCCTCCACTGCTGCAATGGATTGCGAGTTGTTCTGCTCGACTCTGTTACTACTCTTAGGAGTTAAAGCTTTACTTCCAGCTACTGCCTTCTGCAGACTTGCTATTACAACAGCTGGTGCCCCTAAGGCTCTGAGCATTTTACAAGATCTCTTTTCAACAGCCAGTTGACGTGGTGTCTTCCCACTATTGTTCTTGTTTTTTGAAATCTTCTCACTTATCAAATGAAAATTTTTTGAGAAGTATTCCAATGAATCAACAGATTCTTCATCTGATACTAAGTGGTGAAGGAAGGAATTCCCACTTTTGTTGATGACGGAAAATATTTTCTCAACTTCGTCATATTTTAATTTATTGTTCTCTTTTATCCTCAACAAACATATCTTCAGGTACATCCTTGAATAAGGATCAGAGCTGCATCTCTTTGCAAGGTAGTGAAGTATGGTGTCGCCCAAGCTAGAATCTTTTGCACACAAAACCTCTGGAACATGTTTGAGAAATATGTCTAGGATATTACCAAAGATGGACCCAATGTACTCAGTTGAATTGCTAGGACCGAGTCCTCTCGCAAGATACTGCACCATAGAATGTAATGCACTTTGACTGTTTTGGCCACCTTTTACTGTAAGAATAAAGCCACACTCACTTATAAGATAACCTAACAGCTTGTATTTTCCAAGAATACACACCCAGTGCACCAAAGGAAAACAGATTTCCTTGTTCTTTTCTGGAACACAATCTGTGTGAATCCACTTTGTTTTTGTAAACTTATCCAAAGATTTCTTGAAATCAGTTTTTTCTACTTCAGTTGTATCTGGTGACTTTGCAAGTGCCATAATCAGCTCATGATGCTTGCCTGCTCTGGGACATGTTGAGTTTCCAGACACAATGTGGCACAAAGTACACTTAACAGGGGGCGAAACATTTCCAGTGCAACTCTGCATGTTTGAGGCCTGGTCTACTGGCATCTAGATGAATAAAAAATCACACCCTTTTCAACCATGTTGAGACAATGTTGAACATAAATTTTGCTAGAGAAACTACAAGATACAGGGCCAAACAAGAAAGATTTACCTCGTTGTGGCTTTAGCACACAGAAAGTTAAGTGACTTGTCAGTGAAAGTAACGAGTATATACTTTTGTGGCTCTCTGGTGCTATGGCTTAGAAGTTGTTCCCCGCCTGCAGATTTTGACATTTCAACTTCTGAATGCATTTTTACTAAGACATGATTGTTTACTCAATCACTCGTACTTATACCTCTGACGCTTCTTCAATTTTGTATTTCTTTTTGCAATACGAGCAGCATATTAACCCCTTTGCAATAATCAATACTATTGTCATTGTTGATTCAACTTGCTTTCATGAAGTACTCAGTTCTGTACGTCATATGAAGTGCAACGTACCATAATACATGACTGTACAATTCTTGCAGAACAAGGCCCTAAAATGTAGACATGCAAACTGGTACGTGGCGGGGTATATTGCAGTCTCGAACAACGTAAGAATGATCGCCACTAAAGCAGATTCAAATAAACAAAATAAAAACACACATTAAACGACAAAGAAGAGTACATTAGTAATGACACTGACCTGTGATGAGCTTCGACGGTCCATCTTGATACAACGCTTTGAAAAGATAGATTCCCACAATCCCCTCTGCCATTGCGATTATTTATCCCATGTGACCAAAAACGCGCCAAATTAAAGTAAAGAATCTCAGGTATATAAAAATAACCACCACGAGTCACCAACTACGTTTTTCACGCGAAAATATCTAATACTCTATCATTCAGTCATGGGTCTTGACAAACGGCGAGCCAGCGAGTTACGCAGGTCATGCGAGTCTTGCATTTAAGTTGAATCACCCATTTCAAAAAGCGCTTTATGAAGAGTATTTAATGATCACCCATTTTAAAACGGTTAACTGTAAGATACATGGTCTTCACATGTGTTCATTTTTAAACCATTTTAGCTCGTGAATTTGTCCAAAATTGTGGTCTCAATGGATGTGACTAGTCTCTACACCAAGATCCCGCAAGAGGGGGGAATTACTGCAGTATTCAAACCATACAAGAATTTTCATAATAAAAGCACGGTCTCTCAATTCCCTTTGAAACTCCCAGAAGAATTGTGTTTTTCTCCCGAAACAGGCCTTGTTAGAGTTGTCAACCCCAATTCATGGTGGCTTAGAGGTAGACTACTAACACCAGGAGGTCTTCCCCCTACTCTTCACGAACAGTGAGTGGGTTCTTCAATATCCCACAGTGTTCATTAACAGGAAGGGTTGTGAGATGGGGATCTGAGAAGACTTGCAAGTCTAACCAATTGCAGATGAAATTAAGAAGGCAGCACTTTCTCGTTAGGGTTAGGGTTAGGGTTAACCCTCTAACCTTTTCAAGACCTTGAGTGTTACTCTGACTAGAGTTTTGAACCTGTGATCTCATGCACAAAAGTCCAATGCTCAACCAAATTCCAGAAGTGCGACAGTCCAATGTCCGAAAGTCCAATGCTCAATCAACTGAGCCACCAGTCATCGGTGAGGGTAGTATATACAGTGTAATAAGTTACCTTGGCAACAGGAAAGCCCAACAAAAACACCCTATATTTTGGCTTTAGATGCTCTGATCTCAAAAGCGAACTTGGTGACCCCCCTTTTTACTGTTGAAAACTGACCAGAAGGTCAAGATGACACTTTCTGCAGTTTTAAAAAAGTATGTAGAGGGAAGATATCCGTTTACAAACATTGATGTACTAAATACAATATGAGCAACCGTATTGTATCGGATATACAAATTATGTTGAACCAAAGGCGAGACACTTTGTATCCGATACAATACTGGCGCGAATATTGTATTGTGCTTACGAAATGTCAGCATTTAAGTGTTAATGTACACTACGTATTTTTGGTGATTCAAGACATTTTAACCTTGAAAATTGAGAGAAACATTTATGTAAATGAAGAGAAAGCTGTATCAGAAATACAGATATTGATTAATAAAACATTTCTTTTGTTTTCCCATCATGAATTATTAATGAGTTTTATAAGTTGTTTTTCAAAATGCACCAACAACAGGAACAAAAGACCCTTTGTTTCAACAGCCAATGAGGCTTTGGTTGGCACATTTATAACAATACATGAAGGTGAAATCAATGATATCTTCCCTGTAGCACAATCAGAGCCAGCTTAAAAAAACACAGAATTTAAAGTGAGGCCTTAAATTTAGCCAGTATATCAACTCTCCAAGATCGTAGATCAGCGGCTTGTCGCAAATTTATTGCGCAGCTTAATCTGGATAACCCGGTTAAGAATCTATGAGTGCTTCCGCCTACTACTCACTCAGATCAAGAGATAGGGTAAGAACTAAGATAACTGCCACAAATAGGTTTGGTGACTTTGTCACAAACAAATACGCTACTGACTTGATGTAATATGTTTATTAGTGTAGTTTGTATTATTTATGTATATATATCGTATTTAGCATTTATAAGTATCCATTTACTCCAATAGTTATATCTGACCAAACCTGTAATTCAGATTATAATCTGCTAGAGGTTTCAATAAACAAAACTACTAATTAATTAACCCATTGACTCCCAGGGGTTCCCCATTAACGAGTAAAATCGTCTGGCGTTAGACAGAGTAAGTCTGGCCGGTTTAGGCCAGTTTGGACGTCAAAAGGTTAAGGTGGTTCCGAATCTCCTTTGCAAAATTCTTTTAAACTTTGCAGAAAGTTTCATCTTGACATTCCAAACACTTTTCAACAATAAAAAAGGGGGGTCCCTAAGTTAGTTTTTGAGATATGAACAACTAAAGATAAAATAAAGGGTGATTTTACAGGGCTTGGCTGTTGCTACAGTGACATAATTATTACGGCACAATAATGACTGCATCTTGCTCAGCAATAATAATTACTGTTGTTTCATATGATACCATAATATAGCTGAAACGTGATAGAGCACTGTAGTGCCGAGAGTTACTTGGAAGTATTGAAACTTGTTTGAGCCACCTTAAAGCTGCTCCCTTCTGACTTCTTAACCCAACAAAATACCGAAATTACCACCACTTCTTTCCAAATAACATACACTATTTTGAAAAAACTCGCAATATTGGTAGCAATGCCCAGAACCACAATCGTGGGCAAAACTCATTAAGGAAATGGTACTGAAAAAACACACTTGTTCACTATTTCTCCCTTGTGAATTCCACAGCAGTTACTTCTGCTCGCCATATCCAATGTTGATTTGGAAAGTGTTCATTTCCAGGAAACTGCTCATGACCCCCAGAAAACAACATTGAGATGCGGGAGGGGGATCAAATTGTTTGCTTACAACTGAAAGCACTTGGATAGCATATTTCTTCCACTAGCAAAAAGATGAATAACCAATTCAGTGTAATGTTAAGATTCCAAAACTTAATTCCTAGAAAGGCACCTGTGAGAGTGTACAAGCTAGGCTTTAATTTTACCACATTTCCATTATTGTTATGAAAAATTAGAGGCATTAAATAGCTATTTTAAAGACTAGTGCATAGAATTCTACTTGATAAGATAAACTTGAACTCTTTATACAAAAAACCTCTTCAGAATTTTTTTAAGGTTCTTTTTGACTCACTATCTGAGCTTTATAAGAAATATGTTTACTCTCCATTCTACTACTCATAGGTTGCTTGCAATGGTAACTACATCATCACCTCATTAAATCAAGAACTTTCAATTATGGTCTCCATTTCGTTTCTTATCATACTGCAGTACACTGGTCCAGCTACATGTACCTTCCAGATTCTATCGGAACTTCTCATTATTTATATTTTAGGAGCCATTTTAAAATGACAAGTTTGAATGATTTCGAAGTAATTTAACCTTTTCTTCTTTTCTTTTTGTTTGGTTTGGATTATATTTTATTTGTTCCTTGAAAAAGGTTAGCTTTATATTTTAAAGCTACTCAAAAGTTCCAGGGAAAATAAAAGTTTATGTATGTGAATTATGCATGTAATAGAAGTATCAGATGAACTAAACAATAAGCAAGCCTGAAATTAATGGCATTTCAGCATAGCATAAAAGGATAGTTTTTCTTGATCACTACACAGAAGTTTACCTCTGGCTTGTTCATAACTTATTATTGTCCTCTTTTAGCCAATGAGTTTGGTTTTTTCCCTTCCTTAAGATAGGAAGATTTTTTCCTTCCAAGGTTTTGGTAACCCTCACATTTTGGCTCAATAACCTGGTGACTGGGTAACATTCACAAAATAGTTAAAAAGTGAATGCAGTTATTCTTCTTTCCATGTTATTGAGCCTCTGGACAAACTATTCAAAACTACAGCTGGTGCTCCGAGAGCCCTAAGCATTGCAAAGCATCTTTTTTCGACAGCGATCTGACGTGGTGTCTTGTGCAAATTGTTCCATGTTTTGGAAATCCTCTGAGCCGTGGAACCAAAGTTATCACATAAATATGTCACAGTCCTAGCAGAGCTCTCATCAGATACCAGAAGATGAAGAAATGTGTTCCCTTTCTTGTTCGCTGCAGATAATACTTCATCTTTTGTCTGAGCAGAGAGTTCGCTACTCTCCTTAATCTTTGCAAGGAGGATTTTTAGGTAAATGCGAGAACATGGATCCATGTTACAACGCCTTGCCAAGAAATGCAGTATTGTATCATGCGTCTTGACATCTTTTTCACTGAATGCCTCTGGCATGTACCTCAGGAAAACATCTAATATGTTGCAAAATGCATTTCTTAATATGTAATCAGCAGGGATCTGTGCATTCAAGCCAGTTCTGAGATGCCGCACCATAGAATGTAGAGGACCTTCCTTGTGTCTGCCTACTTTTATAGAGAGATCAAATCCTTTCTCAGTTACAAGATATTCCAAAATTAAGTATTTTCCGAGAACACAAGCCCAGTGTACCAGGGGAAATTTAAATTTGCCTTTCTTGACAGGAACCTTTCCACTGTGAAACCACTTGGCTGCTGCATACTTTTCAAGACATTTCTCAAAATCGATGTTCTCTGTTCTGTTGGTGTTTGAACACTTTATTAGTGAAATAATCAGACGATGGCATATATCTGATTCCGTAAATCCTGAGCCAGCGTGTCCAGTATGCGATGACTTGCAATCAGTACACCAAATCAGCTGTTTACTGGTTTGCATACTTTGGGTCTGGAAAAACAAACACTGTTTGTAAATATTTTAGAGTACAAATAAGCAAAACACCACAAGGTTTCAATACCACCTGAATGTCTATTTTTTCCTGAAAATGAAGCACAGATGAGAGTAAAAAGAGGACCACTGAGGGCATTGTTCTTAAATTCATTTACAAGTACAGGCAGTCTCCTTTGCAGCCGTTTTTTTGGATGTCGTGATGCCACACCCCAATAACGGCTGCAAAGGAAACTAAAGTACAGGCAACTTGCAAAATTTTGGATGGTTTTGAGCAAAACTAAAAATCGGGCAAAATAGTCTTATGGTAATGAATAAAACAATAATAACGTGAAAAGTGTAGATACAAACAAAGCATTCAGAGCAAATAATCAATTTTTGTCAGTTTTGTTGGTGCTAACAGGTGAGGAACATTTCAGACTAAGACAGTGCAGCAGGGGATGTATCTTCAGCAATCTTTTGCCAAAAACTATAGTGATTAGACTGACTGATGAACATTGAAGTTGAGAGTAAACTGAACAAGTAGTTGAAGAGAACAGAACTCCACAATGCAACCATGAAAGGTATGTTATGAAATGTAGGGGTCTACCTCGGTGTAAAAACCTGTGAAACTTTTTCTTTGTTTTGTTAGCTCGTGGTGGGGTTAGGTTATTGTTTGATGTTTTTTTGCTCTTTTGTTTTCCTTTGTGTTACGTCATCTGTGAGTTTCACAGGTTTTTACACCGAGGATGAGCCAAATGTAGACTGGTGACATCTTTTAATATAATGTGCCACTGAATCTCTCCTTATCCTACTTTACTAGATAAAAATATTCATTCTTATTAAGTCTATAAATGTCATTAGGCGCAACCCTACTGTCAATGTTGTTGTGCGTAGGTAAATGTCAGTGTTTACAGTTGAAGGGGCACCTAATACCCTTATGAATTTGAGAAAGCGTATCATTACCTGCATTTTAGAAGTAAACCTTGATTTCCAGTGAAAACCTTTAAACTGAAAACATTTCAGCAATGTGATGAAGCCCTGGTTTGTAATTCCGATGTAGAAAGTAATTCCTTCCTTTTGTCACCAATGCTGTTTCCTCTGTTAGACAAGACTTAAATCGCTTCCGCATTTTCTAGCACCCATTTTGGCCTTATTTTCCTTCAGTTTGCGTTCATGTAAGTCACTTGGAATACCTTAACTAGTTAAGACAATGTAAAAACGTAGCAGATATTTTTTGGTGGTGGATTAAATAATACCTTGGAGGTGTTGCTGGCAAAAAAAGATGGATTGAGGTTTCTCGATGTCTTTGAACCATTCTCGTTCCCAGAGCTACCCGGCCCTTATAGCCACCAAAGGCTGAGCTTAGAAGACGCCTTCTAAGCGTTTACCTGGACTACAATGTGGCGGATATTCTAAAAGTACATGAAATCACGAAGCGATACTTCTTTTTACCCCTTTTCTATTTCGCCGCTGACTGTTTTAGTATCCTGTATAGTCTCTAGGATTATTAAATATGTATTTATGTATCTATGTATGTATCTATGTATGTATCTAGATACGTAGACTTGAACTAGGTCAAAAACATTTATTTGCTACTCCGAGTTTCATGCTTCTCACGAAGCAATCATCAGGCAATGTATGTATCTATGTATGTATCTATGTATGTATGTTTACGATTTCTTTTCGAACTCAAATTTGCCTTCAACGGAAGAAAAGAAGTCATTGTTTCCGCATCCAATAGTAGTCTGGCTGAGCGGGTGATGTATATTCTATAACCCTTCCCTAACACAGCCCGCTCGCAGGCCAGAGAATTTATGGATGGCTAGCATTGTTTCTTTACTTTCGACGGAAATGATGGCAGGACAAATATCGACGCATACGGGATTTATTGCGTGGTAACTGACCACCACGTGACGTAAAGTAGCCAATAAAATCACGCGAAAATTAATGAGTGGGTTAAAACGGAAAAAATTAAAACAATTACAGTCTTAATCAAGAAATGACCGCCGAAGTTTTATCAGAATAACACACAAAAAGCGGTGACAAACATCAGATACATACATACATACTTTATTTTTACTTTAATTTTTTATTTTTACTAAACAAATACAACACGCTGCAGACATTCCCCGCATACATACCCTATAACGTAAACAGATAAACAAATCCGAACGCATACCTTTCATAACGACCAATATTCCATCACTTCAACATAATAAAAAAACACTACAATCTACTTCTTTCTTCTGACAGTTGCAAAAAATGCTTTCCCACATCTACCTGTTGTGGCTTTCAGGCGCTCGCCTAACCTTCGAGACCTGCTGGTAACAGCTAAACTGTCCCCTAATGTATGAAGGGGTAGTTTCTAGAGAAACTGTGGTGCTGCGTCGGTGGGGAAGTAGTATACAAAAATTTGGTTTTATCAACGGAGTTAATAATGTAAATTGGCCACCGTACAGAGATTCTAAAAGCTTTTAGAATCTCTGTACGGTGGCCAATTTACATTATCAACTCCGTTGATGAAACCAAATTTTTGTCCCCTAATGTAACTCATTCTAATTCCGCACTTCCTTCCGGTTCTTTTCGCTGTGGCAAAAACTGCGCTACCTGTCCTTACATTTTCCATGGACTAACCAGCTCAGTCGGTAGAGCGGCGGAGATCTAACCCGCAGGTCGTGGGTTCAATTCCCACCCTGGTCAGAGTTTTTCTCTGTCCTTGTGTGGGCCCATTTCCAACAGTAGGGCTAACGCTCACATGGTACATATGGGATAGAAATCTAGCACTTCACATTAAACTGTATTCAGTTAACTCTGTTTAAAAGCCTTATCTACATGATTCAATGAAACAGATGCCATCTACAGTACATAGGAGAAACTAAACGACGTTTAAAAGACCGTTTTAATGAACACCGCCGCACTTTAGATAACGCTAACACCAAATCCAAACCTACTACAGTAGCAGAACATTCCTCTCCTCTCCCCACAATATCTCTAAGGACATGCAATTAATTCCTATCGAAAATATATTTTCTAACAGAGACTCAATCCGTAAGGCCAGGGAAGCTTTTTTAATTTTAAAAGGCAGGACAATTGATCCCAACGGGCTTAATATCCGCAACGAAACGTATTAGATTTCAGTTTATTGTTTTGAGTGATTTCCGTTATTTTTCCGTGACTCTTAGTATTTGAATTCAAATTCGTTGTAACTGCCATGTTTTATCACATTTTTTCCAGTATTACGTCAGCATCGATTTACTATATATATATATATATGTACATAGAAGCAATTCAATGTAAACTCTCATTGTACCTGAAGAAGGCTGGTTTGGCCAGCCCAAATATAGCACACCACTAAAATCAAATCTACGTTGTATCGGCTCTTGCTTAAAACTTATTAGCTATTAACTATTAAGTAACAATGGGACGTGACAAAAACTAATAAAGACAAAGCTTTTCGCTACTGATGTTTGTCACCGCTGTTTGTGTGTTATTTGTGATACAACTGAGATGGCCAAAGAAAAAGAGTATTTATGTTTAACATTTTAGAAAGCTTTTTTATTACTTAATTTGCCATTTGCTTTATCGAACGCTTTATTACTCGGGCTTCCGTCTAAAAGCGCTAACGGTTTCCTTTGTTGTATGGTCGCCAAGAGGGGAGGGGGTCATTATTCTAGGCTTTCCTGACGAGGACCCCGGAGACTGGGGACGAGGATCGTAACGGGCTGTGTTTTGCGAATATCGCACTTCTTCGTTTTCGGAAACAAACGATTCAATACTCGCTTTCATCAAAGTGTTTTGATTCCACAAATGAAATGATGTATGAATTGAATCATTTTTGCTTCATGCTACATACATTAAGACTAATATTGTTGGTAAGGCATTGCTTTGGGCGAAATCTGTTTGCTGGGACACAAATAATACTCAATCTGTTTGGGGTATTTTGGCCAAGCCCTGATGAGCTGGGCCGTTTATAGAAAATGAGCATGGTAACCTAGGAAATACCCACATATAGAAGACATGATCCCAGCAAACGTGAGGGCACAGCCGCCATCCACAAGAAACTAAAATTAGGGAGGGGAGAGAGAAAGTTGATTTTGACTCTCTTGAATCAGATGGTGAAAGCAGCCCTCCATCTAGCTTGAGCACATGGCGAACGATCTAGAGAAGTTCTAGGATGACAGGAAAGCCCAAACTGCAACATGGGAAATAACTACCGTATTTACCCGTGTATAAGTCGATCCCATGTATAAGTCGACCCCCCATTTTTGATGGCAAAAAACGCCATTTCTTAATTCCTTTGTTAAATGTTCATGGGACACTAACCTTGTATTCTTCGATTTCTGGAAATGTGGATACACGAAAAAATCAGGGCCTCAAGCGCTTAATAGTTTTGTTGTTAAACAGGTGTTATATATGCGGGCATTTTGTCTTTGAGTTTCGAAAAAGTTCTCAGAAAATCGAACATGTAAACCTCAAACTCACCTGTTTCGTTGTTCAAGGATAAAGGGCTTTAGAGGATAAGCACAATGCAACATCACAGAAGCAGGAGTCAATCTTTGAAAATAACTTGGGAACGATGCGAAAATGTGCAAGATTTAATTGGTCCTTGACTTATAATTTCTCAAATGACAAACAAAACAAAACTCATAAACTAAACAATACAAAGTTTGCAAAAGCATTTAAATCTGCCAGGTTTGTATAAAGAATAAAAAACATTCATTACCAACCAGCATTTTCACGCAACACGAGTGACGATGCTTGCACGCAAACACGAGGTATTGCGCCAGGTTACTAAGCCGTTGAATGATCGTGTGTTATTCGAAGAAACAGAAATGACTTTTAGAGCTTTCTGCCTTTGGAAAACGAAAATTTCCAGTGTCTATTTCATATTTGTGCTTGTGAGTATCTTCAACATTTAGAGTTGGACAAATCCTTTTTCATTTCAACTGGAATTGCTTACATTCGTTTTGAAGTCTTTTACGTTGGCTTTTGTCCACTGCCGTCGTTATGCCCAAGACAACGTTAACATTATTACCGGTATGTTAATTTTGAATAAATTACTTAGCTGGAACTTGGCTCAAAATCTTTGACCCGTGTATAAGTCGAGGGCGATTTTTGGAGCTTCTTTTGAGGCCATAAAAGGTCGACTTATACACGGGTAAATACGGTAACTACGCATGTCACCCCCAGCATAAAACCATTTATTTCCTCTGGGCAATAAATTTCTCATACTGAACTGCGGATATGAAATCAAGTGAAGCTATGATCCTCGCAGTTACGAACGCAAAGAGAAGCCTGAAAAATTTAGGACTTCGACGGGGTTTAAACTCGTGACCTCGCGGTGACCTTGCGATGCCGGTGCGACGCGATGAACGGCGCCATTCACCAGCTTTTACCAGAATGCATTGCATTTGAGCAGAACGCTGCCCACCCTGCCAGCAGAGTCTTTTGTTAACTCGACGAGAAAGAAAGGACTCTGCAGAAATCATGTTAAGTCTTAATGAGTATGCGCAAGCCGTTGCTTGGTGACAGTCTCAAACCCAGGCCAAGTCTCGATCGCACTCCTAGACGCTATATTGATTTTCGTACTGCAGACTCGATTTTGACCTTCGCCTTGTCAAAAATATGATGCGCGCGCCGCCTAAACCGGTTTGACCGGAGTGACTAGCCAAGAAAATTGGGCTGCGGGGACTTAAAAGACTTGACACGATTTCTGCAGAGCCTCTCTTTCTCGTTCTCCGTGGAGTTTTACAGAGGCTCTACTCGCAGGGTGAACGCCGCCAAACACTCTGGAGATTGCTTGAGCGCGAGGTCCTGCAAATATTCGATGAAACAACACATCATGATCTAAGAGAGAAAACTCACAACAATTACAAATCTATATTATTATTATTATTATCCTCGCATATAGATCTTACTGTGCAAAGTTCTGCCAATAAATGTTTCAGTGATCAGAAACATAATAGTTAACTTCCATACTTTGTTACATCCATTTTCGCAATTCTGCCAAATAATCGCCAAAATGCATTTAAGCTTCCATCCATCAAACTTCCGGACATCGCAGGAAAGAATGGCTTCGTCTCCATTGTATTAAATCTTATAGCTTTAGTTCACAGTTTGGCTACCACAAGGAAAAATACCTTGTGCCTTGCTCACTTCTATGCACCGTTGTTTTGCTTACCAATGTTACACTCTTTTTTATAAGAAGATATTTTATAAGAATATCGAGACTGAACGAACGAACGAACGAACAAACGAATGAACGAATAAATGAATGAATACGGTTGGAATAGGTGAAGTGTCACTAGCGGTGTGATCCTCGCTGAAGAAGTGTTCAGAGAATCTGGTGGGCTTGGAGAAGGTGGTAATATTGTCGACGAAAATTCACTTTAAACGCACACTTAAAACAGAAAACCCCATCTAAGGTCAGGCCCTCTGACTCTTTGCACCCGAAATACACCCTCAAAAATTTAGGGGCTTTTACGAAAAACACCCCTGAAATCGAATTGAGATCATCAGTAGTGGGTCGCCGCATCGCAGTGACAGGAACCATGACGTCGAGCAAAGAGTTATCAATTTAAAAATTCCATCGATTTCTGTGGCATTTATTGCATGGCCAGAATACCTACAGCCATCTATTCCAAGCTAGTCTTTTACCGACAGGGTAGTCGGTTGGATAGGATTACTTGTTGGTAGATAGATGGCCCAAAGAGGCCTTTTAAAGAGCAATTAATGAAGCACCTACCTACCCATCCCTCCCATCACATGATATCTCTAGTGGCCTTTGTTTCAGATTATTCGCCTCCTTTCACAGAGTTTTTGTCAGCTTTCGATCTGCTTGCCAGCTCAAGAAACCACATTCCATCTAGATGTCGAGGTCAATAGGCTCTCTGTAACCTATCAGAATTCAGTGTTTATACTCAGTTCCACTAATTTCATCCTTTTCCTTTTTTGGTTGGTTTAAAAGTTGATTGACATGCTCTCTGGCGACCAGAATTTATCAAGAAATTTATGTTTGTTACATAACTATTCATGTTAACCACTGGTCATATGAAACGTTTGGAGGCGATGTTTGTGACCTTAAACATAGCGAAGCGCATCCACATGCATCCCAGTTTATTTGGGTTAAAAAGGCATGTTTGGTAATCATTATGGACCACAAAAACGCACTGAAATTTATTTGTCATGGGGCATGCAGCCACTACTTAACAAATAAACTGATATGCAAATGACATCAAACCCCACAAATCTCTTAAATTGCGAAAGTTATTCTCAAGAGGGATGCGAACAGTACAATCTTTGTATTCTTTAAATGTGCCTGGGCTTTGTTTTGTTGTAAGGATGCAAATCAGTTCCATTAATGTACCAAGAGGAGTCATGCTATTAATAAATTCGTTAGCACCGCTTCTGACGGTTTCTTTGAAACTCCGCAAGTTTTCATATGGTTGTATGCTATATAGAACTTAAGTTTCTATGCAAGGAGATGACATCAATCAGATGCATGGAAAAAGTGGAAAAGAGGCGAAGAGAAAACACGGCATCGGTTTTGCGTCTCCAAATGTGTAACCAAAGCTAAAACGTTTAATCGCAGCAGTCTTGCGGAATTATACGAAACTAAGGATAAAGAAAAGACAAAAGCTAAGGTAAAAAAATCTGCAAAATTCCGAGTAACCCTGACTTGCAAAGGGGAACTAGTCTCCACTGATATTGTTTACCAAACCAACGGAATAGCAAACAAAAACAACAAGGAAATATTATTAACTGTTACCAGCCGTGGGTTTAAATTTTGCATTGACTCAAAATGGAAGAAAAGAGTGTTGTCAGAAGGAGACTTTCTGCTGTTCACACAACCGGAGTTTCAGCTTCACCACTGCTCAAAGATAGTGACAAAAAAATAGCAGACCGGTATAGTCAGGGCAGTCGTGTGATAGATCTGGATGAAAATGGCAACCAAATTACATGTGACAGCAAAGACACGTGCAAGGAAAGTCATAGTGGCAATGTCGGAAGGCTCTTTTCAGAGGCGCGATTACAGACAAGGGGTAATACTCTTCTTGTTGAAAGACAAAACTTTTCGTGTGAAGCAGCGAAGTTCATGGATTCGTGTAATAAAAACAGAAATAGTAATTTAGGAAGATATGATTTCCTACATTCCTTCGAAAAAACAAACATACGTCACACAAACGTAAAGGCAGATGACATCAAGCCTGAGGACAAAATTTGTCTAAATACAGCGACAATGGACTCAGCAGTTGAAGCACCCTGGCAATACGTGGATTCATTTGACTCCGAACGACGCATTCAATCTACAGGGTCAGTTTTGGTGAGACCGTCTTCAACTTCGAAAACTACATCATCTCAGGAGAATTTGTTGAGGCTTCGTGAGTCGGAATACACTGCTGGCTCATGTGATATTGATCTGACAGTGAAAATACGAAAACAATCAGCCAGGCGGAGAATCAATCGCATACTGAAAGCAGAGAAGGAAAAGGAAGAGCAAGAAAGATTGGCCATGCAAGAGGCCGAACAAAAACGAAGGGAAGAAGAGCGGAGAAAGAGAGCACCCACACTAAGAAGCGCAACTTTTGCTGTCATGGCAATGAATGTCTCAGCCGCGGGTTATAATTTCAAAAGTTTCACAGAGAAGAAGAAATGGCTTGCAGAAAAGAGGATGTGGACACGGCAAATAGTGAGTGAAAATTGTTAATTAACTGCTACTGTTATCCAGTCTTTCATCAGTTGAGCTTTGCGAGTGGTGAAAATGGTGTTTACTATAGATAATAAGTGAAACTAATGTGTCTATAATAACGCCCTTGTGACAATGATCCCTACCACAGCAACCTGACCAAGGACATTAAGTAATCGGTCCAGTAGACTCTTACACGGTAAAGAAATTGCCTTTATATGCCCTGCTACTTTTATTTTGTAACCAACAAAATTCTCTTTTAGCTGGCCCAATTTTCTCAGTTATAAGACTTAGCAGCATTCATTTCTTGCCACTTTTTTCTGCAGGCAAGAAGCAAATTTCGCTGGGCCACCCGTATGTTGATTATACTTTCTCGCATACTCAAGGCGCTCATGACTTATTCCGTTGATTTAACATCCGAAACCGCAACTCAGAAATCCTTCCGTAACTTGCGCGATAATACTGAAGTCAAGGAGATTCTCTTCAACAAATCACTGTACCAGAAAGGAAAATCGGTAGGTAAAAGTTAATCAGTAAGATAATGATAATTTCTCCTCCCACTCAAGATGGCACTTGTTTACACCTGAAAGATGAAGAAGAGTGCTTCACAGCCTGGGACTAGCCCTTAATTAAAAGGCTGAAGCTTATTCCTTCAATTCAGTAGTATTCTCTATTTTCGCATTCTCAATAATACACTTTGTTTTCCACCCAGATTTTGCATAAACCATTCTTTTTAAATGCTATTGGAACACTGCATATTCCCAAGGGCATTTGAAAACAATGGTTTATGCAAAATTTGGGAGGCAAACAAAGTGTATTATAAGGAATGTGAACTAGAGAATAAAGAAAATGAAGGAGTTTATGATTATAAACCAAATTTACCCCTGAACCTAGTAACAACTGTACGTGGTGTCGGCTCTTGTAATTTCTTTATCTGCTAGAAGTATACCTTGTTTAGTTTACCAACTTGATCCAAAGAATGAAGAGGGTAGTTTCTAAAGAAACTGTGGTGCTCCATCGGTGGGGAAGTAGCATACAAAAATTTGGTAATATCAACGGAGTTGATAATGTAAATTGGCCACCGTTTCAGAATCTCTGTACGGTGGCCAATTTACATTATCAACTCCGTTGATATTACCAAATTTTTGATCCAAAGAATACCTACCGGGAGTTAATATCCACGGTATTAACCTGCTTAACCGTAACAATCGTAATTTTGTCACAGAGAGCTCTAACCTGCTCTACCTTCACTCATTTTAAGTTCTTTTCGTATTTTGTACCACTGCAGCAATATGCCTACGTTCCTGATTGGGCCAAGAAGATACTATCAAAATCGGCCATGGAAAGAACAGAAAACGAACTGCGTCAGCTGCACTCCGTGCTAAAGGGATTGACAGCTTATGATAAATTTACCTACCGCATTCAATTAGCCATGTGCAGAGCGATGACATATATCAAGTAAGCACATGTCTATACAGTTTTGGCTTGCCTGTTTCTTGTTTTGACTTCACCCTCGACGAACTGAGCAAGACAAGCACCGAGATTTCGTTTCTTAATCCCGTGTTAGAATTTCAAAACTTTGAAATTGCAATAAATCTACCAGAGAATGTGTGCTACATCATTATTCCATGGATGGTTGCGGCCTGTTCTTCTGGGCCGGGTAGTTTGAAGAATGATTGCCAACGGAGTGAATGAATGGTTACTAGGTAGTCATCATCATCACTTATTTTAATATTTACCAAAAGCTGAAAATAGTGAAGCTAATCGAGTCGGCTGGGATGAATAAGATAAAACATGTTACTTGTGACTGATAAGGACGAGCATTTTTTTTTTCTTTTTCTAAGAATAACCTGGTGACGAACCAGCTAACTTCAAAATGTAACTTGCTTTCAAAGGAAAGAGTATTCTCTCTTTTTTTGGCTTGAAATAACATGCATTTAAACATGGCCAAAACGTTTCTTTGTAGGGTGGAGCATCCGCGAGTGGTGCTGCGCAAAGGACACAGGGGTCTCAGTTTTTATTTCATCTTCTCTGGTTCCGCATTTGTGAATGTAGAGGAAGAATTGGTTAAGACAGGTCACGTGACGTGGCACACGGCCATTACGTTGCAGCGTGGGGATAGTTTTGGGGTAAGAGAAAGATTCTACCAGGTATTAAAAACGTTTGTGTGACACTACAAAAGGACGAAAATCACGTGCGTAGATAGGCTGTAGATATCACAGACAATTCAGTTAACGGCTCATCCGATTTATCACGGAGGATATGAAGCCCACTAAAAAATACAAACATAAACAAATATTGACATCATTAACCTAACTCTTTATATATGTGGAGTATTCATTAGAGAAGGCATCATTATTAAGCTTTGTTCCATTAACAGGAGCTTGCCCTTCTCAGAAACATCAGAAGAACCGCTTCGGTTGTGGTGCGAGAAGACGCCGAACTTTTGGTGGTCGAAAAGGACGTTTTCTCAAAAACATGTCCAATAATTTTTGACAAAGAGCTAAATGACAAGATAAAATTTTGCAGGTAAGTTTGTAAATGCGCTGTTAACGTTTGTTAACGGGAAATACGCAAACAATAGAGACCCACAAATAACAATTAGTTAAGGCTCGAGCAAAAATGAACGAAAAACCTGACTGCATGAAACCAAGCAGACTGAAAATGCCGCGGCGATTTGTGGATCAACGAAATTTCTGAGTATACTAAAATGACGTGCCACTAGCACATCACCACGGGCGGGACCGATTTCTGGGGAAAGAAGAAAAGTACGTCCATCATAGAGAGCGAAAGTAGGAAAAAAAAGCATCCAAAAAAAGTCAGAAGTCAATAAGTCTGATGCGGCACTTTTGAGAAAATTTGCTAGAGTGCTGTTCCAAGGTGAAGAACACCGAACTTTGGACAAGTGGATTGATATTCACTACCTAGGATTAATGGAAAGGAAAGGGAAGGGAAAGGTAAAGGTACACCTTATTTAACGTCGGAAGTTCCTTTGCTCTCTAGAGAGTATTCTCCCAGGAAGCCGACGATGCGCTCATTTTACCCACCTCTTTTCATCAGTGCTCCGTTTTAAGGGTATTTAAAGAAAGCTACTTAGGTTACACTGAAAGGAAAGAAGTCGAAACGTGAGATCCGGGGATCGAACTCGGGACCTCTTGCACCAAGGCCGCGCACTAACCGACTGTGCCACCCTTGCTCCTCCTAAGTATCTAATACTAGATTGCGCTGTAGAGCACTAATCGGGGACACTGTAAATTGAAATTAGCAAGTTAACGCAAATAAAATCAGTTTGGTTTTTGAGGAGAGGGGAAAACTGGAGTACCCGGAGAAAACCTCTCGGTGCAGAGAACCAACAAACTCAACCCACATATGACGCTGAGTCTGAGAATCGAACCCGGGCCACATTGGTGGGAGGCGAATGCTCTCACCACTGCGCCATCCCTGCACCCTAAAGGAGTAACAGAAGTCACTGGGACCTGAGTCGACCTTGCAGGTTAGTCCCACTGCTATAATTTAGAAATGCGTTAAAGCAACGTAAAGGACATGTTTTCATCAAACATTTGGCCTGCAGAGAAGGCATGTTCAGCTTCCAAAAAATGATAGAGCGTGTGTTGCGATGCCGCATCACAAGAGGCAATTTCAATTTACAATATCCCCAATTAGTTCCTTTCCTTTTATATTAACCTAAAATAAAGCGTTTTTACCGGTATTTTAGGACTTTGCCCCTGTTTGATCTATGGCAGGATGACGCCCTTATAAACCTCTGCATTGAGGCACAAATTCAGCAAGTGAGTCTACCTAGCACTTCACATTACACTGTAATCAGTTAAGTCTCTTCAAATATAAGTGCTACACGGCCAACGTTTGCAAAAACGTAATCCTTCCTTGTACTTGTACATGTTCATACAATACAATACAATACAATACATACTTAATTGACCGCTCCCCATAGGGGCTTTTCAGGGCCAATGAAACAATCAACGAAACAACAGAACACAACAACAACAACAACTTTTAAGAATCCCAACTGGCCGGAGGCAAACCAGTTGGCTATTTACAAGTGCAGCAGGGAGGTTGAACCAGGGACGACCAGGTTCAAATTCAACGAGTGGTCAGAGCGGGTCTTAAACCCGGGATCTCCGGATCTCAAGGCAAGCGCCCTAACCACTGGGCCACACTGTCTCCTCATTACCATGAATTCAAGATCTTCAGTTCCCAAGACTTGCTCCCGTCTGATCTTGTAGCTCAGTCGGTAAAGCAGCAGTGATCCAAACCGAAGGCCTTGGGTTCAATTCCCACCCTGGTCAGTTTTTCTTTGTCCTTGTGTGGTTCCGTTTCCATAAATAGAGCTAACGCATATTTCAAATGGGGTTGAAACCTAGCACTTCACATTACACTTTAATCACTTACCTCTATATAAACATTAAGCAATTTACGTATTTTCACGAAATAATCTTATACTGTTTTATAAACTTTAATTTTAGTGGAAAATAAACGAGGTAATCGTGAAAGACAGTGGTAAGGAGTTAAATTGGATTTATCTCTGTATGCAGGTAAGTCGCATGCAATGCACGTTATCACATAAATGAAAAAAAATGCCACTTTATCTAATCCCTCAAATCCAATGGCATCTATCCTTCGCCGTCCACTCCATCGAGTGGTATGTTAGTTGCTTGCTCTCTTCTCATTTATTCAGTCAACTGTCGATTATACGTAGTAGCCGACAAGTCCGGCAGTTAGTGCGTTACGATCAGTGCGCTCTTCAAAAGTCAGTCATTGATGGATACAATACCCATTTTTCATTCATTAGCTGTGTATATAATTTCTTCAATCTTTTTCGTCAGTCGAAAAATTTATCCGACTATCAGTCAGTGGGTCGTCTGGCCATTAATCCATCAAACCATCATCCATACATCCATCCATTTATAACATTGCAAAAGTAAAGTGCGCGCTCTGATTTGTCAATTTCCCATTTTCTAATTTTTCAGTGGACGAATGGTGACCACGAAATCATTGACACGTGCGCGGGAAAAAAATAATTCCTTTTTCCTCAAACTGCAATTAATCACACGCCGGCCATGTTGAGTCCCGAGGGATTGAAAACTTTTGTTTTGCGCATGCACCGAAACTCGTTCCCAAACATTTCAACTCGAGGCTCGGGGTATGAAATCTATTTCCTAAGACCAATATGGCCACCGCGCGAATAAGGCCCATAGTAACCGACCAGTGTACCACCGAAACTGCTGAAATTTCTTTGCAGCTATATGAAAAAAAAAGATTTTAAAATGTCATGTTTTAACCCGTTAGCGGGTATTTTGCCCGATCCACTTGCAAATCCTTTTGCGAGCCTAAGTGAGAGCTAGCTCGACGAGTTAATGAGCAAGAGGCATTCAAAGAAGACAAAGGATTTCACAAACTGTCCCAAAATGTCATAAATCAAATGGTAAACAGTTCAGCGTGAACTATCGATTTACAGTTGCTCTTGGGAGGTTTACTAAGCATTCAAGAAGCTAGAGTCAACTCGGCTATCGCCTCGTGCTACTCTTACGCTTCTTTCGTGCTATAATTCGATGCTCCTAAACAGAATGCACTATACTAGGAGTTCAAAAGTGGATAGTTGTACCACATAGGACAGACCACAACATCTGGAACTCCTTGCCCTACTCTTTGCGAATAGTGAGTGGGGTTTTTTTATGTCCCACACAAGGCCATGAAAATTAAAGGGTTGTGAGACGGGGCCTTATCCGAGAAGACTAGAGATTCTAACCATTCGCAGATGTCATTACAAAGGCAGCACTTTCTCCTCAGTTACTTTAGGACCCTGAGTGTGATCCCGCCGGAGTTTTTGATCCCGCGACCTTCCGCAACGTGAGTAGTCCAATGCTCAACCGACTGAAACAACTTAGCAATCTCCCGCGTGCAACTTTTACTCGAAGAGTACGCGATTTACTATTTGTTAATTAACACTGAATCGATGAATCGATCGATCGATCGATCGATCAATCAGCCAGTCAACCAGTATGAAGTTATCAGGTGAGTCAATGGGTGGCTTAGTATATAGTCAGAGTGTGTCGTTTTACATTTTGTCCTCCTTTTCAAGGGAAAGTGCTCAGTCATCAAAGTACTTGATTTGCGGCAAGTTGAGGCTAAACAAGTTCACTCAAAACGAATAACAAAGGAGGGAATCTACTATCCCAAGGGCCTCGTCAGAAGGAAAAACAGATTTCAGACCGACATTTCTAAAATTTGGATCAAAGAACTCCACAAAAGCTTGGAAAATTCTTTCAGCTTTGGCGAAAACAAGACAGTGGACGAACACAATGGGTATGGTGAAAGGTTGATGAAAGAAATAAATGACTGCTCTGTACATGTGTTTTTTCACAATAGCGTTAACTGAACGAGCTAAAAGCTTGGCTTCGTTTTCTTAACCAGTCTTAAGTTGGCACATTGTAATGCGGTCTATTGAAAACTTTGAGCCGAAAGTTGTAAAGGTCAGTTTAACTTCTTGTTACTTTCAAAAACTTGAGGTAATGTCGTTCGTTTCCACCTTCATCGAAAACTTAACTTTCTTATTAAAAGGAGTATTCGGAATCATTTAATTTAATGAAGGGTAATTTCCTTTCTAAGTGAGGGGGATTAGTAGTTATTGTAAGTTTTGTAAGTATGTAAGAATAATTTCCTTTTTGAGGGGGCTGGGGATGAATAGTAGTTAGTATTAGTTTTGAACGAACTGTAACTGTGAATTGTGCTTTTGATACTTTTATTTCTGGTAACGTTATCAGTGGCGTCGTCAGTTTTAATCTTGTAAGTAGTGTGCACTGTAAATAATATTGCAAATGTAAAAAAAAAACTTTCTTATTAAAAAGAGTGTACAATATATTCACAATGATTGATGTGATATGTGCAGGTATGTGTGGTCTGACTCAGAATCGTCCGACGATGAAGCCTCAGGGGTTAAAAGAAATCTAAAAGCGATGGACCCACCATCTCATGAACACATCATTGACGAGGAAGAAATACAACAAGAACAAGCAACGATGGAGGCAATTCCTTCTCAACTAGAGAAGCAGGATAAGGCTTTTTCTCAGGATTTTTCTGATCTGATCAAAATCGACTCTAAGACTGGAAAATTAAACAAAGATGTGGTTTATCTTGATGTAGCATCCATGGAGAAAGGAGATATCTTCGTAAGTAATGGCGTAGCAACGAGTGTTATGTAAACTGAATAACCTCTTTAACGACTTACGATTTCTTAGTTTTTAACTTCTTTACGTATAGAGCGGTTTTCAATTGAGTGTCGTAAAACAAATACCAAAGTAATTTCTTCGACCAATCACAACAGGTGGTTCATTGTAAACACGCAATGAACCAATCCAAATTCATAGCAATATTCCATGTAACTTGGTTTTGGTTTTCATTCTCATTGGTGGATAAACTGGCGCGAGATTTTTAAACCAATCACTAAGCGTAGCAATTGCAATTGCGTAATTACTTTCCACAATCATTCCAAAACTGTTTATCACGAGTCAGGGTTACAGACAACAGGAGGTCACTTGTATAGTTCTGTGTATCTCAGTTAAAGTATTACCGAACTGAAGTAGAAGAAAAATTCGGTATCCATATTAAAAAATGACGCCGGATTCAGTCGTAATTTCAATAAAGCACATCAACTTGTCTACGATATTTCGCATTTGTTTATTTATTTAGTTTTTATATACAAAATTCGAGTAAATTCTCACTGATTCGCTTACATTGTATCCATCATTGAGATCTTACTAAGAGTACTTTATTGAATCTTAATTCTACATAAAAGAACATGTTTAATGGGCCCATTTGTGGCAAAAGTGATCCGGGCGTTTCCCATCTAAGACTACAACCAGATTTTATTTTCATTTTGGGGCGTTATGTGCATTAAGACAATGGATATCCTGTTCACTGAAGCATGTTACAGTCCCAAGAGTAAATCACTTGTATTGTTTTTATGCAAAGAACTCCTAAAACGTATTGCATTATGGGAATGGGAAAGTAGTGAATGATTTTAATTTTTCAGGATGTCTCGCAGCTTGTCAGACCAACAGGAAGGAAGCTGATGTTAGTAAGTAAGGGTACAGTCATGATGAAAATCAAGAGAGATGATTTCTTTCGATATTCGACAAAACAAACGTTAAAGCAAGCCAGGAGAGTTGCACAGGAGCTTGAGTAAGTGGCTGAACTCGACTTTTCTTTCTATAAGAGCCATACAATGTTATATTTTTTGCCACAGTTGCTTGTAATCTCGCAATCTGATTGGCTAATTTGCCGTTGTCGATAAGAGTCCAGACAACGCTGCTCGCGACACACTCGAGTCAATTTGTCACGCATTGTAATAGCCAATCAGGAACGCTCATTTTGGGAAAGTTATGGACAACGCTCGAGCTCGAGAAGAGTGGAAGGGGAACTTCCTCCCGTAATACAGAAACAAAATAATCTTAGTCATCAACGACGTCGCAGTGATGATGATGATGAAAATGATGGCGACGATGATGAAAAGAATATAAAACGCGATTTTTTCTTATGAAAAGACCCGTCCCCAGGGGAAGGGGGCTACCTTATATGGGCTATGTAGGTATATGCGGCCCAAAAGGGGATGATTTTTTAGCTGTTTTGGTCTGAAATAGGGTATCGATTTTGACCATTTCTGTTTGAAATAGGGTATGGTTTACGTACTTAAGTCTTGAATTGGGGATGTTTTGGAAGAAGCTACTTCTTCATCATTAGGTGATAAGACCATCAACAAAAGCCCTTCTCAAATTGTCACGCCAACCGTGCAACCACAGAAATATGTCTGAAATGGGGTATCAGTTTCAGGAAGCGGGCTGTACACCCCCAACCAAATTTCTCTGGGGACCCGTCCGGCGTCTCTTTATTAATCATTTCCCTGGCCCGAGTTCTTTACTGAAGTCCAGAAACCCGGGTAACTTGTGCAGATCGCATTCAGAAGTCGGAGCTTCAGCTTTCCTCTTGAGAATACCAAAAATTCAGATGACCTCAATCTTCAAAGTTTATCACTTCCTTCATTTTCAGTTACCCCTCTGAGAAAATGATCTGTCGTTCATACAATGAGCGCTGTTCCTGGGAACAATTCAAAAGCAGACAGTTACAATCGACTATGGGCAGCATACAAGAAAGGTGTATTCGTCATTTCAACTCATTTGAACAGAGCATACCCGAGGTGAAGCGACCGCTGAGACCTGCCCGCATTGATTGTGGTCCTTCAAGACTTGAGAAATTTGATCAGTATATGTCCTTCGTGTATGGCAGTCAGAAGGCGCGCGAAAGAAAGTATCACTGACTCTTTATGTTCTCCCTTTAATAAAGACATTGCTGAAGGCTGCCTAAACACTGGAAAAATACATCGTGAAATAATTTTCAGCACTCGAAGACTGAAATTTCTAATCTCCGCGCGGCAAAACCAGCCTTCTTAGGGTACAATGAGAGTATGGTGTGGTATGGTATTTTATTTATCCACATTACACGGATGAGTACAAGACTCGTTTAAAAGTGAACGTGCCAAATAACTCTAAATCCATACATATTAAGACATAAATAAGAAGGATGAAATAAATAAGGGGAAAACTAGCTATATAACAATCCAAATTAAGATTACTTAGCATTGTCTTTAAAACGTTAAGAGATCTTAAGAGATGGGGTGCTCCTAACACAATCAGGTAGATTGATCCATAATCTTGAGGTGATGTAAAGATATGACCTTTTCATAAATCTACTGTTATAGGCAGGTTGATGTAGCTTGTTAACTAAGGTCATATCCACTATTACGAAATATGAACATTTCCTTAATATTGATCGGTCACGTATTGTACATGCATTTATAAAAAAAGGGTGAGAGCATGAGAATATCTACGATGCTCTAGAGTCTTTTGGTCAACACAGGTAAGTAGGTCACCATATGAGGATGACTTGGACATATTCATAAGAGATCTAATAGTGTACTGATTTGTAAGCTCCAGCTTATTAGAAAGACCAGATGATAACCCAACTAAAACCGGAGCACAGTATTTAAAGTGTGGCAAGGTAAAAGCCTTGTAACTATTAACCATTGTATTTTCCCCATTGAAAATGTCGTTCAGAAGTTGTGCGTCCATGCATGGTTCCTTCACTAACTTCATACATATATCCTCCTGGTTATACATTTCGCCGAGTCTTGGACTGTGAATCCATTTGTGCGGATCCTCCTGGGGAGCAGAGATGCGCTGTTGGCCCGAGAGACCCTTTTAACTTGTGTACAAATTGTCTTCTTCTCTCTCGTCCGCCTGTAAATCGTTGTTCATGTCGATCCAGTGTCATCTAGTTGGAGAAAAAAAAGGTTCTGGGATAACCACGTAAATTCCCATTCGCTGTCTAGATTGGCCATTTAGCCAGCATGGTTGCTCTGATAGTGTAGTGGTGATCACACACCCAACCGGTAGTCAAGGGGACGTGTGTTCAAATCCCGCTCAGGGCATAAAAAGTTTTGCTCCCAATGAAAATGTCATTCAGGGGTTGTCTGTCCTTGGTCCCTTCAAACTTCATTAATTAACTACATTTCGCCGATTCTTGGACTGTGAATCCATTTGTGATCCTCCTAGGGGGCAGGTTTCACGAATGGCCTGTAGATCCCACTTGTGAGGTCAAATGTCACCTCTAGGAAGTTAACTGTTTTTTTGTTTGCTTCGATTGTCATTTTGAGAGCGTTAGATTTAAAAATGTTGCTGACCTCTTGCTTTGTTTTCTCAATTTCTCTTGTTGTTGCTTTGCATGCAGCCAAACCGTCGTAACGGTAGAGGTCTACTTTATCTTTGAATTTTCAGGCGAGTAAGGACAGGATGTACGTACCAACTAGTTCGCAGGTTTCACCGCCGTCGTATGAACGCATCGTCATATCAAACATGTTGTCAGCATTCTTTTTTGCCCAAGGTGAGCTCTGGTGGGATAGGACTGACTTTTTTGAGTGAATGATAATGTGGCAACCTTGTTGAGTAACGTTGGTGAATTGGGATGCATAGTCTAGCGCTTTCATGAGGAGTCGCTCTGAGATGGATGGGTAGACGTCACACGTCGAGGGTTATGAAGACGTGTTGAGTTTTGTTTGGTATTGCTTTGAACCATTCTATGGCTATGGAAAATCCTAAGGAAATGTAAACCCTATAATAATATTAGAAAGAAATGTAATTTGTGCCTTTATGAGAAATTCATAATAATCTGTAAAAAAGATCTAGGAAGCCTAAACAGACGAAACGAATTAGCAAGCTCATGCCCCCACACAAACAGATATGTCCTAAAAAACTTTAAAGTAACGTGAATAGAAAAAAAGCCGCACCATAGTAACCACGCATTTGTCTATATATCGCCAGTATTCACTTACTGGCAGGTTGTTAATGTTACCTGATGAGTGTGGTCACGCTTTGGTCATACGAAAGAAAGTTGTAGTAATAAAACGATGAACCCTCCTGAAGTCCTGAACTTATCAACAAGAATATTCACTGCTCCTATAACAGTTGAGCGCTCTTCGAAAATCTGTACACCTCAAGGTAAAAAAAAATCAATAATCACCAATGTAATTATACTAATACTAAATAGCCCAATCTACATTGTACTGGCTCTTGCTCAAATTTATTATTTTCTATGCGCGGATTTATTTTCTCTAACTGATCATGACTATGGCAACTCCATTTTTGGATGTGGAACTGCTTACTTAAGTTTTTAAACGTATTTAACTTGTGCGTCCTTGCTGCTGTTATAAATCAGCAGGCAGCGCAATGTCATATTATTTTAAAGCTTAAGTATTGTTATTATTATTATTATTATTATTATTATTATTATTATTTCACTTAACAATCTGTCATTTTCTCTTCATCAAAAAAAACGTCGGTTTTGGATATATATTGAACATTACAAAAGCAACGCGACACAACGCACGTTAATCTCTCTTGATTGCTGCCATCTTTGGAGAGATGGATCTAGCATCGCGTTTACGACAGCACCAAAGGGTGTTAAAGGTTAGGGTTAAGGGTTAGGCCACATGCTTCTTGTCATAAAAGCAAGAAAATTTTCTTCTTTTATTTAGTCTCTCTCCTCTTGAGAAGTGGCTCGATATCTGTTGCTAACGGGCAAGAAATGAGCTAAAATCAAACTATTTTCTTTGAAACCATCACAAATCTAAGGTTGAAAAGCAATCTCTCTCCTTTGCGGCAATTGATATGTTGAAAGATCTCCCATCTCCTTTAAAAGACGCCAGTGTTTTTGCGTTTGCGGTAGATTAAGTGTTACTATTAAAACAATAAATGAATCCACCTCGTTTAAAAAGTATACACAATTGAGCAAATAAGGTTTCTTCACTTTTTTATTTTCTTTTTTTCCTTTATTCACCTGCTGTCTTATCAAAACTTTAAATGTGTTATACACCTTATTCCAAAATGGCCACCATTTTAGTATTCTTTTGTTTCCATGCAAATTGGCCCTTATGGTCTTCTTCAAGGTTAAATATCCTTTTGAATTTTACGTTTGAAAGCGAGGCCATAAGGGCCGATTTGCATCGACAGAAATGAATACTAAAATGGCGGCCATTTTGGAATAAGGTGTATGAGAACTAATAGGTCAACGTAGCTACCCAGCTCAAATTTTACTATTAATTGAATAAAGTAGTTTATTTTTAGAATGAGCGAAATAAAGATTCTTGATTCTTGATAAACGCAAATAGTCCATTTTACAGTTGTGTGCTTAGTTACCAGGCCTATGAATGAAAGTGAGGCTGAAGTTTACCTTGTTTGGAGAGTAACCTCATTGCTATCAGTTATGTAAATTCTTACACAACATCATTAACATAAGAAAAGAAGGGAGGTCTGTATCATAACGAGGTCAAGAACAGCCTCACTTTCATTTAAAGGCCAGGTTACTAAGCACACAACTGTAAAGAGGTCTATTCCAACCTTGCAATTGCTGCTGGGTGTTCATATGCTCTCCAGTACTCAAATGTCATCATCGTTACAAAAGTTCACTTAGTCCTCTTGTTAGGTTTCGGCAATTAGGAAAATAATATGTTTAAACTAATTCACGTTTCATTTCTGCGTCTACAGAGAGATAAAAAGGGATTTGTATCCCACCCTTCTGCGACCGTGTAAACCTAAGTTTCGATGCAGCATTTTACCACATGAAGATGTAGACTAATTTTTGGCAATAAAGCACAATTTAATTTCAACCGCTTTTAGTTTATCTCAAAATCCAAAGTTTTTTCTTTGCCCACTTTTGAACACGTAACCGTTTCTCTTTGCAATCCGTATCGCAGCTCACGGACCTCATGATGTGTCAGGCGTTAGTTTTATCTACATTCTTGTTTTATGTCTTCGACGATGAATCACATCGAAACGTGACTATATTCCTGCTATGTTTTGGTTTTCAAGGTCCTGGTATCTTTTGTGCCATTAAGACCAGCACGTCTCGCAGTTATTCATGCGCTTTTAATTTTAATATTTAACGACTTTTCATGGGAAATACAATCCATTCCATTCAATCTTGGCAATCCGCGGAAAACAGAAAATAGTTTTAGTAGAGTACATTCGGTTTCAGTAAACAAAGTGCATCATTGAATTGCAGGGGTTTTCACAAATGTAATGGCACTTTTAGCAATCTACATAAAGCGTGACAGGGCCCACGTAAAAACGGTTATTAATTTTTCAAATGTGAACTCGTTAACTGACTACCTTGACACTCATGAGACTCATCACTATAACCGCACTATTGCGTTGCGGCTCAACCTTCCTTGTTTTGATATCGCACCTTTGTAAAGCTCATTAAAAAGAATAGGAACACTTTTATTTATTTAAGCATACGCAGCTGAAGGAGAATTTAAGGCAAAACCTGAAATATCAACAAAAGGCCGTGATGGATGGTCGTACATTTACTATCGTTTTCTCTCTCAGCCAATCGGTCAAGTGCCACTTTTTGCGTGGTCATGGAAGTCAAAAGGCACGCCAGTAAATAGTTGACAAAACCACTCGAAATCAGGACCTCGTCAATTGCTTTTAACTGTGGCATCCTTCTTGAAAGAAAAATCCATTACCGGTGACAAGATAAATGAAACATGTTACTGTATACATAGAAGCCAAATATAACAGATAAATATCAAAGACCCACTCAATATATTTAAGAAATTTCTACGTACGCAATACGCTTCAGAACTCCACAAAAATGAGAGCAAACGGCAATTAGTTGAAGGGGAATCAAAGATTCACCGTTGTGCGTCGACGATTCCTGAAAACCGTTTGCGTACCAAGATGCACGCCCTTCGCGCAGCATGGTTGTTTTTCGTCATGACACAGTAATTGTGTTGTGGCGTCCCACACCCAATTAGATGAAAGACGCAGCTTACAATTATAAAATTGTCTGTGCTGATAACCAAGCAATAACGGACAACTGAGATTTTATCAGGAGTGGGTAGAATTCCGATCAGTGCATTATCACCTGAAGGACTGTAAGTCTTTTTATTTTATTATGGAAAGGGAAGCAAAAAAAAAAAACTTAAAACACGTTCCATTAAATAATGATCTGTTTATAGAGTAAACACATCTCAAATACATCATTTTGTGTTTGCAATGTGACATTGAAGTGCTGCATCATGCTTACTCACTCTTAACTTGTTTATAAGTGGAATCTCAGTGTAGACAGAAATCTCCTATCATTATGGTTCAGTGTCTTAGTGCCCAGAGTTGGAGCTGAACCGTTGTGACTTCGCGGTTGTTCGCGATTAATCACGGTAGGAAACTATTCAATGTTTGTTTGCGACTGTTAGTTGTTTAGTTACGATAAAACTCAGTCACATTATTAGCAAAATGATTCATGAACGCTTATATTTCAAAAGTCAATCAGTTAACAAAGATTATTGAGATTCCAATTGAGAAGGCCGGCATGACATCTACATGATCTACATCTACATGTTCGCAAAGTCCCTTTTGACTCAGGGCTGTTTCTGCTACACCACAAGCTTTTTTAAAGAGAAACCACGCCAAGCCGGCTACTTCCACTGGAGAGAACAGGACAGTCACAACACCGGGGACTCCATGTCCTACTCTTTTCGAATATTGTGTGGGTTCGTTAACGCCACAGGGAACATATGAACAAGGAGGATATTTGTGAAAAGGAGCCTATTGTTTTTAGCCCTCATCGTAGTCAGCTCTTTTTCGTATTATAAACAAAAGATTGGCCTGAAATGCGATAGATAAAGTCAAATTGCGAAAATATTGAATAAAAACAACTTGCCATTGTCATAACACATTGCTGATCCCTCAGATATCAGGTTTAATGGGAAAGGCAAATTTCGGCAACCTCATTATTTATAGATCTTCTCTGTAACTGAGGGGAAGTTAAGGTTCTTTGGAGAACATTAGTATTAAGTTTCCTTCTTCTGTATTTATCTTAACCAGGGCCTTTATCAACCATTTTACCTTCTCAACACTACAACAACATAGGTGTTCTTTACTGAAACGAACTGGAAATGCCGAATACAAAAAGTACGCAGAATAATAAGAAAAAACGAAACTATTTTTTATCCGAGTCGACCTTTCATTTGCATCGTCAGGGTCGTAGCTAAAAACCCCCTATGAGAAAATTTATGCACGTGCCATGAAAAATCGCTTAGGGAAGCTGTTCCGGAAATAAAAAATAAAAAATATAGCTAAGCATTAGGAAACATTAAAAAAAAGGATCAACATTCACGCACACGAGGAATACATGCTAATCGGAGATACAAGATACAAAGCAAGGTAGAGGAAATGCTGTGTGTGGTTATGCATTAAAAGATTACACGCACAAACCTTTATTGCGCTAAATTCTTTGAAGAGTATTTTGGTTTTGGTGTGAGCTACTTTATTAATTGAAAATAAACCTACACTGTTGTTTTTCGTGAGAATACAATGAAACGCGCTTCCGAACATGTGGAGAAAAGAAAAATTAAGTATCGGAACCGTCTGATAAAATGAAAATAGGAATATGCCCTAAATGCCGGAGTGAATAGAAAGTTTTTCGCTTCACCGGGTAGTATTCATTACCTGCTGGCTAGCTGGATATTAAAAGTCTTCAAGCTAACCTCTGAATAATCGATGCAGAGTCTGCAATTTCAAAACATAAATATCTGTCGCAAATAATACATAAGGAACACTTTTTTGATGGAACATGAAATTCTAAGTCAACATCAAAAAGTGTCAATGCGTTTTGGAAGCCCTCAAACATTTTAAGGCTCAGTGTGAAGGACTATAATTATGTAATGGTTGCATGACAATTTTTCGTTTAGAAAAGAGCATTTTCTGTAACATGGGAGCTACCTCGCGTATAGCTGCTCTGTGCATTAATCATAAATGAAATTGCAAATGAATTTAAATGGTAAAGCAACAGCTGTTGAAAAGTCTTCCGCATGAACTTGAGCTTCGCCGCAAATTACTTTTGTCGACTGACATGACAGTTTTTACACAAGGAACAGTACGAGCAATGTCATTTCGGGAATTTCATCTAAAAAAAGCTCAATACATGCTTCTTGCAACGTGTGGGTAAGCTCTTCAACCTTTCTCAGTAAGCTTCTATCGTTTTTTGATGTTTCATAAATGCTAAAGGCGAAAGAATAATTGATTTTTGTTTCCTTCAAAAATATCAGTTATCATTGAAAGGTGCAGCATAAACGGTCAATAATTATACGATGACAAAACGCGCTACATCAAGAGCACTTCTTCTATACCATTTGGAAATTATTTCAGTTGCATTTGTCTCTTGTGCAAGATATATGGGTTGTTGACCAAGCGTGAGCTCAAGATGGCTTGATATTGGCTAAGATTTTTGCGTGTTTATGGACCGAGACGAAGTCGAAGTCCATAAACACGCAAAAAATGAATAACTAGTTTATGGAGTATGTATAAAATAAACCCTGACCGTAAACTATTCATTTATAAATTATCCAGAAGAGTTCGCATCAATTGTTGTCGTCGGGTCAAGTGGATTGAGGAGTAGGCAGCAGAATCAGAGGTAGAGAGTTCAAGATCAAGTTCTGGTGAGTATACAAAAAGGTTTTGAGAAAGATGATATGTCTGTGAGTAGTGATGTGTATATAGGGGGTGTACATAAGAAGGGATAGATGTGTGAAGGAAGGGTGGAGTTTGGCAGAGGTGCTGGAGAGGATAAGGGAGAGGTAGGTGAGTAGAAGGGAAGAAAAGATGTCTAGTTCTTTTTTAGACCCTCTAAAAAACCAAGTCCCTGTTTTTTTAAGTGCACCCCTTTTTTTAGACCGTTGATTTAAAGAAAACAGTTTAAAAGATTTTAACCGGTTTGAAAAAAAAAAATGCACTGGTTTAAAAAAATTCAAACCAAAAACAAAATTAAACCACAACATACACACTAAGTTCCATTTCTTTTCAGCCAATGCTGGCGCTTTTTTAAGAAAGGGATTAATGTATTGTTAGGTAAGACCAAGTAGACATTTGATTTTTACTACTGAAAGCTGAACAAACATCTCCTTCCTAAAAACCAAGGATAATTGTAATATAATTCAGCAAAGCTCTGGCAGCACTTGTCACGCAGTAAAGTTAGTGGCGGGTACTCATACTCTTTTCAGAATATATCATACGAACTTGATGATGTTTTTTGGTATTTGGGATTGAAGTCATCTTCCCCTCATGCATATTTGTTCGTTGTTTTATTGGCTCCCACGTGATTATTAATGGTAATAGGACGTAGTGGAGTCCAGTTCAGTCTGTAATCATATGAGTTTATCACGAATATGATTACAGACCGAATTGGACGACACGTAGTCCTCTTACCAATTAATCACGAAAATTACAATTTCTGAGAAAAGAAGAATAGCCAAGTTATGAGACAAGACTGACAAAGGAGGCGTAAATGGTTTAATGTCGCTCTGAAAGAACGAAAGAAAGAAAGAAAGACAGAAAGCGAGCCCCAATTTAGGAGTTTGTACACTGTTGATATGGTGATTGAAACCAAGGTTGTGATTGGTTGATTTAAATTACAACTTTAAATGTGATGGCTCATTGAACTGTCGGATAACAACTTGGCAAGTGAATTAGTGGAAAATAGGAGTTTTTAAGCCAATCACAATCGAGGAAATTGCAATTTTTTTATTAGTCCCTGCCAAAAATAACATGTGTGACGTGTCGCTAGAGTCACCATGCACCCACGACTGGCTTAGTTATACAACCCCTCTCACTATGAAGGGGCAATCATAAACCTATCAGGGAATTTGACCTTTTTTGGAGAAATCCGAGGTTGAGTATCAGCTTTGCAACATGTCATTGAAAAAAGTCTCTTTATTCTGGTTTCCTTGTGATCTGTAACGGTCTGAGATCGGTCTGCGACACGATCTCCAGTAGGTCTGCTCCACGTCGCAGGCATATGTAAACAACTGTCCTCGGCGCGCGGCGTCTTCGGCGACCTGCGGCACACAGTCTGGATGATCGAGAAAGTTGAATCTAGTTCTACTTTCCCGACCATTACGACGCTTGCGACTAAGACAATTGTTAATGGGAACGTGTGTCTGAGATGATCAGTGTCCTATCGGCGACACACTATTGTTCGCCTTGAAACACCTCCAATCAGACTTGAAGTAATTGCGTTCCTTTTTCTCCTCGCTTCGCAGAGGATTAGTTGTACGTCTGTCTGCGATCGCTTCATATTTAAATGGAAACACTTGCCTCCTGTGTTTACGATCGTCCGGTCTGCGATAAGACCGACGCAGACAGCTTCCGATGGACGCAGACCGTTGCAGATCATATGGAAACCAGGCTTAAAGGCCCGGGGCAAACCACCCGGATTGTAGGCCGCCCCAGCAGCCAACATCGCTCCACATCGTTCAACCAAATCGAACGGATTTTGAAACAAATGTTGAGGCCGTTTGCCCCGGCCCTAAGTTAACAAGATTTCGTTCTCTACTTCTTTTCCAGGAAATGAAAAAGAAAGTGAAATATCAAAATTGATCAGTTGTTCTGGGAACCGGAATTTGCACATTGTATGAAAGATCCAAAGTCAAAGTCTAACAATGCTTACAAAACGGTGCTATCTTCATTGAGGACAAAACCAACAGAGCGAAACAGATTTTCGAGAACAAGTAATAAATAACTTCAGTCTGGCTAAGAACAGTCCTAACAACTTAAAAAAGAGGAGATGTATGCGAAAAACGACAGCAACACAACAGCCACTAATGAGAAGATTGAACAAGACCTTGAGGCCTTACCACAACTAATTCCCATCGGAATATTAGTTATTCTTACAAACAGTTTGGTATTTCTTCTTTTCTACAAAAGAAAACATTTACGAAAGGCCGCAAACTATCTTCTATTCAGTCTAGCAGTTTGCGACTTTTTGAACGGTTCTTTGAACATCATTCTTTTTGTTATGGTTTTTTTACCTGTGGTCGAAGGAGCAACGTACTTCATTCTGGTCTGCGCAGTGGAAGTTTCACACAATTTTGTAGCCATAACAGAAGCTTGTCACATCATTTTGATAACTGCTGAGAAGTACATTGCTGTAATGCGGCCTTTGAAATACCACGTGATCAAAACGAGGACGATACTATTGGCCATAGCAGGAGCATGGCTAATTTCGGGGCTCATGGCAGCTTCTCCAATCGGTTGGTTTTCCCCGAGGTTATCTGGAATCAAAATTGGGTTAACACTAGAATTCATTTTCAACGTTTTTTGCGTTGTTGTGGTTTTTATAGTGCCCAATACTTTTATAACGTTTGCGCACGTCACCATGTTTAGGAAAGTGCTCCAGAAAAGCAGACGGAGAAACATTCTTTACAGACCTAATAGTGGCAAAGTTTGTAAAACGAAGAGGAACGAAATCAAGTGTTTGGTAATATTCGCCACCATGGCAACTGTTTTTGCACTATGCTGGCTTCCTTGGTTTACGCTGCGTCTTGTTTACTCGATGATTGGTCAGCGGTGGATACAGCCAAACTATGATGTTTTAGAGACCGCTGCGCACGTCACTGTAATCTTAAGATACCTCGCTTCAGCGATCAACCCACTGCTTTACACATTTTTTAAACAAGACTTTTGGAGAGCGCTAAAAAGGATGGTGTTAATCAAATCGACGAAAGACTCAAGAAGACTCAAAACTTCTTCGACAAACAGTCGGTATAAAAGGAGATCAATAAAGAACAACCGGTCCGATTGTGTAATGAACAACAGACAACAACCTCCCTAATTATATGAAATGCCTCCAAGAGCTGTCCCGAGAAATCACAACTTGGTAAAGAGAGCAGTTCCAGCCAGTTACACTGAACACAGCGCCATGAAGAAAATATCGTGATATTTCCAAAAAGGGCCTTACTATACTCGAAATCAGGTTCCGTCCGTAAAGTGGCAAGAAAATAATTTAATTTTAACGGATGGTGAAAAATTGATATATCATAGGTAAACATCATTTTGGTTGGCGTATATGTAACGTGAAAAGATCAATGATTGCCCCAACAGGGCTTAGGGGACGATTTACCAGAAAAAAAATCGTGGATTGACAGTTGCGCGCAAGGGATTGACGAAAACGAACAGTTCGATGCTTGCAACGAAAGTCTTTTTTTCAACGCCTTGTCTTATGTTTTTGCCGGCTTCTAGGGTGTTAGAAGACTAACCATAAAGTTTATGTACCACACAAATTCTCTCGATTTTCCAGAAATAAATAGTTAATGTTTTAACATCAATCTTTTGCATGTAAGTAACAAATAATGAAGAACTGAATGTAGGTACACCAATGCATTTGAGGTGAGATATGTCCAGAAATGCAGCCAATCCTGGACAACAATTTCGTGTTTCCTGGAGTTTATCTTGCACGATCTTTCCTCGATGTGGAAATCATAAAAAGAGCTTCACTTGGAAAAGAAGTGGCATTTTTACTCGGTGATATGATGACGAGTACTGCTATGGGTTGGATTTGTCCACTTCTGTCACCCACTCCCTCATGCACTAACTGCGTCACTGACGCACACACTTACCCATTCACCAGCTAACTCAATTATCACTTCTTTATATTTGTTTCGTATGTCTTGCATAATTCCGAGACCGCTTCCACATTTATGTCTTCAAATTTTTCCATTTTTATCTCGACGCAAACGAAGAAAAATATTTTCCATCCTCACTACCGTTTTTAATTATCCACGATTCAACGCTCAAAAAACGATAAAAACAAACGTATTCAAAGTTTTCCCACGCTCTTTACGTCATCGTTTCAAAAGTTTTCATTTTCATCTATCCACGCAAATGCATTTTCAAAACTTGTCTCTCCCCCTTACGTCATCGCCCAAGTTCAAAAGGATCCGTTTTCTCCTCTCCACACTTAAAACTGAAGCGTTTTCAACTGAAACGCTCCACTTTTCAAGTGTGGATGACTGGCGAAAACGTATCAAAAGGTATGGGGCTCTAGTAGTTCACAGAATTCATGTTTTGGTACCGTGTTTTTTCACACGAGTTCAGTTAAGAGTAAAATTTTTCTAGGTTCAAGGTTCAAATGTTTTTGTCATTACATATTTTTTCGTAGCGTATTTTGGAAAGGTCGTCACAAGCAAAATCATACTGAGATGATGGTGTTGGTGTGTTAAAAAATGGCCTTTTGCCAGTTCGAATTCCATAGCCCGTTATCATGTCCTCTCTCTTTTCCTTCAAAAAAGACAAGATTGTCATTTGCATAAATGTCTCTAGTAATCAAATTTGCTGTCTGATGTGACAACAAGATAAAAAACCAAAGAAAACAATACAAAAACAAAACAAAACAAAACAAGGAATACTTTCTATCTCCCATAATAATGATGAAAAAAATTTACTATAGCACCTTTCAAGAGAGCTAAGGTGTTGGGGTTAGGGTTAATGAAAACCGTACTAGATTCAGGAGGAAATTAAAACAATATTGGAAAAGACTAATGCCTGGGCTGAAAGGTTCAAATTAACAGTTTAAGTGATCAGGCTTTCGCCAATTATTAAACAAGAGGAGGCCCTTCACGCCGGCGCCTGGCTTATTACAAATGCAAATTTACAGCTGTTACGTCCTTGTTAGGTAACCACAAACTTAGTCATAGGCTGTTGCTTGGGTCATTGTATCAGTTTTAGAACATGCGCACGCGCAAGTTATTATAGTTTTGGTACCACACAAAAAGAACGAGGGCCACGCAATGGGCGAAAGGCACGCAGCTGTGAACTATAGGAAAGGAATTTGGCGCAGAGTACTTAGGTGCTACAGTAGCCTACCACGCAGACGGTCTAAGCTTCTTTGTCACGCATTCCTCCCCCAGTAACCCCCGCTGAAACGAAAAGCAATTTTCGTTCAACGGTTGTTTGCCCACTATTTAAAGAAACCAATCAGCATTGACTAATTGTGTTGTGCATAGCCAATCACATGCTGCGAAACGATGCCACACAAAACACGAGTTTACCCTAAACAGGAATATGGCCTCTGATTGGTCCGTAATCCACGAACGGAAGTGGTTTTTCGCTCAGCAGACGTTAGTGGGGGACGAAGGCGCAAAGAAACCCTAAGAACGTCTGCGTGGGTGGCTACCACTACACGTCCTTTTCAAGTTTTGACTTTGTCAAGGGTGCATGCGCAGGTCCCTGTAATTTGAGCTTTCAGTAATGCGAGCCACAGCAAAGACAAAATCACCACATTCGAAGAGTTGGTGTCAGCAAACCAACAGAGTGATAACGCAGAAGAAAATTCCTTTCCTTCTTCGCCGTCGATGAGGGTGCCACAAAACAAGAGCTCCTTCCCGCGGTCTTTACAATTCATCAGGTCGATAAAGGCGACAGCGAATGTGGAATCTTTCACAAGGCAATACAGAACAAGTAACGAACTATCGACCTATTTCATTAAACTTGCCTTCTGGTTAAAATAATTTAAAGACTTATTTACAACCATATCTCTGCTTTTATTGAATCAAATAACTTACTCAGTAATCATCAATTTGGTTTTCGTCCTGGCTACTGGTGCACAATTCAGCTTATTCATTAATTTCACTTGTGGGCAAGGGCATCATTCTTGCGATGCACTATTTTTTGGACTTTCAATGGGCGTTCGAAATCTTCTGTTCCACACAACCTTCTTCTCTTAAAACTAGAGAGATTTGGTATCACTGGTCCTCTTTCGCGCTGGTTGTTAGACTTTCTCTAGGACCGATTTCAACGTGTCGAGATCGACAATAAACAGGCCAGACGATTTTACTCGTCAATGGGGAACCCCCGGGAGTCAATGGGTTAATATAGGTTTTAGATTATACGAGTTCTTTTTTTTTGGGAGGGGGGGGGAGGGGGGGAGTATGGTTTTATATGGGGATTTAGTTCCCCTCTGCCATAACCCGTTTAATTAATTAATCGTTATTGTTAATAAAATTCTAAATATGGTTGTCTTCCGTAAACTGGCTCTCCCCAACGTAAAGCCGAATTTCATCATAGAACTCCGACAAAACAACCGTTTGATCCAGTTCAATGAGAGCTAACTATTCATAAACCAAACCAAAGATCAACATAACTTGTTCAAGACTAAAATCTGTGATTTTGACCCGATCAGTGAATTCTGCAGTTTTTACCAAATCACTTAAATCAATGCTTAGACCTCAGTTGAATATCTGGGTTGATCGGTTCAACTCTTCATAAAGGGGAATAAAATGCGTCGAGAGGTTTAGATGCCAGACCCTGCCAAGAGTCCACATTTGAATAAACGAAGCAACCTTCGCACTTCTCTGGACAATTTAAGAAATAGACCATTTCCGAGTTCACGTCTGCCTCCACTTCAAAGCGAGTCTAAGTGCGAAGTTGTTGTGATGGTAATTCGAATGTTCTACTTTAAATTGAATGAAAACTAATTTTCGCAATTAGACTCGCTTTGAAGTGGAGGCAGACAAGAACTCGGAAATGGTCTATCGTCTCTTATTGACACCTGAAAAACTCGGGTGGTTCCGACGGGATTCGAACCCATGCTCCCAATTGTGTGGCTTCATGAAAGCAATGTAAGGCAACCATATTTAACGTCGATAACACGTGAGTAATTCAAATGACAAACCTGAGGTCGACGGTGCGCTTATTTTACTCCGCCCTCTCCATCAGTGCTTCGTTTTACGGGTATTTAAAGCTACTTAAGCTACACTGAAAGAAAAGAAGTCGAAACAAGGATGCGAGTTCCGGGAATCGAACTCAGGATTTCTTGCACCAAGGCCGCGCACTAACCGACTGTGCCACCCTTGCTCCTTTAATTCAGTTGTCTATAAGAGACAACTGCTTAATTTGTCCAACTAAGCGCGAGAATCACTTCTCTCGTCCGTTTAAAATGCGCATTTCAAACATACATTCACTTTAGTCCACATTTGCTACCAGAACTGAACTGGCCGATGGGATACATTTCCTGTGCCACTCGATTTGTTGGGCCCATACGGAGAAATGAGGGTCAAGGAAGTTTGTTCTGCAAAAGAATGAATTGTTATCATCCGTAATCAGCGCTAGCCCGTTGAGGAATCTTGAAGCAACAAAATAATGGGCTTCTTTTTTTTTGAAATTCAGACATAAAATACACGGTGATGGGTAAAGAAAACGAAGAATGGTAAAGGTACATGTACGCTTAGAAATCTGATGTACAATGTAGGCTTAAATGACTTTCAGGTCGAAAATATAACAAGATTAGTTAAGGCTGGTTTTCACTAGCGACGGAGTCGGAGTCGTAATCTGAAGCGCAGAGCGATACGATCCAGTGAAAATCAAACTGTCGGAGTCGGAAGCAGAACACGCATTCCGCTTATGACTCCGTCGCTTATGATCCAGTGAAAACTGCATTGTCGGAGTCGGAAGCAGAAGCGGAAGAATAAACCAATCACAATTCTCGATTCCAAGCATTGTGATTGGTTGGTTCTTCCGCTCCTGCTTCCGACTCCGACAATCTAGTTTTCACTGGATCATAAGCGACGGAGTCATAAGCGGAGTCGGAAGAAAATGGGAACGTTCTGATTCTTCCGACACCGATTCCGTCGAGCTTATGACTCCGCTTACGACTCCGATCTTTGATTTTCACTGGGTCATAAACGCTCTTACGACTCCGACTCCGTCGCTAGTGAAAACCAGCCTTTAAAGTCAACCGTAGTCCATCTGAGGTACAGTGTATATTAACTAGTATTTATTGCACATGACTAACGAGCACCTTGTTAAAACGATTTCTCAAAGTAATGTCAAGGCTTAAAACAACCCTATAAATTATTCGTTTAAATTGAGTACCAACATAATCTTTAAATTAAATAATAAAATATGATTCTGCAGGAACCTGTGAATATTTTCAATTGCAATTAAAAAACTGCAGAATACCCCACATTGAGTATCTTAAGTAGCTGGCTACGCGGTACGCGGAAAGAATTGAAGTCAAGATGGCGAAGTATCTTAAGTAGCTGGCTACGGTTAGCCCTAACCCTAACCCTAACCCTAAAAATTTAAATTCTAGTGTACCCTAACCCTAACCCTAACCGAACCGTAAAATGAAAGCTAAAATTTTGAACGAGTGCTTAGGCTTAATCAGTAAACGAGTGCTATATTCATCACACGATCGTTTTAAAAAGCGTAGTTTAAGCGAACCATGAAATGAAATGAAATTTCTAAAGAGTTCTTAGGCCTAATTTCTGAAACGAACGCTTAGGGTTAATCAGGAAACGAGTGCTATGTTCAGCACAAGATCTCTGTTGTCAGGTTTTCACGTTGATACTGGTGACGCGCGCTCTTCCGAGTCCACAGTCTCTTGTCTGTGGAATTACTTAAACTTTCACGCTTTAAGAACGAGGAATGTCACGGCGTACCGCGTACCGCGTAGCCAGCACATATAACATCGCTGCGCCATTTTGAAATTTAGTTCATTTGGAATTTAGTCCAAGTGGTTCTACAGTATTGTGCATTCCTATTTCTGGGTACCGCGTAGCCGGCTACGTGGAATATAGTTCGAGTGGCGGGGTATTCTGCAGTTAAGCCTATTTGGAGTTAAAATATCCGTGAATATTCTTAATAATTATTTCAATTCTAATTTGAATTATAATGAAAAACAATATTTCCACGTTGAGCATTTTTTCCAAAAATAAAGTAACGTCTTGTATAGAATAGAAGGACTTACGTTGATCATTATTTCACATGATATAGACATGATTGCTACAACTCAACGCAACTGAAAACATATAGTATTGAAAGAGTCTCACGCAAAGAGAAATTAAACGTGAAAGAAGGACCTAAGGCTAGAAGCTAAAATTTTCTCTGAGGCTTTATAATGTACATTATAAATCGCATAATTTTGTTAAACACCATGAAAAGTATTCTTTCTTCTTGAACAGTATTGAGTTCACAGAAAATCTTATGTAGCTTTCTCAGTATGAACTCTGTCACACTGTACATATTTCTTTGTAATATGTCAACTAAAGGGATAGTTGTTAGAATGACATCACAATACAAAGAAAGATGGCCCTTTTATCGAGTGTGACTCCGAATAAAGAGTGCCATTTATCATGCTGCCATGACATTGCACACAAATGCTCTGTCTAATGAACAGTTAGTAACTGGAAGAAAAAGAATTCTTTGGAAGTCAATGAAATAAAACGAAAACCACGATTTTCAGGAAAATTAAAAGCTGTAAAAAAACGTTTTTAGGCTTTGCATAAAACAAGTGATACTTCAACAACAATCAACGGCGGGAAAAAAATGGCTTTGTTCTCCTTTAGATGCCAGAAAATCAGTAAACTAAATTGTGTCCATTGATGCAATGTCAATAAACAAACTGCATTGTCATTTACCTGTAAATTAACACAAATAACACACAGTATTTTTGGTCTGACAACAGAGAACGTAAAGTACAATAATTTTAAGTACAAGTACAGATGTGACTAAGAATATTACCTCACAAGTGTGCACATCGCAATGGTAGGACAGATAGGACCATTAATTTTTGTTTCAGCACCCCCCATAAGTTTCTATTGTAAATTAGCTCCACCATGGCATAAAATTGCGAGCGATCAAGTTCTTACAACAAGTTGCTTAATTTCTGGTTCCACTGTCATGACGTTCTGTGCCATTTACTTCACCATTTATACAGGCTTCAAGTCCATTTAAAGTGTGAGATGGCGGCAGCTCTTGTAAGAGTTCTTGGAAATTGGTAACAAACCATGGGGCTTGCAATTTCACCTTCTCTCTGACAACATTACCTCCAAACCCTATAAACGTATCCTTTGGAAAGAAGACGATGATAGAAAAATCCTTTGATTAATTAATTTTACATTAGTATCACCCAACTAGTGGACTAATGCAAATCCTGCATTTTGATTGGCTACGCTACTAGAGGACTATTAGTAGTAGTCCTCGAGTAGCAAAAAGCGCGAGGCTTTCTTTCGTTTTATTCCCAAATAAATATTTCTTCAACTTGCATTTGCTAACTTTATTATTGCCTTTTCTGTCCGACTAGTTGGGTGATACTAAAACAATTAGACCCTTCACCCTCAAGGACCACGGGTCAATAGCCCATTCAGCTTGGGAGGGGAAAAGCAATTTAGAAAAGCTATACATTAAGTAAGGTCCAGTTGACAATAATTGGTCCTGACACTGCTGGGATTAGGAGGTCAAACAGCAGGACAAATTCACAATGATAGCAAGCACAAAGGCAAGTTTCAGTTTGGTCCATTCATTCAACGGCACAGATAATAATTATTATTATTATGATGAAGACAAAACTCAAGTGTAACTAAGTCTAACTACTTCGTGAATGATATAAAAGGAAAAAACTCTTACTGCAATGGGAAACGTCTCAAGGTCTGTGGCGCCATCACCAATCATAACCAAACTGAAAAGGAATAAAGAGATAAACAGCTGCCACATTTTCTCAATGATAACAGTATTATTTAAACAACATTTTTCACAACCAGAAACTTCAAGTAGCCTTCACTGGGCTAAGGTTTATTAGTTCACTTAATGAAAATTGAAGTGGCTCAAGTCAAAGCTACAGTGTACATCAAGTGCAGGAAAAAAATGTAATTTAATGTAAAAATAAATAAGTGGAAATGTACCATGGAAAATACTGTAATTTCTGGCCAATTACCCATGGGTAATATGTTAATTTTGCATAAAATAAGGACAACAGCAGGTAATAGGAAGGACTAGGTTGCTTACTGTGTAGACGGCAACTAATCAGTGACCGTGTGATTTTCAAATCCCAGTTTCTCAATCAAGGGCTCGTGTCTCAATTTGATATTAACAGTACTTGTATATTAATGTCATTACTGGTGCTTGTAGACAAGTGTAAACAAATGCAGGCGGCCTAGCCTGCGAGCAAGCTTGCTTGCAGGCTACAGGTGGCTGTAAATGACTGATGTTACGTGTGACTAATAGACAAAAAATAAAGTGTTGGACAAAACAACATGTGAAAGGTTTGTGGTGTTTTTCATCATGGTACTGATACTTACCGCTTGATACACCAAATTTGTGTTTCTGGTAATAGACAGATAACTCATAAGTAGTTGCCATAGCTGCTCTGGTTGACAACAGAGATGCACTTCACTCAGTACATGTAGAACTGGATAATTTTTTGCAGCAATTTTCTAAATCACTTCACATCAAAAACACTAAGCACAAAATTTACTTGTTTACACATTCATCTCCCATTTTGGAGCGAAAAAAATGTACAAAAAAGTTCAGAAACATCAGTCAAATCATATAAGCAGTTCTTAGCTTTAGCCACAGATTATTTTCCTGTTTCAAGTGACATTTTATGACCAGTAAAACCAGAGATAACATTTTTTTGCCAAACTGTTGAATGGTTTGATCCGAGCTCTTTATGTAAAAAAACAAACTCGTCAGATTTTTGAACCAGGCTTCCTCGCTTTAACTTTCAATATGGCGCTGTGTTTTCAGCAATTCGAAAAGCAACTTTATTCGGTTACACATTTCATCAATTACCCTAAGTACTGATCATCTTCTTTTTTCAATCTTCAAGAGTCTGCCAAAGAGCAGGAATCTCTGTTACTGTTAATTTTGTCAAAATATGTTGATTAAAATGAATGAAGAACTCTGCATTTAGTTTTTTAAATTCTACCTTACCGGTAAGGCTTTTGAAGCCTTAATGGATAATTTTATTTTGGTTTTGGGGTGCAGTTTATAGGCTGATGCTGGTAATCTGTTGCATTTATTTTCTTCACACAACAAAAATGTGCCAGTGCGAGTAATGTGCTGGACGGGCAATCAGCCAGAAATTACAGTAACTACAACTAATAATCACCAATAATTTTGGTGCTGCAGTATGGTAATTTAGAACAAACAGGTGTGCGTGATAATTTATTACAACAAACAAAATATATCAATATTACTCCACCACATGTTCAATATATCAGACTTACTTTTTGTATCCAAATTTTGCCTTTAGAAGTTCCACAACCCTTGTCTTTCCTCCAGATTCTGAGGTAGGTTTGCTTTCATCAAAACCACTGAAACAACCTAGCAATGAGGTAATTAAACAAGTCCACAAAGAATTACTCAGCAATGCTGAAACAAGACCACTTAATTCATTGCAATCAAGGGCATTTCAGTCAGCCCGCATAAACCAATGTCATGATCAGTGGATCAACATAGGTACGGTACCTTCATCATCAAACAAGAGTCTATTGGCAAAGATGTTATCACTAGGAATGTCAAGCTGTTCTGCAGCAGGTTGGATGATCCTTTTAAATCCACCTGATATAAGATAAACTGGAGTGCCTCGCTCATGCAAAGCATGGACAAGTTCCCTATAGAGAATAAACAAAGTGAGTCATATCACTTTATTATTTGCAATATAATAATTATTGGACTTGAATCCCTCCAAAAGTGGAAAATTTGAGCAACTCTTCAGTTTTTAATAATTTTATTGAAAACTTGCCAGCCTTGAAAAATCAGGACGGTTTCAAAAACCAAGCATACCTTATTCCTGGTGTGAGCCGTAGAGGATTTTTCTCTATAAATTGATCAAGCTAGGTAAAAGATGAATTAAATAGAATTGGCATGGATAGTTATTACCAAACTGTAGTAGTTTATGATCACACATGTTGACTTTGGAAATCAAGAATAAGCTCTTCGGTTATCTGTATCCATTTATCTTCTTTTGAAAGTGACCAAACCATGAAGCACTAAGTACTTTGCCATGGCATGTGAGTGAAAACTTATTTTTACTAAAAGGACTTTTCCCTGAAATAATGCTCTGAAGAGGATATATACTGATTTCAGAAACTCCCAAAGTCTTATTGTATTTTATTGCTATCAAATTCAATTGAGTTTCTCCTTAGTTGTTGCCAAATTCCCTTAAAGAACAATAAGAAACATTGTCTCTTTATAAACACAATGCGAAGAGCTAAAGGTACCTTTAATAACACATTTTAGCATTAACACAGTGAGTAAATGACTCTAATGAAGAACTATTTTCAAAAATTGCTTTTTACAGTTCAAACATTTTAAGGGCAACCTTTTATTTACCTTATCTCTGGAAACATTTATGATGCTCAACCTTTCTCTGAGAGCTGTTCGAAATGATATTCCTCCTCCCATTGCCCTGATAGTCCTAAAACATTTCAAAAGAAGTATCGAGTAGTATCAAGTAGTATCCAGATGTTGCTGTCAGGCTTTGAAATCTCCCCACTGCCCTTAGCTGGTCAGTGTGAAAATCTAAATCAAAAATAATACTAATCACACTGCTACTATTACTAATTAATACTAATGATGCTGCTGATGTTGATGATGATTATGAAAATTAGCAATGGATGTACATTAAGCCTTCAAATCACTAATTTTTCTGTAAATTTTACACTTGTATGGCAAACAACCCTTAAAAGTTAGTAGTAGTTAACATGAAAGGGTAGAGAAAACATTCCACTGGTGCTTAATTGTATCCTGCGTAAGAGCAACTGCTTGACCTCTATCGGTACATCTGTGCCATTTGTCCCAGCTGGAGGTATAAGCCTAGAATTTATAACCAGTATCTCCAGACATCATTATCAGCATGGTGAAGGAATGTTTTTGGTGACTACATGAATTACCAGTATTCATCAAGAAACCAAATGAATGATAATCTTAGTAATTAAGGTATTTCATCTAAAGAAATAGTTACCAGTTTACTCCCAAGGCTGTTGCCTAACGGGAGCCCGGTAGCCTGGGGCTCCCAAAGAATAGCTCTGGGGGCCTTAATTTTTCACAGCAACACCTTTCACTTCATATGTTGGGCTCCTACGTTCTCAGCGTTTAGCTCTGAGGGCCCCTTTAAAATTTTCTTAGGCAGCAGCCTTGACTCCACATGCAATTGAGCTTGGAAAAAATGTACTTTTCTCTGACAAGAATTTCGCGGTGTCAATTTCAATAACAGTATGTAAACTACATGTACGCCTCCACTCCCACCATGAGAGTAGCGGATTTGGAAGGAAATTGTATTAATAAATATTTTTATTATCTACATATATCTAAATATCACATTGTGGTTTGGGTTAAAGGGAAGGAGGATGGGGCTTGACAGAGCAAGGAGATACAAACATAATTTTCAGATGCTATGCTTACTCCCTGGAATTGGATTGTTGTATATTTCTCCAGTCTAACTTTGTTTGCCATTTCCTGGCCATTCATGTAAACAAAAGCATTTGGATAGTTCCAAACTTCCTGGCAATGACAAAATCAAAATAGATTTAAGACACACGAACCAACTTTTGAAAGACACGTTTTGGCATTACTCATGCCATCAGAGATAGACTATTGATCTTGTTGCGAGTTGAGTTGAGTTTGAGTTAAAATTGAGTTACGGTTTTTGGCATTTTTGGCACTTAAACTAATAAGTATTAAGTAGAAGTTTCTGGGAAGACCATGAAACACCGTTTTTGTGAAGTGCACAGATGTATAATATTATTTGCGAAATGGTTTAAACTGATCAAAACAATCTTGAAATTTCATGCATGGCAGTTGACCAGTTTACCAGTTTACCAGTTTACCAGTTCACCAGTTTCAGCAATTGGACTCCTTCGATTTGACTACTGCCTGTTTTGCTGTTATACGGTCTCATCAATCATTAGCTCCTTCAGAAGATTATGCCAAGCTGACCATGTGGCTGATGAAAAGACCAGACCACAACACCGTACTCTTTTCGATTAGTGTGTGCAATCTTTAACATCCCACCGAGTTTATGAACATTGAAGGCTGTAAGGCAGGACCTGCAATTTATAGTCCTTATTTGCGAAGACTTGAAAGTCTAACCATTTGCTAATGTTGTTACAAAGGCAGCACTTTCTCGGCATTTTAAAGTTTTCCACAAATATTATTCATCAATTATCTTTGAAAAATGTGTGGTTACTCCCAATTTTCTTTTTGAATTTCAATAACACTTGTTAGCATCTACATTTCCTACATAATCATACACCGGGGCAAAAACACCTTTGAATTAGTAGGCACCGTCCTTAATATTTCACTGTTTAGTAGCTCTAGATCTGCCTACGATCTACAGTAACATTTATACTTCCATGGGTTCATACTTGGTATATTAATTTAATAATTGAGGGAGCCTATCTTCTACAAGCCCAGTGGTTTCCTTTGGGCTTCCTCGTCATTAGCTTTTCTTAATATTTCAAGCACCTTATGCTTGTACTGAAGCTAAACAATAAACTTGAACTTGAACATTGCGGCTATGACGCAACGTGAAAACCACCTGCTGTAAGTCCGTAGTCCAAGACCATAATCCTATTTTTCAACTAGTCACCATTCACGCGAAAATATTAAATTTTCAGATGTACGCTGCCTTAGGATTCCAAGAAATCTTTAAAATCTTCCGTTTTGGTTTGGGGACACCATCCCAAGGATCTGGTTGAGGGAACTTGATCAAAAAAAACGAAAGCGGTCATGCAAGATGTTATTTACATATCGACCGGCAGATTTCGTTGTACCCTGTTTAGTGCATTCGAAGATAGAAGCTCAAGGGATCATGATCCGATATAAGCTTACTTGGTTCGGAAAATATAAATGTTAAAAGAAACGAGACCAGAGAAGTGAGAAGGTTCGAGGATTTAACAAAATTAGACTGAACCTACCACTGTGAAACTTCTTTGCCTCGTCCACAAAATGCCGCAAGTTCGTCAATACCTTCGTCCATAATAACCGTGCTATCCACATCAAAACAAACTGCGTCCGCCTTCCTCCACACAGTCTTCGCTTGCTGGATCGTCATCGTAGCGAAATACGTAAGTTCTTCGCGCAGTGGTACAGAAAGAAAAGCGAAATTGAGTAAAATTCCTTCCACACGACCCAGTCATTTTATATCAATGAAAAACACACTTGTCTCCAGGCTCCCGTAAAATTACTTAGCACACAGTGAAAATACTTCGTGATTCTTCTGCGACAAAGTCACCGAAATGGGCGAAAAATACAAAAAAATATAAATCAAGTATTTACCTGAAAAAAGAGCAATCACTTTGAAAAATGCTTGTGTCACTGATTTGAAAAGTCTTATTCTTAACGAAATTAAAATAATTGAGATGATAAATAAACCTGGCTAACGTGCCGCTCAGGTGAAAACAGCACGTGCTCCATGTGTGCCGAAAGCCTCGCTCCCGAGAAGGAGGAGGAATGGACCTTTGTTCAGAGTCTCGACTCTTGGTCTTGAATTGCCATTCTGCATACCAGAGTAGCATCAAACTATGTCTGATTGTCAACTTGGTTGCAGTCAAGCTTAACTAAAGGAAAAGTACTGAGGGGCTGAAGACTTAATGTCACATGGCAAAGCAAGAAAACGGCAATGAAATAACTTAAGCCCCAGGGCCCGGTTGTTCGAAAGCCGATTAACTTAATCCACGATTAGCGTAAACTTTTGTTTCATGTTTTCAACTTTTTGGTGAAAGTTTCTTTGCTTATTTTTGTTTTTTAAGATTGACTTCTTCTAACGTAAAGTTTTGCCGAATATCAGCGTTGAACAGCATTTAGGAGTAGAGAAATAAACTCCTTGCTTATTTTTTTAAATCTGGGATTAGCGTTAATCGGCTTTTGAACAACCGGGCCCAGGTCATTTCGAGATCATTACAGCATCGTATTCAAATGAAAAGAGCGAAACGCCTCTGACAGTGATTATTCTGCATAAAATTTTCATAAATGAAAATGGCTTAGCCCTTTATCATTCTGAATTCCAAAATCACTGACGTGCTTTTTACCTTCCAATCAGGTCAATCCCTCAGAATCCGGACATACGGGAAGAATCGATCTGAAAACTCCTGACTTATGGGAGGCTTACCATGAAACAATCGCCCTTGATTGAGCCACCACAAGGTGAAGTGTCATAGAATAAACAAAAGCTGTTAACAAACTGCCCAAGCATCAGTACGATGACAAACATTTTATTTGTTTACAACACTCGGCCAAAAAATTGCTCCGTCAGCTGGCTTCAATAAAACTGGTTACCAATTGAAGGAACTTATTTAAAATTGATCGGGTAAGGCTGAACGTTTATTAGGTGCCGGAATTGGTCACTGAAGTTCAACACTGGTTACCCTGGCTGCCAGAGGTTTTTCTCTCTCAGAGCGACAGAAAAGGCGAGGAGAACCTCTGGTACAGGCCGTTGAGTTCTTTGAGAAGGCCGGTCCAATGGGATGCCGTTTCATATCGCCAGAGTCAGATTTTGACCCTAGCAATTCGATTGGTCAGGAGCTTGTTAGCTCTAACGAGTATTCTGATTGGTTTACTCTGATTGGTTCTCGTGCCCACTGTGGCCATAATCGAAACGCTTCAAAGTTCCGGAAGGCAGAAAAAGTTCAGTGAGTTCTACATTTTTGTTTTTGTTTTTTGTATATGTCCGCCAAAATTCAACATAGCAACTTTGGCATTCAAATTTCAAATTTGAGTTTTTACTTTCATATTCGACATCGAAGTTTATATAGAAAATTGAATTTTTTAATTTGACATCGAAGTAAATAAGACGAATATGTACCGTGGGAACGAAAGATGCTGATTGGTAGGTTATGTCGATGTCAATCAAACGGGGCATGGAAGTGAGGTTCTCAACTGCCTAGAGGTTTTTCTCGCCGCTTCGCAACTCGGTATTCCGTTGCTCTAAGAGAAAAAACCTCTGGCATCCAGGGTAAACACTGGTTTGCTCAAATTACAGCATTTTCAAGTACAGAAATCCTTTGGGCCCCGTCTAGACCAATTTTGCAATCCTTGTTGTAGGTGATGGAATTTACTTAAAAACATCTAACCTCTTTGCTGAAGTACAGGTCTTAAGAGTGTAACAGTTTGTAAATGTCCTTCCTCGTTTGATCAAGAACTTTAAGAATTGGTTCAATACTGTCTTCCAGCATTTTAACTGAATTTTTCAGGGCTACTAGACCATCTTTACACTTCTTGTTATGCTCATTGACATCCTTAAATTTCTTGTAAATCTCTTTTAGCCCCTCAATCTCCTTGTCGCCCAACTCTAACTCCACGTTGCTCAGCTGCGCAGCCATTACCACGCTCCAAACAATCAGATTTTCTTCGTTATTCGCGTAAGCATTTGGGACGTAGATTTGATATTGCTTTTTGGTTTCGTTAAAAATAACTTCAAACCACCCTTCCTGAGACCTTCTGGCGACACCACTGGTCATGGACAGCAAGATTCCCACCTTGAAATCAGGCGATCTCGAAAGGTTTTCTTCAAACGTCTCTATCTCATCTTTGGGTACAGCGCTTTGCCTTGCCTTTATCTCGATCATAATCTTGTGACCTTTTGGAGTTTCAACCTCGATGTCTGCCTTTCCTGGAGTTTTTGCTGTATCCTTGAAGGTGTAATTCAAATGTTGGAGGTGTCTTTCTAAGATTTGTTTGACGTTTCTTTCAGCCCGAAAACCTTTGTTACTTGGTTTCTCCAAACTCTTGGATATGGAATCCACTTTCCCTTTGCATTCGTCCAACTTTTCAGTTAGTCTTGATTCTGACCCTGTTAGGTCCTTTTGTAGCTGTGTTTTGATTTCTACAACCGAAGCGCCAATACTGGAGTTAAGCACCCCCAGGGGCTGCACCTTCTCAGCAACAGTGTCAACTCTATTTGTCAAATTACGTGCTATGTCTGTGATATGGTTGGACACTTCCTTCTTCAAATCAACGACGTCTACTGTAAACCTGCCAAATTGGATTTTAACTTCTTCAGAGACCTCCTCTTTCACTCGTCTCACCCCATCATTCAATTGTTTTTCCATTCTTGCCACACTATCGTGAACGAGCTGCATTTCAGTATTGAGAGCATCTTCAACGATCTTCGGGTTGACACTCAAGACGACAGATTCCTTGATTTTGAGACCGATTTCAAAGATTTTGACGAGGTCTTCGTCTGAGTAATCTTGAACTCTTCGATCATAGTTGGCCATGTTAAGTTTGATAAAACGTTCTCCAGAACCAATCTCTGTCCGTAATCTCTTGGGAGTGGGTTCTTCTCCTCTAAATGCCATTTTGGTGCTCAGTTTTGCCGAATTCTGTTTCAGTAGTTCTAAAAGGTCTAACAAACCTCGAGAGGATTATTCGAATGGGAGGTCACGAGATTCTTGGAAACTGAAAGTGTTGTTTGGATAGTTTATGCCCGCCCAGGTATTTTGTATGCAAGGGCTAATAATAGAAGCAATTCCGGGATATGAGTGACCATTTCTTGGTAGAACTGGTCACGCAAAACTCATTTTCATATTCCATTGTTTTTAGCATATTTCTGCGTAAGATAACTCATTTTTCGGAAATAAACATTAGCATTTTACCTCAATGCTTTTATCAGCTCGTGGCACGGTAACTGAGGGTATTTTGCCTAACCGCTGGCGAACTCCGAAGGTTCCAAAATACTTGATTGGCCGTTTTTATGCTAGAGACGTTAAAGTCGTCAAGACGCATTTGACGTCTGAGACGTTAAAGCAGTCTGGTATAAAAACGGGACGCATAAAAGTAGACAAACAAACGGACAAAAACAAGATTTTTCTAAAAAAAATGACTAGGTTCTATTATCGGAAAGCACTGAGCACGAGCAAAATCGGCACCAAATAAACGTTAACTCGCGAATATATGAGCAAATAAACGTGGCGGAATTGCAGCTTCTCAAATTTATGTCTCGACGTCGCCTGGAAGGACAGATGCAAATATTTTTTTGTGACAGAAATCAGTCTAGAAATCAGCATTTTCTGCCGATGGACGAGGAACTAGATTTAAGCTCGGCGCATGGCTTGTTTGTCTTGTCGACCAAGAGAGCAAGGAAGGAACGAAGTGCAGGGCTACATGCGTCCAAGTTAGGGCGTCCCGTTTTCATACTAAACGCATTTAACGTCTGAGACGTTAAAGTCGTCTCTTACGTGCGTCTCAACGACGCACTTAAAACAAGACGTTAAAGTCGTCAGACGTTAAATGCGTCTGTCTTATTTCTCGTTTTTATACTAGACGTTAAAGTCGTCTTGAGACGACTTTAACGTCTCAGACGACTTTAACGTCTCTAGCATAAAAACGGCCATTGAAGCTAATAACTGTTGATATACCATACATAACTGAAAGCTATACTATCGTACAATCAGTGCTTTCACCTGATAACTATAGTTACTAAATTTCAGTCTCAGATAATGCGTTTCTAGCGTTATGATTGGCTCACTAAATCTCCGATGTCAGCCCATTTATGGTATAATTGCCTAAGTGCTGTCAAACTGTAAAAATGTGGGAGAAACTCTCACTGCGACCACTCTCGTAAGCGACCCGGCATTGTAAAAGCCCACTCTCTAATTGAAAGCTTTCTTAAGCGACCGTTCCCGTAGCACGACTACCTTTGGTATAACCCAAATGGACTTTCCCATTGTTTTTAAGCTCTCGTAAGCGACCACTCAGAGTCTCATGTATGTATGTCAACACTTTAACAAAAACTCAACCCACTGCACCTGCTGAATTTGAAAGAATGTGACAGACCTGCACGGTCTCCCTTTTGTGAGTTTGTGGTCACGGATAATTATGAAACCTTGCATTAACGAGCATGTGCTTGAGTGATTTAGCCCTCTTGTATGATCTGTCAGGAGGTTTCTTGAATATTTTTGCCAGCAATGGCTGGTTTTCAATAAAACTCGAGTTGGGCGGCAGTATTGCTCGAAGATTTGAAACTGCTGGGTTGTATGTTTTGCCACTGAATGGTATAAATGTTCTCGCTGGTTTTGGATTTTTGTTTTAAGAGCCGACTGCCAAGGGTAGCCCCGCTCTTCAAGGAGGCCTTTGAATGTTTTGGCTGGGAATGTTTTGTAAGGGTATTTTGGCAGATTTGAATGAAAATAAAGAAGTTCAGTTATCTTCTGTACCATCAATAAAAATTTACAAGTCCTAGAGACTTTCGCTGGCGAGAGCCCATTCTCGTAAGCGACCAGCTCTAGTAGCGATCACTTTTTCGAATTCCCTGGGTGGTCGTGTACGAGAGCTTCGACTGTATCTTAAATCCGATTGCCTTTTGTATGCCGATGACACCTCCCTTTTTGATATTGTAGATGAGATCGAAGACTGGGCTCGGAAATGGGTTGTTACTATTAATCCCTCGAAGACTGAGTGTATGACCTTCTCAGCTAAACGAATAAAGCCACCTCACCCTGATTTCTTTTAGACCTTTTACGGTGATAACAAAATTATTGAAGTTGCACAACATACCCATCTCGGTGTAGTTCTTTGCAACAACCTTTCTTGGAGAGCCCACATCTTTAAGATTTATGAGAAAGCTTCTAAAAGGCTTAATATCCTAAAAGGTATTAGGTACAAGGTTGACAGGACTACTTTAAGAAAATTGTACAAATCTTTGGTGCGTCCTCTAATGGAATACGCTGATGTATTATGGGATGGATGCACGGAAAGTGAGAGAGATCTCCCCGAACATGTGCAATATGAGGCAGCAAAAATTGTAACTGGGGCCATGAAAGGGACCAGTAGGCATCGTCTTATGCAAGAAATTGGGTGGGAAGATCTCAAAACTAAAAGAGCCATTCACAAATTGCTGTCATATTTTAAGATCGTTAGTAATCTTTGCCCTAGTTATTTAGTTGATTTATTACCTCTACTAGTTAGTGAAAGAACAAATTACTTTTTGCGTACGGCATCAGATTACTCTGTTTTTGCAAGCCGCACTGAGCGTTTTAAAGGATCCTTTATTCCTTCAACTGCTACCTTGTGGAATGACATCAGTTTTGACATCCGTTGTCTCGAATTCATTGGTTCTTTTAAGAAAGCTTTACTCTCCTTTTTTAATGTACCTAGTTATAACGCTACTTTTGATTTTGCTATTGATAGATTTAATGCAATTTTCCATACTCGTTTACTCTTACACCTGCGCGCGTAACTATTGTCTTTTTAAAATAGGTTGCAAAGAAAGCCCTGCGTGTCTTTGTGGTTTTTACAATGAGTCAGTTAAGCATTTCTTTCTTGAATGTCCACTTTATTCTGCCCCTAGAATTAATTTGCTCTCCTCTGCTGCTCGCATATTTGCCGACAGGTGGTCTTCTATGTCCAAAGCAGAAATTGTATCAGTTTTTCTGTTAGGATCACAGTTACTTTCTCCGAATCAAAATTTATTTTTTTCATGTCCAGTCTTTCATATCCGATTAGAAGAGATTTCATAAAAGGACTTAAGTGTGTATTTTCCATCTGTTAGCTTTGCTTAAATGTTCTTTTTGTCTGTTTTGATGCCGCTTTGACTAACTATTTAATGTTACTTCGAAGTGAGCCCTCTTGATGAGTTCGTTTTTGGGCAAACTTCGCCAATAAAATGTCTTAAATAAGTATATTAAATATTCCAATATTTAGAATTAAAAATTAATAAAACAACTCTTCTTTTTCCCGGTTTTTGGAAATGAGATTGGTTTATTCGCCGTTACGAGAACCGTTAGCTAAAGGAGTCACAGAGCATAACAAGCAAGGAGAAATAGTTGTTCGCATGCGTTACGTGATGGCCATACTGGGGTTGGTGTTATGGTATGTTCACTTTGCTTTTTCAGCTAAATAAGTGACATTGTTATATACCTAGACTTTCACTTAACAAAACGAGCACTCTGATTGGTTGATTCTTGGTCACATACCCCTGATCAAATTCAAATGTATCCCGACCGGGATACAATTCCGCAGTTGTTGCCCGCTCCGGAAGCTCGCTCCGGATGTTTTGCTGCGATTGTTGAAGGAAAAGTCTAAGTACATAACAAAGCACTTAATGTATGGTCCCTCGGGAAAGTAGTTAGTTTTGTTTTCCCTCGAATAATGATGTTTCCCTCGACTTCGCCTCGGGAAACATTAGGCCCCAGTTGTTCAAACAATGAATAACGCTATCCACCGGATAAATCACTATCCAGCGGGTAAACACTAGCAAAACCAATTGAGTTATCCACTGGATAGTGATTTATCCAGCGGATAGCGCTATACATCGTTTGAACAACTGGGGCCATGACTCTCAGGAAAACAAAACTAACTGTTTCCCTCTTATGCATGCGAAGCCAGAGCGCGACCCGAAAAAAATTAAAATAACAAAAAGTATAAAGTCCAAAAACGGAGTTGAAAACTATACTTTGTCCTTCGAACAAAGTAATTATAAGGACACAGGATACAGGATATTTAAAGAACAGATTCCGAGATACAGAGCATCAAACTTGTCATTTTTTAAAACAATAAAATGTTTCGTTGGTCACTATAGAAGGCACAAAAAGTGAAAACGATACTTAAAATGCGTTTTTTGTATTTTCCATCAAATATTCGCAATATCTACCCAATGTCGGCCTCTCCAAGAGACGAAAACACCCATGAAAAATGTTTTACATTATCGAGTACCCAAACATTTTCGCACAAGGACGTCATCAGCAGAAGATGGCATTATAGGGATACAAACCACAGGAATTAACGGGATAAGGGATATTTAGGCCAAAAATTAATGGGTTTACAGGATACTAAGATTCCCCCCCCCCCCCCTCCCACCATGGGGTCTCTTAATTCAGTGCTGGTTACGACAGTCCTAAATGCAAAGGAAGTGTTTTAGAACGCCAAATAGACATGATTGAGGGCGAAGGGTTTATATGCGTGTGACTGCGCACCACTTTTCTTCCTCTCGAGAATGCCCCTAGCAAACAAGAAAATTAAACTGTGGGACGGCTATTCTGGCGTCCCTTTAAAAGCCACTTTGCAAAGGATGCCACATTCAAACACCCAAACTAAACTGATAAAAAAGCGTGCGTCCTCCTACGTCAAAAGCGTCAACTCGGTAATCCTCTTGTGGAGTTGAAAATCAGACTGTCGAGGCAGTGTTGTATGTCATTAGGTTAAATGAGCAGAGAGTAATCCTAGTTCTGAAAACAGACAAGGAACAACATAACACCTGATTTCTAAACAAAATATATTTACTTTTTTGGTTGTCAATAGCAACAATAATAATTACTTTAACTATAACTATAAGTTCCTTTGCCCATCATGAATGCTGCACAAATCAGTCAAATTTAATGTTGGTTTATGATGACAGTTGAAAATCAACACATACATGGTGGCATTGAATCCGAGAATCGATCCCAACAGTGCTCCATTTATTGGCTGATTCCATTAACATTTTGTCTCCACAATTCGTTCCTCCTTAATGTACACTTTGCTTGAGAGAGTAGGTCACACAAGGCATCAGTAAGTAACACTAAATGATTCGCTTAATACCGATGCCATCCTAGACCCTGCAAATTTGCGAGAACCTCTCTGCCCGGCTTCATAGGCATGACCCAGGTTGATTGGTCAAAACTGTTGGTGCTTATTTCTGAGCTTGGCTGGTGTGCGATGGTACAAGACCATTCAGCTGTGTGGCATGCCCACTCTCTGCTAGCCATACCTGTGTAAAGTCAAATTCTATAGTTCAGGAAAGGTATTTAACATCTAAGACAGCAGTTATGGTTCACTTAGAAGTTTGGAAACGAAGCTCATAACATCAACGGGTGTTAAATTTATTCAAGCAAAAAAAAAAAAAAAGGTTAGGCGACGGGGTTATGAACACAACTGTTCATGTAAATTGCCTTTTGACAATTTGGGTTGACACTTACAGGAAACACATAATAAAACCGAGACAGGACAAGGTCGCGTAGCCAATCACATTTGGCGTTCGCCCTCAGCAGTGTTGTTACCTGAAATCTGCCTTGTACGTCTTTCTGTAGTTGCCTTCTTTGTTCTTTACTCAACGATGATGTTTTTACCAATTGATACCAGTTGTTTATCGCCCTTTGAAGAATATAAACGTAAAGAAATGAATGGACATTAAACATGAACATGCGAGGTAAGGGCGGGCTGGGAAAGGAGAAAACGTAACTAGTTATAAAGTTGCAAAACACTTGCAAACAAAAGAGCTCACCTTTCTCTTTCCTTCAATGCTTTCTCATATTTCTTAGGAAGGGATATTGGTGGGCCCTGAAATAAATAAAACAAAGAATTTCTAGAAATGAATAGAAACTTCTCCTCGGAGGATGAACTTGGGTAAGAATAAGAGATGAAAACGTAACGGAAAACATATTTGAGCCACAGAATGCGACCAAAACTGCATTCCAATATTGTTACGCTGCCTCTTAAACCATACAGAGAAAAGGAGATAGCAGCTTCTTCGTGTCTTTTTTAAAAAGGGTTGTTCTATATCACTGAAGTACACTGGTACCAACGTCATCCCACGTGAATCTCCTATTAAACTCATCGCCAATAAATGAGCTTGGGGAAGGTGCCCATGAAAGCGGGTGGTGGTGCCAAGCAAAATACGAGCCACGAGCAGGGCGTGCAGATATCCATGGCAACCCAGAGAGCGGCAACCACCACCAGGCAAAGTCACACTGACAAAGTCAGTGGAGATATTTACCACCCTCAATACTCAGCAAGGCCACCAAAGAGGGAGGGGAGGGATCGAAGAGAGGGGCAAACTGCCGCACAAAGCACGATTCAGAGCTCGAAAGAACTGCACAACCTCACACAGCGAGTCGGTGTCATCTGACGCTTGGCGAAAACCCTGTTGTCAAATAGGCACGCATGATCTGCGATCACCGCTGACCGGCACTGGCTCGATTTTAACTTAGCCTAAATAAACTTAGCCACATTTAATTGGCACCACGCCAAATCTGAAAGGGACAGTAAACAAAGCACAGCAGCGGGTCGGCCTTCAAGCCAGTTTTAACAAAGCACAAGTCCGTTTGTACCACGATAAATAGCACACGAGAGAATTCTCACTGGTATGGTAACATTGCAGGAAGAAAAGGCTAATACTGGACAAAAAAACAAGTATTTTCATCACCTAACTGGCCAATTTGTTTTTGAAAAGGAACGTGCTCCCTCATGAAGCAGCACTTACATCTGTCGAACCTTTCAAAGAGAAAGGGATTGTAAATGTGAAGAATTCCTGGGGTGGTAACTCGCGGTAAACAGATGATGTATCTTCAGAACACTCAGAAACTGTAAGAGAAACAAACGATATACAACCACAGAAATTTCATAAAACAATTCTTGAGTTCTTCCTTTTGTGGAGTTAAATGCTTTGCGATTAAACATGTTAAAACGTTGCTGGATGGCGAAACACTTTTGCATTTGACAACGTTGTCTTGTTTTTTTCTCAAACATATTTTTATCGTAATGGGTAAGATTTGCAATCCTTTAGACAGTTTGTTACACATTTATTGTGTTCTTTGTTTTGTTGCGCGTTTGGAAAAAAGGAATAAAACATTTGACGAGCGCACGCGGCCTGTTGAATCGACAAGTTTGTATGTTAAGATTTTCGATCATGGCAGTTGTGCTGGTTACTTGAACAGCAACGGAAGGAAGCTTGCAAAATTCAGGCTTGAAAGGGATTTGAACCCCTGACCATATATACATTGACTTGTAGACAGACCTTTACACACGAACTTGTTTTCTGGAATACTACTTACCGAGTACAAGCGGGTCATTCCAAAGGTTAGGTTCCGTTGGGATTCCCCAGGGGCCGTGTAGATGCTCTTCCAGGGTAGGATAATAAGTGTGGTAAGGCGCCAGCACTAATTTTTCGTTGCCTGGAAGTATCACAGGTCTGGTTGGCGTGCAAAGATGAAAAGAACAGTTGCTACAACCACTGAAACAAAAAGAAAAAAAAAAAACAATTCAGATGGCAAGCCACTGCAGAGTCACGCTTCTCCTGTTGTCTCCGTCCGGATGTTTTTGTTCTTTTTCCAGCACGTTGCGTCAGGGACATATATGTAAGTACGCAAGCCAAGATTAGCCTGCTTGAAAGATGTATTTCCGCTTTTCTCCTCCCGAAAGTTATCCGTCAGGACGAGAGAAGGTACAATCTAAAATAAGTCTGTCACTCACGCTACCCGGAAGTCGCACCGACTGGCAACTGTTTTCTTTGATAACGCTTTTGGCTAACTTTTGCCGTTAAATGTCGTATAAGAGAGGAAGCAATTACAGAATACCCGTCCACCTAAAAGCGTTACTATTAAACCTTGTCACCGCGGTCCCGTAGAATGATGAATATGAATATTATAAGACTTAACTCCAAGGAGTAAAATGTACTGCCACCGTGGTCAGCAGCGTGGATTAAAGAACGAGATATATTGACTGTCAGACTGCAGTGGCAGCCTTTTGAGATTAAATTTAAGTGGACGGGTATTCTGTAATCAAGCCAAAACACACGTTCCCGGGTCCACAAAACAAACCTGATGGAAACTCGCTCACAGACGGCAAAAAATGTACAAGTGTCGCACCCAATAACATTGACTGCTGTTTTTGTCACTCCAAGAACAACTGTAGAATTGTGGCAATTTTCGATAGTAACAGCCCTAAGAAATAAAAATGGATTCAATGAATCATGAATGATAGCGAGGAATGAACGTCAACTGCTCTATTGGGAAAAGGAATGTGTCCCCCTGTTATCAACTTAAAGCGTGTAACTGGGGACTCCTCTTTGACCATAAATACCATGGGCTGCAGAGATGACTAAATCTTTCAACAGCAGCAACCAATGCCACTATCATCCGAGCTGAAGTGTTGTCAAAATCGAATTGCTTAAGGATAGGGTCAGGGTCAGGGTTCCAGTTTCAAGAATTGAAATGTTCGAGTCTCTAAGAGATAGGAACATGGGGAATCTCTTTAATCCAAACCATAAGCTTTACCTCCTTGATATAAATTCGTTTGTTACCACTAAACATAAAAAACATTGATATGAGAATAACGATTTGGCCATTGGAGTGATGCTTCACACTCTGGGTCAACAGTCCAGTACACACCCACACACCAGCTTAGTTGCTGGTGCTCAGTATTCCACATATGAGGCCTTCAAGAACAGAAGATTGGTCTCATAGAGATTCCTGTCATCATCTAGCCCCAGTTGTTCAAAAAATGGATAGCGCTATCCGCCGGATAAATCAAAATCCAGTGAATAAGCCATAACAAAACCAACTGCGCTACCTTGGGATTTTTTCCTTTATGTTTTAGAATTTCACAAACCTCAAAGGACACAAGATGTAGATGTAGGAGTAATGGCACCTGTGAATTTTCACCATACTTCCAGAGTACGAGTCACTGGCCTGAGGGAAAGAAATGACACATTATAAATGAATGACTACATTCATTTTTGTTTTTAAAAAAAATGAAATAAACTATATATACTTGAAATACAAAACTTCAAGGTTAAAGCTGTCTAAACGTTTTCGATCAATTTGCATGATCATCATCAGAGTGAAATAATCTGCATATGCTCAGTGTTCTTCTAGTTTAGGCAATGCCAGTTATGTAATACCTGTTCCCACGGGGAGCAAGGTGAGGTCCAGTGATTGCACTTGTTTGTTTAGGCAGCAGCAAAAATTAAGTAGAAAATAGAAACTTCTTAAAGAAACTTAACACGCACACCAAATGGAGGTTCAACTGCTTTATCATGTGGCAAACATGCAAGATGGAGTCAATCTTCAAGATAAAAGACAAAAACACATACCCGTCACATGTCATTTACAAACGCAAAGTGTATTTGTGGACGAACATGCACTGGCGAAACAGCACGCAACCTTGCGGTTTGTGTTAATGAACATTCAGATGTTAATAAGCAGTCAGAGCCAGCCAAGCACATTAGAAAACAAAAATTTGGTTTTATCAACGGAGTTGATAATGTAAATTGGCCACCGTACAGAGATTCTAAAAGCTGACGTTTCGAGCGTTAGCCCTTCGTCAGAGCGAATCGAGGGATTATGGGTTACGTGTAGTTTTTATAGTAGAGTAGGAGCTACGCTATTGGTGGTAACATGGCAACGTGAAAAATAGGAATATATTAGTTAAATGAAAAGCGTTCGTTAATACCGTGAGGATTAAGGGTGCCGATTTGAAAGATGAATTTTTGTTCCAGATTCTTGCGGCTTTCCGTCGTACCTAGATGTAGGGAAAGGCCGCAGATAGCCATGTGTTTTTTGGAGTGGTTAGGCAGATTGAAATGGCGAGCGACTGGCTTGGATGCATCCTTGTCATTCTTCTCAACATCGCGAAGGTGTTCGCGGAATCGGTCACCTAGTCGTCTACCTGTCTCACCAATGTATAATTTATTGCATAACGTGCAGGTTATGCAATAAATGACATTTGCGGAGGTACATGTGAAACGATCGGTGATCTTAACAGATCGCTTAGGTCCCGATATCTTGCTAGTGTTAACAATGAAAAGACAAGTTTTGCATCGTGAGCGCGCGCATTTGAAAGTGCCGGGTTGCTCGTTAGTTTTGAGCGCGCTTCTAACTAAAAAGTTGCCTACGTTTTTGTCGCGTTTGAATGAAATAAGTGGAGGTTGCGAAAAGATTCTACCAGTCTCGGGATCATTTTGGAGTAATTTAAAATTACTAAGAATGATGCTTTTGACTGCGTGATTATGAGGATGGAAAGTGAGGGTGAATGGAATTCTGTCATTCTTATCTTTTTGTGACGTTTGTAGTGATGACTGTCGATCAAATTGTTGGGCGCGATGATGGCCCGCTTTGACCACAGAGACAGGATAGCCACGTTTTTCGAAGAACTGGCACATCTCCTCTGATTTGCTGGAAAAATCGGAGTCATCACTACATAGACGTCGAAGTCTAAGAAATTGAGAATAAGGGATGGAGTTCTTGACATGTGATGGATGTGACGATGAATACAACAAATAACTGTGTGAATCAGTAGGTTTGTAGTGCACACTAGTACATAGCACGTTGCCTCTAATAGAAACGTTGATATCTAGAAAAGCCAATGAAGTTTCCGAAATTTCCCAGGTATATTTAAGAGCCGGATGAAAAGAGTTGACGGAGGTTATAAATTGATCGAGTTCTTCTCTGCTGGATGAAATAGCGCCGATGCAGTCGTCGATGTAACGGCCGTAGAGTTCAGGTTTGGGGCCGTTGTACTGACTAAAAAATTGGTGTTCAACATATCCTACAAAAAGATTGGCATAGCTAGGTCCCATTCTTGTGCCCATCGCTACACCATTAATTTGTTTGTAATAGTTGCCGGCGAATGAAAAACAATTAAGCGTTAAAACTAGTTCGGCAAGGCGGAGGAGCGTTTCCGAGCTAGGTTCTTTGACAGTGCGTTGATCGAAAAAGTGTTTAAGTGCTTGAAGACCTTCGCTATTAGGAATGACTGTGTATAGAGATGTAATGTCCATGGTGAAAATAAGTTTGTCTTGGCCGGAGAAATTGAAATCGCGGAAAATTTGTAGTGCGTGTGTACTGTCTTTAATGTATGATGGCAAAGATTTGACGATAGGCGTCATAATCCTGTCTAAGTAGCTAGAAATGAGCTCGGTGGGGCAACTACAGGCAGAAACGATAGGGCGACCTGGGTTGTTGGGTTTGTGAATTTTAGGCAAGAAGTAAATGCACGAAGTTCTAGGGGTGTTGATGATGAGATTAGTGGCAGTGTCCGGTAATTCTTGATTAACTATAAGATTTTGAATGGTGTCTTTGACAAGTTTTTGATTGTTGGAAGTGAGATCTTTAGGGATTTTGGCATAAAACGAGGTATCCGAAAGTTGCCGCAAAGCTTCTTTTTGGTAAAGGTCGGACCGCCAAACAACTACCGCGCCGCCTTTGTCGGCCGATTTGACGTCTATGTAGTGATGACTCCGATTTTTCCAGCAAATCAGAGGAGATGTGCCAGTTCTTCGAAAAACGTGGCTATCCTGTCTCTGTGGTCAAAGCGGGCCATCATCGCGCCCAACAATTTGATCGACAGTCATCACTACAAACGTCACAAAAAGATAAGAATGACAGAATTCCATTCACCCTCACTTTCCATCCTCATAATCACGCAGTCAA
>NC_090879.1:20415331-20437831 GCF_036669935.1 Montipora foliosa
AGTATTAGCAGAAATAGAGAATTATAGTGACACCAAAATGTAAATTACATGTGTCATGTAAATAGACCTCAGAATTCTGTGGTTGTATAAGGTAGTAATAGAATCCAAGATATTTTGAATGTGAACAGTGTAATCTTGATCAAGATGTGTCCTGTAACCAGAAGAACAAAACAAAAATCTAAAGTGTTGTTTCAAGTGATGGTGAGTAGATTGTGCCGTAATAAATAAATAAATAAAACTCAAAGAAGTGAGGTGACCCCTTTGGGTCTACTGTACTTTCATAGCCCCACCAAGAGTAATTTAAGTGGAAACAGTTTCCTCTGATATTTACCATTTTATTAATAAGTTCTGCCACATTGTCAATTTAAGTTTTTAAAAAAACCAATACAATTTCTCCTGGGATGATAAAAAGGGATACAGGCTTTCAATAAAATAGACATATTCAATAAGGATACTCCTCTCCTCCTAATACCAAGGATGCCTTGAATGAGATCTTGTGAATTTGTTGAATGTAAAGGAATAAAATAAACTGCAATGTCCTTACAGAGCCTTGAGATCTGAGATGACCTGATTAGAGATGGAGATACAGTAATGTTGACAAAACCTGCACTGAGTGAGTATGTTTTGATAAAGATGGCTAACAGGTATAGAAATTGTCAATTGATATTAATTAAGACAAGACTTTCTGTTGGAACCTATCAATTAATTCTCAATAATCTTCTAGCCTGATGAATCTTTTCAACAGTTTGTTCATTGGAATGTACATTATGTTGCAGTTAATTCTTGTTTTCAGTTAATTTTTATTTTCAACTAGTTAGTTTTTTTCTAACTAGGTACTTTTCAAAAACTTGGTAAACGTTTCTTCTCTGCTGCTATCAAAGGTTCCAGGTCAAGGCCATTGTTTTGGGAGGCGCAGTGGCCTCATGGTTAGAGTGCTCGACTCCGGATCGAGTGGCTCGGGTTTGGGTCCTGGCCAGGGACATTGTGTTGTGTTCTTGGTCAAGACACTTTACTCTCATGGTGCCTCTCTCCATCCAGGTGTATAAATGGGTACTAACGAAAATGCTCGGGGTAACCCTGCGATGGACTAGCATCCCATCCAGGGGGAAGTAGAAATACTCCTAGTCGCTTCATGCTATGGAAACCAGATATAAGCACCGGCCTGATGGACCTTCGTAGGCTCGTAACAGAGACTTTTAACCATTTTAAAATGGTTAGCTTTCAATAACTGAGCTAGGATTAGTCTGCAGTCAGTCTGCAAGTGTCACTTCTGAACTCTCACCCATCATAGCTGAGTTGTACAACACATCACTGAGAGAGGGGTATCTCCCGACCCTGTTGAAGTCTGCTGTGGTGTGCCCTTTGCCAAAACAGAAACCCCCAAGAGGTATTAGGAACGTGCCAACTGTTTTACCATCCATTGTCTCGCACCTTCAATTATTTGCTTCAAGCAGTAACATGAGTCTCAATCCAGTTAAAAGGTATTGCCATGGGTGGCTCCTTTTTAGAAGTTAAGTCATTTAAATTTCTTGGCATCCTTATTTCTCACGACTTCACGTGGGAGGCTCACTGCCACTTTATGGTGAAAAAAGCCAACCGCCGCCTATATGCTATTAGGCAGCTTAAATGCTGTGGCGTCCCTGCTCAGGACATTGTTGACGTCTATTGTTCAATTGCCTGATCAACACTTGAGTACCCTAGCGTAGTATATGTCAACCTGCCACGATATCTCTCTGACTCAAATAAGAGGATACAGAAGCACGCAATGGCCATAATTTATCTAGGCAAGGATTATAATGAGGCCCTAGCTAATGACAACATAGTAACACTACAAAAGCGCAAAATAGCTGCATGCAAACGGTTCATATCTGGCCTTACACCACAGAATCCTTTATATGAACTTGTGTTGGACCGTATCCATGTGGCTCCTTCCTCTTATCGGTTGAGGCTTCAAAGTAACAATGGCAGATTCTTGAAGCCGTGTAATACAAATACCGGTAGGTTTAGTGAATTTGTCACGAATAAGTTTGCTCTTGAACTGAATAATATGCCAGGTAATTCCGTTCAATATATCATCATAGTATTAATTATTTAAATTAATGTATCTTCTGACCTGAAATCCTGTAATTCAGCTCATTGCTGCTAGAGGATGAATTAAACATATTATTTATTTATTCATTTTTTAATTTATTTTAATGCGTGTGTTAACAACTTGCTGGCTGATTTCTGCATAATTTCTTGAAGCTACTTTTTCATACTTGTGTCCTCTGTGAGAAATTAGACTGTGCACTTGGGACAAAATTTAAAACAGTTCCTGTTAAGTTGTAACTACTTTCTTGATGTTTCCTGTGAAGAGTTTGCCGTTGCTGTAATTTCATTTCTTTTGAGTTATAATCTGATGTTCCCAGTAATTGTTTCAGCTCAGAGCGATCCTTGTTTCCTGAAAGGCCGAGTTGCTTCTCTGTTTTTCTTTTAAGAAATGTTTGGCCTTGTTGTACAAATCATCTTTTGAATAACAATTTATTTGTGAATCTTCAATTCCTGTATTTCTCTATAGAAATCCATTTCATTTACGCTATTGCACTGGCATGGCTCTGCCATTTTATCAGTGCTAGAGTTACAACAGGTGGCTCTGGTGTCCAAACGTGAATAAATCAAAGATTGAACTGAGAGTGGGGTAGGATGAATAATAAAATATTTAATTCTGAGTTGCTCGTGTGGTCAAGTGGATAAGAGAGCAGCAGATCCAAAGATGTGGTTCAAGTTCAAATTCGAGTGAGTAAAAAGAAAACTCTTGACAAGTATGAAATATCCGTGAGAAGTGTTGTAGAGGGGTGGGTATAAGAGATATCCTAGGAGGGGAGCTAACTGGAAGGTAAGGGGGGATAGATCTAGGGGCAATGGGGAAGATAAGGGAGGAGTAGGAGAAGTAGAACGGAGAAGAGGAATGTCTTGTTATTCTTTAGACCCCCTAAAAAACCAAGCCCCTGTTTTTTAACTACACCCCAAAAAAGGAAAATCCCTTTTTCAGACAGTTGATAAAAAAACCTAGTTAAAAAAAACTACCTGGTAAAAAAAATAATTAACTGAAATGAAAAATTAACTGCAACATATACAATGCAATAAATGTCACTGAATGCAGTATACACTATAATTATTGCAATGACCACTCAACATTGAGAATCAATAAAGACACAGTAAAGCTCCCCCCCCACCTCCCCCCATGTGATGCAGTTAGCTGTTAACATGCAGTGCCACAAGATATAAATATTGTATAAATAAAATATCAATGATCTTCACCCACCTAGCTCCTCCTGACTACTGCAACATGCAAAATGTTCATTCCAATTTAAATGTTCCTTGAAACTTGATGTACTCAACATATCAAAAGTCTCAAAATAACTGTAAGACACAAAATAATTTAAATGATCAGAATTAACATTTTTTAATCCTTTGACGTCCAAACCGGCCTACACCGGCCAGACTTTTACTGTCTAACGCTAGACAATTTTATTCATCAATGGACGATTTTACTCGTCAATGGGGAACCCCTGGGAGTCAATGGATTAATGTCACTTGTTACATTACCATCCATTAAGTGGCCCCCGGCCAATCAATGATGCAAGCAAAACATGCAATTCATTCCCCTTACACAGAAAATATTGCAACAAAAAGGATTTACGACTGAAGAATATTAATTTTGGTATAATAAATTTGTAATACTCACAGCCATGCCAAGTCTTCAGATATTTGTAATTTATTGCAAGCCACATGTTTCCAGACTGAGTAGCTTAAAAGACAAGATAGAGGTATCAATCCCACCTGCTGCCTAATTAGCATATTGGTAAAAAAACATCAATGCAAGCACTGACAAGTCCATTTTTCATGGGTAGGAGAGGGTCATACAACAAAGAACAAGGGTTTTTTGAGTTGAAGATGCATCATTCAGTCAAGCTTGCCATCATAAATAAAATATAGCAACAAAAAGTATACCTTAATTTTGGGTAACCAGCTTTTCCTTTGTTTCTGGCATAAACGGACAGCTTGTAAAGGTTCTGAAAAGTTTGATATTAAGCTAACTAAGAACTTCAATACAACAATAAAATAATCATGAAACACTCCCTCATGAGGAGCTATTTAATTAAGTCATAGTCAAAGTATATTTACCCACAAGGAGCTTAGGAGTCGTAACTTGTTGAAATGCTCTTGTGCAACCATGATATACCACAGAGGACACACCACAACACCGGGAAATCAATGCCCTGCTCTTTGCAGGGTTGTGAGCGCTAAAAGGTTGTGAGAGGGGGCCCTAAGTTTATCATCCGAGGAAAGTAGAGAGTCTAACCATTTATTGTGGCAAGCAACACTGATGTGACATGATAAAAGAATCATGTGGACACACCTGCTTCGTAGGAAGGCAACTGGTTGCTTCCTGTTGTTCCTCTCTTTAAGGTAGCATAGCTTGGTAGTGCAGAAACCATTGCATGCACAATTACAATCATTTTAACCCTCCAAACAATGGAAAGTGAATGTTTTTTTTAGTGCTTATTATTTTCTAATCATGTGACTGGCATGTGCCTCAAACATGTGTAAAGAAGCCAATTACTATTATTTCTCAAAAGAGAGCAATTGTCTCTTACAGCAGCTAAAAAATTCAAGTGGCTGAATTTTCAGATGCTATAAGAGACCATTGCTTAAATTGTACTGATAAGTGGGAGCAGCAGAAAGCATCTTACTGGAAGTGCAAATTATTGCGTTCTCTTGTTCCTCGAGAACGCATCCTAATTTGGTTTCGCAGGCTTCGCAGGCGCGAGAAATCGAGATTTTTGTGGACTGCAAATTGGCCGCCCCTCTAGGTTTTTGCAGGGGCTTTGGGCCTTGTTTTTGTGTCCATCTGTCACGTCATGCTTGTTCTCTTTTGTGGCTTCTTTCGTTGTTTTTTGGGGTTTTCTTTGAACTGGTTTAACTCTGATTGCATTCGACAAAAAGGAGAATGCAGTCCCAATGCAGCCTGGAGTGAGAGTTTTTGGTTGGGCAAAAACAAATTACATCATCGCAAAGCATGTGTATACGAGACGATCAACCTTGTTCCCAGGGTCTCTGGAGAGACCCTGAGACCGAGGTTGCGAGACCATTTGTTCGCGATCGCTCGTTTCTAGAAGTTTTTATTCTGGACCGAGCGTGACCTGCTTGGTCAGGATGTAAGATGACGTGCTTTTGTTACATAGCTGGGACAACATTATTTATTCCTTTCACGAACACGACTTTGAATCGCCTTGGCTTTGGGATGTTAACAGCCATATTTCATTGGCTATAGTTTGATTACATTTGTTGACTTTAATGTATAGTTGCAGTGGCCACAAATAGTTCAGTCCGTTTCCGGCGAAGGTCGACATTGAATCGATGGAAGAGTACTCTGAAGCCAAGACCTATAAGAGTAAGCCAAAACTAAGGAAGGGCAATGTAAAAGCTGCCTTATTTTTATTCATTGGCAGAAATAAAAATTATTGCCAGTCACAGGGAGTTTGTCCGGGAGTTTGTTAAAATAAACCACGGATAAACGGAAACGCAACAGCAAATGTTACAGATGTTAGCTGATATTTGTGCTTCCAGCTCAGAATACACGGAGTACTAGATGTAACACAAGTATTCTTTTTAAAATTTAGCCTTCATGCTTCAACATTACCAGTAAAAGTGAAAATGAGACGTTTTAATAACATGAATTTGCGAGTTTACCGAAACTGAAGCCGTCACGCAACGTGTCATCAAAGGTGATATCAAAATCCACAGATATATCAAATTCCACAGAACAAACTTCAGTCGTTCACAGTAATGATTTCAGCAACAGACAACAATTATCACAGGCGGAGAACGCACTCCTAATCTTTTATTACTACTAGTATATATATATATATATAAATAGATACGTAGACTTGAACTGGGTCAAAAACATTTATTTCCTACTCTGAGGATTGCTTCGTAAGATTCATGAAACTCAGAGTAGCAAATAAATGTTTCTGCCCTGGTTCAAGTCTACGTGTCTGTCTAGAAGAAACTTACGTGCAACGTGAGCTTGGGGGGCAAAGGAGCATGAATTGCGCCAAACTCAAAGGGATCAGGCTTTACCCAAAGGGAAATAGTAGACATCCTGCATATGCAATTCAATATGAAAGATGAAATGCAATAAAATCGAACCAATAAAGTAATCTTGTACAATTTCAGCCATCATAACAATGACACGCCATTTTGTCCCGCCATATTTCACAAAAAACAATGGCACCGTGGGATTACCCATGATACTTACTTTCTGTTCATTCCCATAGTAACGGCGCCATCTTGGCTTGAAACAACTGCTAGTACTTGAACCGTATAAAACTTTTTGTAAAATGGCTGTCAACTTGGAAGAATATTTCAGAACTACATTTGAGGATAAGCTCCTTGTGTAAGTTACGAATGGTTTTGACATTCTTTGAAACCCCGATGTCTTGGGAATCGTCTAGGGCCAGAGCCCCTGCATACATCTTCCTTCCACTTCGTCCTTCCTATTATTTTCTTTTTTTTCTTCAGCAAAATGCCCGAACGGGAGGACGACCATCTCACGCCAGCTACACGCCTTCTTGAAAAAAGACGAGAGATGTCGGAAGTGGAGCAAGCCTTAGCTGCTCAGAAAGAGGCATGTTTCAAACGAAATTATTTAAGCAATAGAGGACGTTTTCCGTGTTTCCATAGCCTCAAAGTCGAGGGTTTGCATAACCGTCGAGAGTTCTCCCAATTCCCCCGAGTGTTTAGATGAGGCTGCGGAAACACGGAAAAAATTCCTCTATTGCTTTTATAAAATATTTCTCAAAGATAGTTCGACAAATGAAGGAAAATGCTGCTTTTTTTACTTCTTGATTGAAAAAGAATTTTTGATACACGCTCATATTTCCTACCAGTCAATCAAAACGTGCGTCTGACAACACATAACCAATCAAAATTCGTGTGATGTCACAGCCATGTTTCCATACTCTCATCGCTATTGACCAATAAGAGTGCGGGTACTATCGTAATTATTTTATAAACAATGATAGTAAAGTCAATGAAAACCCCTACACCCACAGGTCCCGGGAAGGAAGGGGACGAGAGGGGGGGGGGGGGGAGGGTCAAGGAAAAAAGCATCAATTTCCCTACCACCTTGGGCAGAAATTGGATCAACTTCCTCAGCTGTGAGAACAAGAAGGTGTCAAGTCATTATGAGCTAAGAGGCCAGGTGAAACTATTCGTGGAGTAACTGCAAAATACCTTGCCAGTACTGTGCCCTTGTAGTGGCCTTTGAAGAAAGAGGCATGTAGCAATACACACTATTAATTTGCAAATATGTGGATGGGTATTCTGCAGTTTTTCCAAACTATTAGAACCTAGCCTCTGTTGCCTACTGTGTTGTCTCAGCAAATGGAACAGAGCCACTTTCCACCTGTTAATGTTATGATCCCCATGCACTGAGACCATAAAGTAAAACCACTAACAATATTAGTCATGCATCACAGCAAATATTTTTCATTCTTTGTTATTGAATTACATTCAATCAAACTCTACCTGTGTTTTTCTTACATACTGGGCAGTCCTTGTTTTCACAGGCAATTGTTTTACTGAATTTAGGTCCTCTGGACACAATGCCCCAGAAGGGAACAGCATTCAATGTCAAAATTTTGTCTAATCCACCACCCCCATGGAATTCAATTCCATGTTCATTCTCTCACCCTTTCCTGGGACTGGGGTCTTGGGGTTGTCATTGACTCGTGTATTTTCTCATCACTTCGCTTACCACATGTCAAGCCTATAGCTCAATAGTGTTCATGAAATCATGGACAGTTCAGTAATTGTGAACAGAGTGCAAAATGGAAACTGTATTCTCAGTGATAATATTAGTCGTGTATATTGTTTCTGAACCTTTTTTAGGAGTTTCAAATGAAAATGGAGAGCCTTCAGCAAAGGAGAGAAGAGCTTGAAAGAAAGGAATATCAACTAAAGGAATCATTGTTAAAGTTCGATAAATTTCTGAAGGTATATTTGGTCTCCCAGGTTTACTTTTTGTTTTATTATTTGGGAAAATATCTCTAGACAAATAAAACCCTTTGTTTTGATGGCCAGTTTTCATCACAATACAGTAGGTGATGCTAATCAAATCTAAGCTTTGTTGTAGTTGTTTTGTGTTTGTTTCTGTGAGAAGTGTGTACAAAGCTACAACTTGCTTAGATATAGTTCATTGCATGTCGAATCGATAGATCTTGTATGTCAATAGCAGATTGTTCAACCAGCAGATTTTTCACTGAACCATAAGACAGATGACAATGCATTAAGTTGCGTGAAATTTTAAAAATAATTTGTTCTTTAAATTGTCATATTTATGGTAATATAAATAGCAATACAAGGTAAATAGTGGTATTGAAAAGAAACAGTAAAAAAGAGATCAACATCACTTTCTGTGCAATTGTCTTATTTGGGACCATAATAGTGTACTAGCATGATAGTGTTTAGGTGAGTGGGGCTATCTTTATACTGAGACTTAATTGTAAGAGAACAATCAAACTTAAGAAATCGACCTTAAAAGATGTATTTATATTTATTAAGGAAAATGACTCCAAGAGAGCCAGAGCACTGAAAAAGGCAGCTGAAGAAAGGGAAATGAGGAGAGCAAAAGACAGAGAAATTGCAAGGTCAGTTACTTTACATTAAATAATTAAAGTAATTTCAAATTTACCTTAGGTACCTCGTAATGAATGCAGTTTAGTCATTATCTTTTAATAAAGCTTCATAAAGCCTACAAGTGACTCAACCATAAATTTGGCAACATGGGACTTTCTAAACAGGGACAAGCAAGTTACAATATTACCGTTAGCATTAGGTGAGGACAGAAACCCATAAGGGTTGAAACGTGTAACGGCCCCTTGTTTGCTAGGAAACAAGCTTCTGAATATTCAATTTGTTAAGTACCATATTTGGAACAACAAGAGCGAGGGGTTTCCAAATATGGTACTTAGCACTGAAACATTCAACCAATCAGTTCGCACTGGATATTCGGAAGCTGTGAACGAGCGTTACACGTTTCAACCCTTATGGGTTTCTGGTGAGGACTATTTCAAACAGCTTCCTAATGCAACTTAACCTAAATGAATTTGGCCCAACCAAGACACAGCTGTATATATGGCACTGCAATTCTTTCAAATCAATGGTTAGTAGTAAGTTGCAAATAAGCACAGCAGGGCCTGCTGGTAAGATCTCGTACATAACTAAATAATTATTGCCTTTCATTCAGTTTGGCATGACATCATTTTTTTTTTTTTTTCGAAATAGGCCACAGCTTGCAAATATCAAAAAGGGGGCCAGAGAAATATGTTGCAAATCATTAGAAATAGTGACAGGGATGTTTGTCAGCATTAGTTAGAGAGGCATTGGTGCAGTAAAATAATGTGAAAAGATTACAGGACCACCCCTCTTTTAAATGAGTTTTACTTGCATCTTGTAAGCACTGGGATCATGTCAAAACTCAATGAAGTAAGATAGTCTTGTTGAGAGTAGTCTTGAGAAGTACTGTTGTCAGTGACATTTACTGGTGTTTCAATTTCAACAACCTGAGCAGAAGTTATCTTCAGATTCACATGATTTAATTATGTTGTGACAGAGAATCATATAAAAAGTACCCTGGTCTTTGACTTGATTGGTCATTAAAAACGTGATCCAAAAATAACATGCTCACTGCCATCAGGTTACAGGGTAGTTACCTTCTTGTAAAAACTTCAGATAGTGTTACAAGTCAGAGCAGCGTCGCCTTATCTCTACTAACTGCCAGAAGTCATCAAAAAACAAAACAATTTCCTTTGAAGCAGTGAGAATCAGGGTTTCCAAGTTGAGTGAACACTATTAAAGCTGTCATCTTCAATGCCTTTCCAGGATTTCCTGTGCAAATACACAAAACCAATAATGAGCACTAGAAATATTAGACGGATTGTTATGTGTAATAAGGAAAAAGAGCAATCAGAACTCTAATGTGAAAAGTTGCAACAACAATATTATTAAACAACATTTCAGCTGTTTTTATCATAAAAATTTGACTTCTTCACAGGTTAAAAGAAGAAACATCAGTGTTGATGAAAGACCGTGATCACATTCAGTATAAACTGGAAAAGAATGTCATCTATCAGCAGTACCTTGACAAGGTTTTGGAAAATGCTGAAGAGGTATATGCACAGAGGGCATAACGTCCTAAAAATTGTAGCAGGTTAAAATGCAGACACAGCAAACAGAATTTTCTTTATCTTAGTTTCAGGAAATCCGAGAAGTAATTGCAAGATATGATACACTTACAGCAACTCATCAGGTACTTCTAACCCACCCCATCCCCCTTCTGTCATAAGTTTGACTTCCATATAATTTTTTAGGCTTCACTGGTGGAGAGCTTTCAATAAAATTTGAAGGTGGCAGCTGGTTTGAGTCAAGTAAAGGACTGTTGTTATTGTAAAACTGAATTTTACTCTTAATAGTGCAAGAATCATTCTGTCTTGATCCATTGACTCCTGGGTGTGATACTTAACAGATTTTACTCTGTCTAACGCCAGACGATCTTACTGGGCAACTGAGGAGTGAATAGGTTAATTTCTTCAATTTAAGGAAAAAAGTTGCCAACTTCTCGGACTGAAATAGCCTGTTGGTACTTATTGAAACTACTTCTGGTGGCTTGTGAAATAATTCCAATATTATTGATTGCATGTTAAGTATGGATGAAGAAAGCAAAAACAAAAATGTGAGGAGGCCATTAAATGGTTGCAGCAACATTCTGATACGTAAAGAAATTTGATTGAGAGGGGCTGAGAACATTAACTGGAACCCAAACTGATTTGAGCATCTGTATGGAATAGTGTTTAAGTTGGACAGACAAGAGTATGTACTGTGATGCTTGTTAGACTGAAAAGATTTTCACACTTGTGACATTTTTTCTAAAAGTTTCAAATACATTTTTGAAGATGTTGAAACCATGAATTTAAGCTGGTGTGTATAGTGGTGAAGTGCTTGAAAGGATGTTATTTTGTTTTTGTTTGTGGGTTTTGTTTCTCCTTTTGTCATAAACATATTAATGACAAAATACAACTTGCCTTGGCAATCAGCAGTTAACTAAACAAGATGTCAATGAAACAAATATGTTTGACAATGGTTCTTATGTTTCCTGTGGATCTCATAAAAAAATGTGCTCGTATGACTTTTTTAAAGTTTTTTGTGGTGTAATACAGCATTGGACAACAGACAACAGCATAGATCCTCATATACACTGTATACAATTTCTATCAGGATCTTTTAGAGAGAGAAACAAGAAACCAAGAAAAGTATGAGAAAGAAAAAGGACAACTGGTCAAATTTACAGAGGTTTGTTTCCGTAAATAGTCAATGCACATTTTGGCTTATTTTGATTGATAAAAAGTAACGTGATCCTACTTAAATCACTACACAATTTGAATCTAATAACAGATTTCCATTCCTTTTCAGGAGAAAAACAATGAAATCCTTAACTACAACAACCAGGTTAAATTACAATATGCTCATGCTGGTATAATATTAATTGTTATTATTGTAATGTTTACGTCCACTTGACAGTGAATCTATGCTCTGCACTGTTTTCCCAATAGCGAAAAAAAAAAGTTATCAGGCCAAATAATCTGAAGACAACTTACCGGTATACTTGCAATATGCACCAAACTCTTTAGATGAAAGTTTTAAAAATGAATCAATTCTAAAAATTATGTAAAATTACATTTAATTAAGTGTAGTCTTGAATTAACAAATTATTTCCTGCAAGGGAATGCATTATTCACAGGGCTGTATTGATTGAAACATGTAGGTTCAGGCCTAATGGCCTGATTTAACCTCCCAGATTCAAAGACAAAATGCCTTCTTTGTTGATACTTACAAGGAGAAGACTACAGCCCCATAAAATAGAAGAGGTTCCTAATTTCCAAAGGACTGAATCAAGGATACAATTTTTTTTTCCTTACTAGCTTGCACAACTACAGACACAACTGGAGAGAGCTCAGAGCGTAGCAGTGAAGTGGGAATCGCAGTGGACTCATATTCAGAATACAGCTGCCAAGAAAACATTGCTTTTAGGAAGAATTAAAATGTATGTGCAGATTGCTCCTTTCACTGATAAATCAGTTTGCAGGGTATACCAATAGAGGTATCAGTTTGGTTTTTTATTTTGTTTTGTTTCATTCCAGGGCAACTCACAACCTGTTTATGCTAGTGAACAAACATCTAAAACAGGGAACAGTCATTGAACTCACAGAAAAACAATTGGAAAAGGTAAACTTGTGATAACCACAAGTTCGTTCGCATATGGGCTGAACATTTTTATGGTTTATCTTTTGCCCCAGTGGTAAAGCTACAAGTCATACAGACAAACTTGCACCTTTTAGACAAAAATAATCACACTTGAATCTGAATTTTAAGGAATCACCTAAATTTATTACAAAAATGCAACTAAATTACATTTGTACACATGCACCCCCATTATCCTCTTCTTTATTCATACACCATCTACCCACCCATATTCATATTCTCCTTAGTCTACTCCATTTACAGTCATTCCTCATTTGCCTTCAGCATCACCTATAGTTGCCTTCATTTACTTGCAATTCCTAACATCTACCTTCATGCTATTTCTTTCTACAGATTCAAGTTTTCATTCAAGATCTGACCCATATAACCACTGATATTCGAAGAGCAGAGACTGCAGTAACAAATGCCACATCGCTCATGAGCTAAGCTCTGTATAAGCAACTGAAGGGAAAATGTTGAACAAAGCTGAGAATATTGTACATATAGTAACTCTAAGAAATAAAATTTTGAACTGTGGACTCGTTTTATTGATAAAAACTTAAGTGATAAAAGGTGTTCCTTTTAAAATCAGAATTGGAACTTTGAATGTGGCGAATAGTTAGAGGTAGAGCATCGGTGAATTGTTGTTGGATTTAGGCAGACTTAATCCGAGATTCCCACTAATCTTGCTTTCAACAACTGGATCAATCACACTCCGTTTTCCCAAACAGTTCATCGTGTGAAACTGATGTACTCTGTCTTTGATTCTAATGGGTATATCTGATGCTCTTGTGTAAGGCAAAGTTCGCGAGTTTCTCCTCTGAGTTTTCAACTGAATGTAATTCGGCTCAAAAGGTTATTCTGCAATACAAGCAAAAATTAAGTCAACATATTAAAACGAGAAATTAAACACAAGTGCAAAGTTGGGTGTATCGTCTATAAACAATACCTTGAGGAAAGTGGCGATCATTTTGTCCGTGAATCCGTGGATATATTTTAAATCATGTACCTACAAACATGAAAACGTAAACAAAGATTAAAAAGCGCCAAGTAGGATTCTTGTTAGCAACAGTTTCGTTATTAATTCACCTGCTGAAAGGGTCCGTGAACATTTCTCCAATCCGTTATCAGCCGCGCTCGTTTTTCGCCAACCCCTTGAAGTTTCTTTAGCTCTTTCATGGATCCATTGTTGAGAACTGACAGTATTTCGTTGTCTTTAAAAAAGAAAATTTAAACGTGAATACAATGCATAGAGTGACTTTTGAGGTCATGGAGAGATTTTTAATTTGAGTGTCGAAAATACTTTTTTCCTATCGCATCTGCCACTGTTCATGAAATGAACGAACCATGACGCAGAACCGATCACTAAATGTACAAGAGTTGACTTTGAACAGCATTCATCCGTCAGTTATCAAACGCAATCTAGCAACACCGTGCCTCAAACATTCCACAAAGTACTCTAAATGCACTCTGGGTTTGTTTGAGCAAAGGTTCCAAGAAGAACCTTGAAAAGCGCCAAAATGCACACGAAAGAGACCACACGTCCAAAACAGTCAACTCGTTCCAGGAAGAAATGATATGAACGCAATTTTTGGTTCATAACTGCGAGGATCATAGCTTCACTTGATTTCATATCCGTACTTCAATATATGATTCACTTCATGTATCATTTCGTTCAGTGATTCATTTATCACAGGAATATTTAAACCCACAAATGACCATGGTTAGAGCGTCGCACCGGCATCGCCTCCGTGTGGAGGCAGTGTGGCCCAGTGGTTAGAGCGCTTGCCTTGAGATCCGCAGATCCCGGGTTCAAGACCCGCTCTGACCACTCGTTGAATTTGATCCTGATAGTCCCTGGTTCAACTTCCCAGCTGCACTTGTAAATAGCCAACTGGTTTGCCTCCAGCCAGTTGGGATTCTTAACAGTTGTTGTTGTTCTGTTCTGTCGTTTCGTTGTGTTTCACTGGCCCTGAAAAGCCCCTATGGGGAGCGGTCAATTAAGTATGTATTTTTTTTTTATGTATCGCGAGGTCACGGATTCAAACCAAAAAATTCCATACCGTTGAAGTATGGAATTTTTCTGGCTTCTCTAATATGCAAATTGCTAAAATTGCGTTCCTATAACTGCGTGGATCATAGCTTCACTTCATTTGACGACGTACATAATAATAATAATAATAATAATAATAATAATAATAATAATAATAATAATAACAACAGCATTAATTTAAACACGATTTAAAAATTCAGCAAAGCTGGTGTGGTCGTATACACCCTTTTAATAAGTCTAATATATGCCGTTTTCCGCTAATGCCGTCAAACTCATGCTTTTAAAATTTATTCAGAAATGTAAAGAGGCTTCAAACAAGAAAAGAAATGGGTAAAGTTTTAGGCCTTTGAACATTTCTAAATAAAATTTGAAAGCAAGAGTTCGACGTCATTAGCGGAAAACGGCATATATTAGACTTAAAAGGGTGTATAGATAGCCGTAAAACCAACGACTTCCTAACTAATCACAATAATACTGATATAAAAATTCTACGTATTTACAACAACAAGAAATTCTACACAATACATCACTTAAACGTATGTGTCTTAAAAATACCCTTGAGTGACTGTTTAAAAGTGTCAATCTCATTTGGTTTTCCAGGGCATTCCAGCGAATAATGGACTTATATGAGCATGATTTCCAGGCCAGATCAGTCTTAGCCCTGAGTAACTTAAAAGCAATTTTCCTTCTGAGATCAAAAATACTTACATATTTTTCAAAACGACAATTCATAGGACATGTTGAAAGATGATAATGAGCCTGATGTGCTAAAATTAATAATCGTTTCTCATACATCATCTCTAAAGTATTCCATTTTGCTGCGGTACGAACCTCCTTGCCTGGCGTACACCAACCTAAGTTAAATATTATTTTTGTCGCTCTCACATGTATAGATTCCAGGGGCCTGTTTCTCGAAAGTCCCGAAACTTTACGGGCCATTTTTGGATGTCACAATTCCCTTTGTATCTCAAGAACGGAGAGGATTTAAGTCGTCAAACTTCACAGACATGCTTCTTTTAGTTACCTTGAAAACATTTTAAAAGATCGGCTTTCCAAAACAAGCGGTTGGCAGTTTCACAAATGGCTTTTCGGGACTTTCGAGAAAGGGGCCCCAGGTTTGAGAAAAGTACCTGACCACAAGAGCCCCAAACTAACATACAATACGTAACAGAGAGCAAAATAAGCCCAAAATATAAATCAGTCCTCGCCTGTCTTGGCAGGAAGCACAGTGATTTAAGTAAGTTTAACTTCTTTGTAAACGACTTTGCAAGTTCCGATACATGATAATCCCATTTAAGAGCATTGACTATCTGGACACCTAAGCATCTTGTAGAAACAACCTCCTCGATAACATAATCACCCATCTTAATAGCTTCTTTTGGCCCAGTCAGTTGCCTTCGTCTGCTGAGCAACATATATTCCGTCTTGGTAGGATGGGGAGTGAGACAGTTCTCACAACACCATGTATATAACCTCGCTAGGATTTCATTTAACTTGAAAGACACCAGGTCATAAGTCGGAGCCGACACATAAACGGTGATGTCGTCGTCTGCATACAAGTAAAACTGTGGGTCGCCATCTATTCCATTAGTGATTTTGGGCAGGTCATTACAATAAAGGGAAAAAAGGGTGGGGCCAAGCACAGACCCTTGTGGTACACCAAAAGTAACCGCTTAATTACTGACTCAGTACTGAGGATAAAACAACAAAGCCGATAAAATAAACGTCCTCTTGTGGTGATTGTTCTGTGGGTTGCCTGTGTAACCTGTGCCTTTAGTGTATTGTGGGTAGTGAATAAAGTTAAGATGGCGGACTGAAAACGTGAGTGTGTTTTCTGGAGTGTAATCCGTTCGCATTGTGGAACAGCCTGGAGTACAGACATTACACCGCTAAATGCTATTTTGTAGCGTGTTTCCTTCTGTAACAATGTCGTTCCTGAAATCGTGTTTGAAATTTCATACGTTAACATCTTCGTTTACGAGAACTGTACTATTTTCAAGGAGAACAACTATTATCGGCGTTCGTTAGCTGCTTCAATGTTCTAGAAACATTAAACAATAGTTGACTCGTTCCCTTCAATAGCCTTTGAGGTAAACATTGGGGGCGTGATAAAGGCAACTCGCGCATTTTCCTAGAGAGTCGCGCTCTTTTAATGCGAGCGCTTATTTTTCAAAGCCTGGTTCCAGAGTTCAGTTTCTCGTCCCGACGTCCCGAAACTTTTCGGGCCTTTTCCGGATGTCACAATTCCCACTGTATCTTAAAGAACGGAGACAGTTTAAGTCATCGAACTTCACAATAATTTTGCTTTTCTTTGTCGTAAAAGGACGTTTAAAGAACTTATCAAAACAAGCAACAGGCATTTTGGTAAATGGCTTTTCGGGACCGAAAAGTTTTCAGGACTTACGAGAAACGGGCCCTAGGTAAGACGCACTTGAATATGGCAAACCGATGACCATATTTGCCAATAAGAATCAACCAGCAAGCACAGATAAACCCACCCTCGAGTCTGCCAAAATCTATAAGGCACTGCTCACTCTAATAAAAAGAAAAGCCACCCTACTGTGTGTTTCCTGCAAGTGGGAGTTGATTTTGACTTTATAATTTTCATCCACCGTAAAGAAGGCGCTCTGAGGAAAAGAAAACAAAGAACTGTTAAAGGATGATCTCCGTTTCGTGCCCTAACCGTTTTCCAACCCGAAGAGCTTAGAACAGGCACCACGCAGAAGCCCTGGCTGGAAGGTGGCATAGAGAGTTACATGCTTGCCGAATTTTGAGGTCATCACCTTTACTACTTTACAAACACGGAGACGTTGTGCTTACACGTTCTTTACTTTGAGAGGCGGTAACAAAGCAGTCTGGGGTTTGTGGAGAATCCTCAATATAGATGATGTCACACGCGGACACGCTGTTGACGTCCTTAAAAGGCTTACGGAAGGCTTCGGAGGCTTGTGAAGAAAGCATCGTTTGTCGTGTGCTGGAAAGCTCTGAAGAGATAACATGGAGAGAATTAGTTGGCCGATTCGTTTCAAATCCATCAGGCATGAGATGACCATAGTTAATGTCCCTCGATTAACTATGATTAAACATTGAAAAACAAGATGATAGAAACTCGCTGTACAATCACATTTTTGGATTTCTCAAAGACGAGTATACTGATTTTAGACTAATCACTGTAGAATCTCCCGCGGCAAGAATTGTTGTGAATTACCGGTAGCTCTGAAACACCTATACACAATACAGAACCCAACGGCCAATAGCGACACAGAGACTAAAAAGTCTATGCTCTTATCTTGAACCCTTACGTTCCTTGTTGTGTCCAGACAAACCTTTGGGAAACTTGTCAATGGTGTTCGCTTCGGTTTGCAAAGTAGATGAGCGCTCTCGGGAAAGTTTTTCCAACGCTGCCAGACGGTCTTCGAACTTTCTCTGTTCAATTCTGAGTGGGCTAAAAAGTTCATGGAAATTAGTAATTGATATATGCAAATAACACTTGACAACCTTGTGTACCAGTACCAGGTAGTTCTCTAAGTCTTTTTACTTCAATTAAAATTGCTTCTTGCACTGAGGGCGGGGTATTTGACGCTTTGTGAGGCCCTAACCGGTGGGGCATTTGACGGTGTAAACTCCCAACATAGGAGGCATTTGACGGTGTAAACTCCCAACATAGGAGGCATTTGACTTTTTTTTTTTGTAAAAGTCAAATGCCTGGGGCTTTGCCCGGGAGGTGGGGGGGGGGGGGGGGGAAGGAGGGGGGGAATGGGCGCTCTTGGAATTGAGTTATACATTATTTTGTGCTCGCACAGTTAAACAGTGAAATATGATACAAGTTGCTTGGTACTGAATGGACATGTGTCCCACTAGTCTGCGGGCTCTACAAAGTCAAGCGCCTCAATTTTACAAATACATCAATAATGGAAGGTCACGTGGTAAGGATATGATACAAATTGCTTGTAGCGCCCGTGGACCAGCAGGACACACTGTCCATTCAGGACCTAGATAAACGACCTGGCCTCCCTAGGAGTTCTAGTAGGTCAATGTGTAGAGCATCCGACCAGTGCTACGGAGGTAGTAGGTTCAAATGCTGCCTAGGACTTTGATTTTTCAGTTGCTTTTCTCCCATTGCCCAGCAACTTGAATCATATCCTTCCCACGGGTCCATTACACCTTTCCATCACTCAGGTAGACTTAGACTTGCCTTAAAATTCCTGCCGGTAAGGTTAACTGTCGATGAAAACTGACTGGCTCTCCAAGAGGCTATACATGTAAAAAAAAAAGAAAAATTTCAGCGGTAAATGAACAAGTCACTTCGTACTTACTGCGATTAAATCCTAACCCTAACTTTTACTTTTGTGAGTTCCCAGTGAACGTTGCGCTCGATCGCCAGCTTCTTGTTGATGCCTTGACTTAAGGTGAATTTTCACTGTCGCGTTTTGATCCAAGCACGTTAACGTACGTGAAAAATAAAACGTACGAAAAAATGTTTACTTTACTTTGCCCTATTTCCTTGGCAGCGTTTCTTTTTTTACTAGGCATTTACGAACGTGATACGCACGTGCAAGTAAGTAGCGATCGCAAGGGTTTTAGTGAAAGTTGAACTAGGTTCAACTTTTTCGCGACAGATTGCGTTTACGTAACGATGTAATCAATGACATTTTTGGATTTTCTCTCGTGACACCTCTGTCATATGGACGTAGGTAAAAGAGGAGAAGAAAACGCTTGCCTTCAACAAGCCGGGAGGGCGTAACGGCTACCAATACTTTGGAGGCCGTTAAATCAAATTACCTCACGACGTCCTTGCCTTTTGGCGCCAAATGCAGGATGGCAGGTATTTACGTAGGTTCAACAAAAATCCAGGTTACCGGCGGCAGTGGAAATTTCCAACGAGCGATTTTTTTACGCACGAAAACATTTCAGCGACAATAGAAATCCACCTTTAGGGCGGAAATTAAAAAAAAAAAAAAAAAAAGAAAAGACAACAGTACCCCTTCTGAAGTAGCGCCCCCACTTTAGAATTAATCATGTGCATCAAAAACAGGTACAAGTCATGCGCCACAGACCACAAACTCCCCGTTGGTGCTCGGCAACGCAGGCATATGTTCAACAGGAAACGGCGAATCAGAGCAGAGTGATTTGGCACAACGTGGTAAAGGAAGAGAAACTTTGCTTACATTGAAGCGGGTCATCTGGGATATTTCGCCGACCCTTCTTCAACTCTGAGCGCTAATTCAAGCGCTATTACAGTAGCTGATAAGGAGAAATGAAGGAAATTCTGTGCACGCAATATCGTGAGCTGATCACGGTGATACCAAACTTGAATTATATGAAAATTTGGTTTTATCAACGGAGTTGATAATGTAAATTGGCCACCGTACAGAGTACGGAGCCACCGTACAGTTCCTAACGCTCGAAACGTCAGCTTTTAGAATCTCTGTACGGTGGCCAATTTACATTATCAACTCCGTTGATAAAACCAAATTTTTGTACACTACTTCCCCACCGACGCAGCACCACAGTTTCTTTAGAAACTACCCCTTCATTCATCTGAATTATATGACCTGCAGTTATTTAGAGTACTCACCTGAGAAACGTCTGTCGTTGACTTGCAGTCTTCATCCACCTTAAGACGTTTGGGCTGCGGGACAAGGTAATGTATACAATAAGAAACACGCTGAAAACCCGATAATTCGCACCGGCCCCAACAGTTCCTTCGTCTGGTAAGTGCTCTCGCGGTTAAATATATTTTTCGCGAGTTTAAAAAAGGATACTCACATGCGTGTTACTAGTTGGAAAGTATAACAATTTTACAGTGGATAAAAATTGAACTTAAGTAATGGTCCGGCTAAGAAGCAGGCAGAAAAACAATAGCCCGCGGCAATAGCGTCGGTTAGTTAAAATGTGCCAACATTTTTAATCAAATTAAGTTCGGCTGTTCCCATTGGTGTAAGCAGCTAAAAGCGCGAAATTTGAATTTCAATGAAAAATGTAATCGACTTGCCGTCTAAAAAATTAGATTCTGTTTCGTAGAACAAATCATTATGCCTTCAAAAACTATGTTTGTAAATATCGTCAAGATTCTATGCGCCATTTTCCGATTGGCGAATGGCGCATAGAACAATGCCCAAATTTGGCCGAGAGACAGAGATCAAGGGCATGGGGAAGAAGAAATCCAAAAAAGGCTTTTTTTTCATTTTTTTCTCATCTTTTTTCGACATTTTCCGATATTAGCCAATCAGATGCCTCGATTGGAGCAGCAGCTTCTAAGTACTTTTGCCGCTGGGCTGCCTGCTTCTTAGCCGGACCATTACTTAATGTAATCTTGATAATTGCTATTCAAATTATGTATAAAAGAGACAGGAGCCCACGAGTAGGAGCTAAAAACAGCCATATATTCCTGTCCATCTTAGGACAACGCAAATGTTAACAAAGTATTTAAACCCCTGCCGAGTTTGGTATTTAACACATTTAATGGCATAAGCACTTATCGCAAAAAAAAAACAGCAATATTCTTTCATTGATATCGATCAATTCGCATAATTTGAAAGTGATACACGCCGCCGCTTAATGGGGAACGAATCAAACAATAGATGGTTATTTTTTCACCTCCTTTATAAAAATGACCCATTGTTAAGTTTCAAGCGATTTCAGTTTGCGCGCGCCTCTTTATTTGCTTTGATACGTTCTCAAGATGACGAAAGCTAATAGCTGTTAAAATACTACCCTTGGTTGTAAAAACCCGCTTTTCGAGTATTTTTCTCAGACTTAGGGGCGATCTATGTGTTGGTGGATATTTGTTTCTGTTTCATTTTACGAAGACAACAAAAGAGCGATCGGCATGCTATTAAAAGCAATCGCTTTGTTTAAGTTATATCCATGAATGAATACAATTCGCAAATGATGACAACTAGAAAAACATCCGAGTGATGAGGAATGATACTCGCTAAGTAATGTTGTTTAAATTTATGGTTAAGTCCCTCGGCGGTGGGAATTTTGTAACTCATTTTCAACACAATCGAGCACAGAGTTGCGCACCGGTACAGATACAGCCCTCTCTTACAGAGGTTTATGAGGCCGAAATAAGGCGTCTTCGGGAAGAGAACCACAATTTGAGAATTCAGCACAACTCCATTATTACTCAGCTAAATGAAGTCCTAGCCCAGAATAATAATCACTTCTGATGGTGTATGTTGTAACATACGAACGTTAAGTTTATACAAAGTTATGCAGTTCAAGCAAATTTTGTAGCCGCTGTTCGAGTCTTATTCTTATTGAAACTTAAATGGCCCAAGTCAAAGAATTTTTATGAACTGACTAGACATAATGCAGCTGAAAGCAAACCTCTTGGTTGTCTCAAGATTTGTGCGAAAGGCAGTCCGCTTGGTGCCACGTCTAAGCAAACTACGCAAACTGCTTCTTAAAGTTTCACAGGCGCCGTGCAAGGGGATGACAATACACTCACATCTTCAGCATTTACCTCTCTATGGGGCAATGACTCCTCCGCTAGCCTTTTAGAAGAAAAGGCCAAAGATTTGTCTGAAAATTGGAACATTATGTCAATGAACTTTTCAATGAATTAATCAAATCTTTAAGGCAAACAAAAAAATATGAATAAACTTCGGATAGCTTCTTTCTGAGTAACGACCATTGTTCTCTTGCTTCCTTTTGATTTATTGCTCTCATGCAGTCAACTCTAAAAGTTTGTCATCTGGCCGCGAGAGCAGAGGAATTTTTAGTGGGGGTAGATGTGTGGGTCTGGGTTTAGTTAAGGTGATTCCCTATAAATAAAACTTGTCATAGATTTCCGATGAAACTTTGCAGTGTTGTAACACGTTTAGGAGATGATAAAAATGCAATAAAAATGGGGGGTCACCGAGTTCGTTTCCATGAGACAACGCTAACGGATACGCCGGGCTATTATGCACTTCGACAATTGTTGCGCACCCGCGACGTTGGACAAATTTAGCTTGATTTTATAAATGTAATCCATGATATGACAAAGCCTGGTGTCATTCCATGGTCAATTCACGTGCATGCCTAAAAAATGTATTTGAATGTCTTTGTGGGTACTTAACACTCCAAAATAGATTTAACCTGAGTGTGGGCTG
>NC_090879.1:20440331-20445331 GCF_036669935.1 Montipora foliosa
GTAAGGTACACTTGGCTAAAAGTAAAATGTTTATGGAAGAAAATCATTTAGATTTCACTGACAATTAGCTGTTCATTTACGGCAATAAATTGGGAAAAACGTCTCCTACCAGTCCTTGGTTTAAAGCGTCCACAACTTGACTAAGAGCAAACAAGGAACTGTTGATGGCACCACTTTCTTTTAATCTGAAAAAAAAAAAAGAGAGAACGAAGGTCACATGAACAGAAGAATTAAAATTAATGTGAAAACGAGTCACTTTTATATTTTAATATTGCAAACCGAAAATCCCAGAATTCCCTGTACGTTTGACACTGCGATAGAATTACCACAAGAATGAAGCTCTATTTAAAACGATCCATAAATACACATGATAACCATTTAATTCAATATCGGTTTGGCGACCAGATCCCTCGATTTTTTGGCTACTGGTAAATTTGGTTTTTGGGGTTAGATGAGCAAAAATGAAAAGGGGGGTTGGACAATACCATGTGCAAATTACCTAAGCCAACTCTTAAGCCAGGTTTTCAGTGTACATTGCCATACCTAATTCCTTTATTTCCGGTTCTTCTGTTGTCTTCTGATCCTGCTAAATCAATAAGGTAAAGTTTTCCACTTAACTTTGTAAATGGTGCTACTTGCTGACTCTTTTGCACCTGAAAACAATAAGAAGATAGAGAGAAGTGTTGAGTTCTGAAAAAGAAGAAAGAACAAACTACCTTGTGGACACAAAAAACAGTACCTTGATCAGCACAATGGAATGGCTTCTACTTGAATGTGGATTTAACTTTGTAGCAGCAGTTTTTCTGGAACAATATTAGCCAATCGTGATAAAGCAACAAACTAATGACAACCCTACATTTCCAAGTAAAAAGGGTTTAGTTTCTACAGAAACTGTGGTGCTGCATCAGTGGGGAAGTGGAACACAGAAATGGGTTTTATCAACTGAGCTGATATGGTAAATAAAGTAAAACCCTACATTTCTTAGGGACAGTATCACAAAGTATTTCTGTAAAGACATGAAAATTCCAAAATACAGTACACTTCACAGCGCTAAGTCTTAGTAGAAACTGCAAAAACAGGAACCAGCTAGTGAGCCAGCTGGTTGGAAAAGTCAGTCTGACTTCAAAGTAAATAGAACAAACAGTCAGTCATTTGGTCATGATGTCAGACAACCAGACAATCAATCACATAGACTGAGTAAAAACATATTGTACATTTAACGGGACTGCCTTTTGCTTGAATGTTCTCTTGAATGTTCACAATGCTTTGTCACTCAAAAATAATGCAGCCATGAAAAAACCTTGGAGGAAGGTAAAACATCAAAGTGCTACCTCCTGAATGGCTCGTTAATGCTAGTCATTGATCTGTCCTTTCAAAAAGAAATTTACCTTTGCTGACTGGCCTTTTTAAACAATGTCATGTATTCACTCAGGCTTGCTACTGGTATCTGGAAAGTAATTTAGAAAATTACTGATGAAAGTGATCATTATAAATTATTAGACTGAAATATTATGAACTTTCTCACCTCTGTTAAGTTTGGGATAATAATATTTTGCTGCCGATCTTGTCTTATTGGTAAATCAACTCTCTTGGGCTCCAACAAGTCTTTAATCTATAACAAGTAACAATACTAAGTAGAAATTGTATGAATCTATACAAATGGACATTGACTTATGGATCTAGTACATGGATGATTAAAAGAAAGGCTAATATTATTACCATCAGACCTTGTCTCAATCAAAAGGATGTATGTACAACTGTTGTGAGTACAACCTTTTTTGTTTTGGGTACTAGTTACTTTTGTCAATATTGTTGAGGCCACATTTTGAGCAACTAAGAGCATTTTTTTTCTGGAAACAATTAATAAACTGTGCTTTAACAGCTAATCTGACTGTTCCATTCTGTGACCCTCAGTGATAATTTCATTTTATTGTTTTGCTCGTATGAGTTAAGAAGACCTACAAGTCAATAAAAAAATTAGTTATAAGTCACTACTCGAGAAAGACACCGGTCTTGCAGGACCAGAACTTATCACTGTCATGAAAAGACCGTACTTCGTGGTCCAAGAACTTCATAAATGTTTCACCTTCTATTTGTCATTGAGGGATGACTCAAGTCAAGGCAAGGCAACAGTTAAGCTTTTCTGTTACATATCAAAACAATAAAAAGTGATATAATGACTGCTGGGATACATTCCTGTTAAGGGCCAATGTACAGTAGAATAAATAAATAAATTGTCACTTGATGGGGCTATGTACCACCACTGAGCCATTCAATTAATATAAGCTCCTGAAATTAATTTAAAACAAGTTTACTCTAGATTTGGCATGTAAAAGTCACCTTTTCTTGATAAATCTCAAGGTAGGAAAATAAGACCTTGAATTTCCATTCAGGTGTTCCTTCATGCTGTGCATCTATCATTTTAAACAATTCAGCTGCACATCTTGGTATTAATCCTGGCTCCTGTGAAGTGCCAACCATTGTATGCGTTTTTCCTTTATCACACAAAAGATTTTGCAATCAGAATTTGATTTTACTGTCCTGAGCAAACACTCTTAGATATTGGATTTTTATAAAACTCAAAGTAAACTATCAAAGCTGGACTGTTGCTTTATGTCTGTTGGACTGCAACAACTTAAAAAACTTTCACAGTTTCTCTTTGCCTAACCCTAACCGGACAACAGTTACCCTTTTCAAATGGGACACCATAATGACTGCTTCCAGGTACAGTCCACAACTATATGTGAGAAAGATGTTTGCCAAATAGAGAGATAATGTATAGAAACCTGAAAATTATGTCAAAGCTGATGCGAGGCATTTTGTTTAAACCAAGTTAAAAGCAAAGTACTGATTGGTTTAACTGTAACTTGTAAATCAGAGTTTTTATGGCCCTGTTCACCAGTAATCTCTTTGTTGCAAAGCTGGGGATACTTTAAGGATGATGGTGTACTTGTGATATAGCTTATATGGGGATCAATGAAATTCAAGATTTGATGTTTTAAAGTTGAAATCTCTAACAATACCTGCACCTGTGGAACCATAAGCAAACACACTTGCATTCTGCCCTTGAAGCACAAAAGGAAGCAAGGGACACACTGAATTGTGATATAATGTTTCTTGTGTGCTGTGGTCTTCAAAAAATCCACTGAACCTACCATATTCAACAAAAAATTTTTATAATAACAACTAATTTTCCATTTGACCAGTGTAAGTAAGTACATGCTTTGATCTATTGCACATTAAAAAACTGTAAATTTGGCTGACATTACCTTTTGATTTAATTAACTCCCAATGTCCAGTTGTACAGACCACATGGATAGCGCTATCTGCCGGACACATCACTATCCAGTGGATAAGTCATAGCAAAACCAATTGCTCTATCCAATGGATAGAGATTTATCCGGTGAATTGTGCTATCCACCTTTTGAACAACAAGCAACTTGTACCTTCATTTGGGACATCCTATTTATGACCCCGGGGTGTGGATGAGAAAAATTCCTACGCCTCGGATCTCTTTGTCAGAACCCTAAAAACTTTTCCTATCCCTTTTATATTTTGTTGGAATTAACAGTCATTATATGACAGACCCCATCTATATGATTATGTGAGAGGGTAGATTAGGATCACAAATCCAACGTCCCTTTGCACTGATTGGATTGTCACTTACGATATCGCATAAAAGTCAATAAATACTACACTTAATGCAACATTTATGGCATGTATTACAGTATAGCTTAGTGGTCAAGTTAGACCCTTACAGCTCTACTACAAGAAAACAGCGAGCCCATGCCAAACTCGATCGAGGTAAGGTTAAGCTTATTGTTTGAATGTATAAGCTTTAATAGCTAACTGCAAGCTTATAAACTTACAATCAGCAATTTTCGTTGGATTTTTGCACTCTCGGACAATATTCAGAAACAGCGAGTATGAAAAGAGTCTGTTAGTGATAAGTCTACGCAACGATACACAATTTTACCAGTGCCTGCATAAGCTTACCTATATTGAATAGATTCCTCGGAATTTCTACAGTTCCACAACTCAAGTGTTAATGAGTCTATAGCTCTTACGCATCGATCGGGATTCCCTTCGGGATTACTGGATAATTCATCCAAAAAACCAGGACATTCTGGTCGCAAACGCACTAGCACCCTAACCTTACTTGCTTTCTTATGTGGAGCCATCAGGAAAAAAGATTCAAGAACACTTGGGCGCCTTTGTTTGTTATTTTAAAATGAGAGCCTGAAGTTAGTTGCTGTGTTGACCAATCACAAACTCTATATAGTTCTCCGCTCTCATCAGTGTGTGAAAGGCCTGGGGTTGAAGACATGGGATGCCTGTGACCTGTGACAGACCACGTTACAAACAGTTATGGGACAAAATCTTCTAACATCAAAGTATAAAATTTGTGAGAGGTTTGAAGCAAGCAACCGTGGACAATCTTCCTGTCGGTGTACCTTGGATCAGTGGCTTGATCTGATCGGCGTAATCACAAGTTGAGAAACTAAATGTTTTAAGCAAGAGCCGATACGTACAACGTAGATTTGATTTTAGTGGTGTACAATATTTCGGCTGGCCAAACCAGCCTTTTTCAGGTACAATGAGAGTTTACATTGGATTGCTTCTATGTACATTGCTTCTATATGCATATAAATGGATGTTGACGTAATACTGGAAAAAATGTGATAAAACATGGCAGTTACAACGAATTTGAATTCAATTACTAAGAGTAACGGAAAACAAGTAAAGCTAATATGATCTTCACAGTTATGAGCGCAATTTTTGCAATTGCGTTGAGAAGCCTGAAAAATTCAGGACTTCAACGGGGTATGAACCCGTGACCTCGCCATTCCGGTGCGACACTCTAACCAACTGAGCTATGAAGCCACTGACGTTGGGAGCTGGTCATTTGTGGGTTCAAATGGTCCCGTGAGGAATGAATCAATGATGAAATGGTATATGAAATGAATCATATATGAACTGCGGATATGAAATCAAGTAAA
>NC_090879.1:20465331-20467831 GCF_036669935.1 Montipora foliosa
TTAAATGTGAAATTGTTCATGTTGAGGATGATCTGTATGAGGTCGCAAAGAGTTTCCGTGGGGATGTCCTTATCGTTGCGTTTGCGAAGGAAAAAGCGGCAAGCCTCAATACCTTCACTGTGAGGGATGTTGGTATAAAGAGAAGTGACGTCAAGCGTGACAAGTATGGCATTGTCGGGAAGTGTGTTGATTGTGTTCAAGTTGGCAAGTTTGTTAAGGAAATCAGTAGTGTCTTTAACGTAAGACGGAACAGTGTGAACTAATGGTTTTAGGTAGTAGTCAACAAACTGAGAGATACGTTCTGTGGGGTGGTTGTTAGAAGAAACTATGGGTCGTCCAGGATTGTTTACTTTGTGGATTTTGGGGAGTATGTAGAAGCGTCCAGGTCTGGGGTCGTTTTGTACAAGGTACTGTTTTGTTTTTACGTCAATAAGTTTGTTGTTAAACATGCGTTTAACGTATTCAGCAACTCTTTTTTGTATCATGGCAGTCTTGTCCTTTCCTTGTTGTTCGTAGAAGGTTGGGTTATTCAATTGTCGGTTGCATTCGTTTATGTACCAGGATCTGTCCATTATCACAGTCGCCGATCCTTTATCGGCCGACTTGATGATAATGTCGTGTCTTTGTTTAAGTTGACGTAATGCGTCACGTTCTGTCTTAGGGAGATTGTCACATACGCGGTTGGGTTTGGAGGTCAACAAGTCACGTTTTACAGCATTAAGAAAAGCGTTAAGTGCATCGTCTCTGTTAGTCGGGGGTGTCCAAACACTTTTAGGGTGGAAGGGGTTAGGTTCGTCGCTGGATACGTTATCATGAAAAAATTCTGTAATGCGTAAACGACGGGCGAATTCGTCAAAGTCTGCATTAACTTCAGACCAGTTGATTTGTCGTGGAGTGGGGCAAAAAGTAAGACCTCTTGCTAGAAGTTGCGTTTCGTCGTGCGTGAGTGTGACGTTAGATAAGTTAACAACGGAAGATGGGTCAAGAGGAGTGTTAGGAGTGGGTAGTCGTTTAGTATTTTTTCGTCGCCTACGTGGTCGCATGTTATCGTGGTTTTGAAGAGAGGATGGCGTCGGGTGGTTAGTAGAATGTACTTGTGACTGATTGTGAGTTGAGTGGTTAGGGTTAGTGGGGTTATACTGACGTGTAAAATGGTTTTTACGGAGTCGACGGTTAAAAAGTACTGATTCTAAAGAATGGGCCATAGAGGCTAACTTATCATTATAATAATTAAAAGATTCTTCACTACTGTTCTTACGCAAGAGCTCCTTTTTGATAACAAGTTCCTTTTGAAGTGCTTGTATTGTCCTGCGGCATTCTTGGGTTAGTAATTTCAGATAGTTTCTTCCACAGATGTATTTATTTTGTTGCCATTGTTTGTAAAAATAGCGACTGGTGGTGGAAATAGTTGGACGACACTTGGGTAGAAGACCTTTCGGAATGATGTTGTTGTTTCGGAACAAGAGATAGTTTTTCAAGTGATGTTGGTGTAAGACGAGTTTTAGTTGAATCTTTTTGGAGGCGTTGAAGAACTTGGTCAGTTTGGGTTGACGTGGATTAGGTCCATTGGGGCCGGGATTTGGGTGGACATCCATACATGATAACAGAAAGCTGTAGAAGTAGTTGAATGAAGGGCTTGAGTTGGTGAAGATATCTTGAGGTCCTGTAGAAATGCTGGGAGTAATTGATTGAAGGGCTTGAGTTGGTGAAGATATCTTGAGGTCCTGATCAGGACAGACTTGGGAGTTCGTGGCAGTGAGAGAGATGGCAAAAAATGTAGTCAGAATAGCGAGGATAACCACAGTAGCCAGAGATCTTGTAATATCCCGTTCGTAGGTTTGGATTGGACGGGAAGTCATGCCAGTCCTGCGATAGCTAGACTTAGTAAAAAGTCCAATGTGCATTCTCCATGTGTTGATGTCAATGCCCATTATAAAATGCAAGGTGATCGGATCAATCCAGATCGACGGTTTTGAAAAATATAACTTTTTAAGGATTAAACCACTGCAAAAACCGTGTACGATCAAAACTTGCTCTACGTTGGATCAAAATAGATCGTGACCACACCATAAAAAACTTTAAAATAGAAAATATCCTGCAAAGGTTGGTCAAGACAACGTGAACATAGGCGTTGTTGCTTGCAATATTTCGGCTGGCCAACACCAGCCTTCTTCAGGTTTATTGAATGGATAAATGCTAAATGCTAGTAACAAGATCTTTATATTTACCGGAAATGACATAAAAATGCTACGTGATGTGTTATAAAAACGGAAATGCATAAAAAAGAGGAGAGAGAATAATACATGATAACAAGATGAAAAAAACAAAAAAAAAAAAAAAATTTTAAAAGGTAGCTAAACTAAATTACATTTCATCTCTTCTGTTAAGGCCTGCAGGCTCCAGTGTTTTTCCTCTGTGTATGAGGAATGCCTCACGAGCCTTTCTCATGGAGTCACGACTAGTGTGTAGTTGTTCGAGCGGTATAAGGATCATGTGATCC
>NC_090879.1:20470331-20472831 GCF_036669935.1 Montipora foliosa
AGAGGTTCTGTGGCCAGACTAGTTGTTTTCCGCATAATGTATTCACAAATTGATAATTATGAGCTAATAAAATCTGCAAGTCTTTGCCATAGCGCTACATACGGTGGCTGGTTAGGACCATTGTTGAAAGCTAGATTTTTTTCCTTGAGAATATTGAAATAAAGTATAGAACAAATTTCATTATTTTGTTAATCTTTTGAATGCGGAAATTGAGTGGTGAAATTATTATTCTGTAAATATAAATTCAACATTGTATTGGTATAATTACACTTACAACCGTAAATTTACACTTATAACTGTAAATTTACACTTACAAACTGCAAATTTACACTTACAAACTGTAAATTTACACTTCAACTGTAAGTTAACACTTATAACTGTAAATTTACAGTTGTAACTGTAAATTTACAGTTATAACTGTAAATTTCCACTTATAACTGTAAATTTACACTTACAAACTGTAAATTTACACTTCAACTGTAAGTTTACACTTATAACTGTAAATTTACAGTTATAACTGTAAGTTTCCACTAACAACTGTAAATTTCCACTTACAAACTGTAAGTTTACACTTATAACAGTAAATTCACACTTATAACTGTAAATTTACACTAACAACTGTAAATTTACAATTAGAGCTGCAAATTTACACTTATAAATGTATATTTACACTTATATATAACTGTAAGTTTTCAGTTATAACTGTATTTTTACCCCATAAATAGCCGTATATAGCCAGAAGACCCACAACGGACCAAGGGTTTTTGAATGAGGTTTTGGAACGACGGGAAGGCCTGATACAACCATGCATATTAAAATGGCTGTTTGGCTGACTTTCTTTTCCAATATTTCAGTAACGGTCAGTACAAAACACAGACTGCAGACCGGGTACAAAATGCAGACTAGGTACAAAATGCAGACTGCAGACCGGGTACAAAATGCAGACCAAGTCTAAATAAATAAATACGTGATGGAATGTCATCTTATATGTCCAGGGGGTCGGGGGGGCCGTGGTTTACATTGACTGGTGCATAACGAACACTAAGAAAAACTAAAACCTAAGACCTAAAACCTAAGACCCGGAAAACTAAGACTCGGAAACCTAAGACCCGGAAAACTAAGACCCGGAAAACTAAGACCCTTTTCATTTTAGTTCTCAAAGCAATCCCTGGGCCGTTTAAAAAGGCGCAAAAATATAATAAATAATGCGAAGGAAATCGGGAATAAATCACGCGCAAAGCAGCAAATGAGCCATAGAAAAGAAAGGCACCAAAAAACCCTGTATTGTTGAAAGAAATATTATGTATATCCAAAAATTTAGTGTGTCGATTTTGAGACGACAATAACGCTTTAAAATGACAGCGTTGGGAGAAAATCTAGCGGCGCTTGCTTGATAATTATTCACGCCACAACCGCGAATGTCACGCCAGGCGAGTCAAGACCACATGACAATCCCGCATTTCATCAGAAAGGAAAAAGAAATCGTTGTTCTAAAATGCCTCGCCTGTAACTGAACCAATTGTTCATTTGTTCTTCGGGAATTATTGGCAGTCGGGTGTTACGTCCTGTTGGAAATCAACGATGGGTTTTTCTTTGATCGAGCTCTGCGCCATATTTCGCATTGTTGTGTAATTCCCGCCACTAGGTCACATAGCGTAACCCATTGTACACGCCGTCGTTTAGTTCGGGTTATTGTTTCGCTTTGCATGCACGCTTAGTTACCTCATTGTCACACAGTTCGCGCATAATTAGCTTGGTGCCTTTGTTACCACCTTTGCCTGCTTAGTTTGGGTTGTATTTGCATCTTGCCTTCGGTGAATAAACGTGTTCTCTCGCTCGGAGTTTCGGCTCAACTTACTGGCGTGGTGGCAGCGCAACATTTTCAAAGAGCCCACGGAAAGAACATCAAAGCTGTTCTTCGATTTTAGCCGCCTCTCTGAGCAATCAAGCCAGAATTCGTGAACCGTAGTGATGACTTCACACAGAGCGCCGAAACAGTGGTCGCTTTCTTCGAATGAAACTATTACTTCGATCGAAGCCTGGGAAAACAATCTAAAGTACATCTTGTCCCTCGATCCGAACTTCGCAGACTTTCTTGCTGATGGATCATCGTGGGGTAAAAAAACAAACGCTACACCCCTACGTGGTTTCTCCAACGATCCTGAATCTGTTCCAACGGCGAGAAGAAGGACTGCTGCTCAAAAAGTAACACATTTAGAAATGATGCTCGGCCAAATTGCCAATTACGCCCCTATCATTTCTCGGAACTCAATCGTCAAGAATTCTACATCAATTAGCGGCGTTTGGCAATCGATCCGACAGCATTATGGCTTGCAGTTAACTGGTTCCCGTTTCTTGGACCTCGCGAACATTTCTTTGAAGCCTGAACAGCGTCCTGAGGATTTATTCCAAATCTTAATGGCCTTTATTGAGGACAACCTACTCACCAGATCCAGCGGAATCACTCATCATGGCGAGATCCCGGACGCTGACGAAGAAC
>NC_090879.1:20477831-20495331 GCF_036669935.1 Montipora foliosa
TTTACCTGTGATATGGCAATGGTCTCTAACTCTCACATCATTTTCATTGTATTTTTTATTGCAGATATGACATTCATTAGCTTCTTGAAATTCTTTTTCATCATCTTCAGTCATTCTCAATGGTTTATTGAAATATTTTTTCATAATCTTCTTGCAGTATTTGACTTCATCCAGCATAGCTTCCATAAATTTGTAAACAGCTTTTTCACCTCTATAAATTTGTACTGGTTTTGTGTATTTGTCATCATGACAACACACAACCTTATATCCATAACCACAGTCTATGTGTCTCTGATAAGCCTCTGTGTATGATCTATCATCATTGGGTTGGCATCCATGTATTTTTTCAGTTGTAGCTTCAAAATCTGCATATATTACAAATGGAACGGGTATTTGTTTGTGGGCATTATTGAATTTTAGTATGTTGTCATCTTTTGTTGGCATTTTGATTGCTTGTACTCCATCTAATTGGATACAGTTTTCTTTATGATTGTTCAACACTCTTTCAGAAGTGAAATGCTGAAGACAATACATGCAAAAATGTTTTCTCTTTTTGTTATTTGTTATGTCATACATGAACTTGTTGAAATCTTTGATCAACACATAATGCTTGTTTTCATTTTCTGTTATAAGAAGCAGATTCATGCAATCTTCATACTTTTCTTTTGACACATAAATGGGATATTTTTGTTTGTTTTCATAACCTAAAACATTGATGTTAATTTCATTCTGCTTTTCTATTTTGTTGTACTGTTTGGTAGTCACTGGAAATTCAATTCCTGAATAATTCAAATTTTTAATGAATGCTTTATCCGATTTTTTAATTCTCTGTGGGTATTTGTCTTGAGGATTGAGATGTCTTATGTGGCACCACCTGAAGCATTCATTGTCCTCATTTTTCATGTTGATCAATCCCTTTGCACTGTTTCTGAGTTCTAAGGGTAGTTTTATATAAGAAGATCCTTTCATTGGTTCATATTTTACCACATTGATATAATGATTTTCAACAGATTGAATGGTCCAACCAGATCCCTCTGAAATCCAAACTGCAATCTTGTTTAGTATGACTTGTTTTGACAAAGACAAAGCCAGTTCGATTTGTGTGTCATTTGTTATTGTTTGTGGTTGACTGTTAAAATAAGCCGTTTTGATGATTTTTTCTTCTCGCCCTGTTTGCTTTTCAAATGTTACTCTGAGTGTTTCAATAAATTTCAGACCTTTCATTGATTTCAATATTTTTTCAATATGGATGGCAACGGCCTTTCTTGTATTTTGCAGTTGTAATAGTGGGTCTTTGCTGTTTTTGATGTTGATTTCATAAGACTTTGTGAACCCTTTTAAAGCTTTGTTTGTTTCTTGTATTATGGTCCTAGGCAATGGAATTGGTCGTTTTTGACTTTTTAGGGCCTGTACGGGTACTCTTGGTGCAGCGACAGGTCTTTTAGTCCTAGGTAATGGTACTGGTTTGTATCCATCTCGGAACTCTAATGGAGGAAGAATTATGTTTTCTTCATAATTTTGAACCATTTGCTGCACACTCTTCTTGGTTTTGGGATTGGTCTTGTTTTAGTCCTTGGTGCGGGCACTGGTTTTGTATTTTGTTTTATAATCAATTTTATCAATTCTGATTTACTTAGTTTCTCAAGATCACTCTTGTTCATACTATAAGTTGAGATATTATTTTGCATAATATTCATCATAATATATGTATAGGAAATAATTCTTTAAGTGAAAATATGGTGCGTTTATAGTTCAACACATACTGGAGTATGTATTTAACTGTGTGAAGAGAAGTGATATAAATAAATTAATTGCTGCTGTTTTCATGTTCATCATAAATATATCCTGTGTTGTAAGTAAATGAATTTTTGAAATGTTTCTTTGTTTTGAGATGATTATGTTTTCCCGCAAGAGTGTAATTATGATTATTGTCGCATATTTTGCAATACCATTCTTTGCGCAACATGTAATCGTTTTTGTTTCGTCTTCTTTCTTCTGCAGTATAAAATCTGGGACGGCCAACTGGTCTTCGATCTTCCATAATATAAACCTATATATTTTTTATTTAAATATTTTCTTGCACTAATTTCAGTGGTGCTAAAAAATCACTATATCTTTTGAATTCACAAAACACAAAAGACATTTTAGCATCTGTTCTATGAAAAACTGTTCTTATTGCTTTCCAATCATAAAAGTCGTCTTCAATGGCTAATTTTAATGAAGGCATCTTCTCTGTTCTAACATAATGCATGTATTCAGCATTTTTACCTATTATATCACAAATTGTTTCTTCAATTAATCTTCTCAAACATAATGTTTTTACTATTTCGCTTCCTCTGAAGGTCATATATTTATACTTTAGACAAACCTTCTGGCTTATTTATTGTCCAAATTTGATCATCAAGAGGAGTCTCAAGCTTGTAAACGCAATATAAATTTAAACCACTCATTTTCAATCTTGATTTCAACAAAAGTTTGTACTTGTCTTCTGAATCTTTCATTATTCGGCAATTCACACCTCTGTCTATATGTTCAAGTAAGTCTGTGCATTTGCTGATTTGTAACGCAATTCTTCGTAATTTTGGGTCTTTTATCAAACGCATCATAAAACCATTGTAATTTGTTTTTTCGGTCATATACTATATGTTCAGATTACATTTTTATATCATCAATTCTTCGTATAAAGGCATTGATTTGTCTTTGTGAACTCTGTATAAAAATTCAAAAAGAAAATGCAAATTGTGACCTTCTTGATTTGTTGTTTTTATTGTCCATGGATAGATTCTTTTTCTGACATACACAACATCAGCCGCCCTGGATATGTAACTTGCCATTTCTTGCCAATTAATTTTGTAGCCAGGGTGTAATCGTTCTATGGTTTGTTCTACATTGTTTTCCTTCACGTCTTTCAACAAATAGTACCACATGATCAAAAGATATTTTTGTCTGTCAGAATATTGCTTCATATACTATATGTTTTGATTTTGTTTTTATACAGATTCTTCACTGTCTTGTGACGACTCAGATTCTTGCGAACTTGGGCAACTAAAATCCGATTCGCTTTCTTGTGATGAAAAACTTTCCGGTGAGGATGGTACCCAGTCAGAATCCGACAGATGGGAATCCTGATCGCTCTCATAATAGAAACCAAACTTTTCTTCATTTTCAAACTTGTCCATATAATATAAGTATACATTTTTATTTTTTTATAAGTATTTATGCGCGTTTGTTTCACCACAATTCATATGTTTTCAATGTCTTTCAATGGTATCCAACTGTTGAATTCATCACTGTATCCCTGCCATTTTACCAAAGCTTGTTTCTTTTTATAGTCTCTTCTAATCACTTTGTCAATACGAAAAATATCCTGTTTAGCTTTCAATAATTCAGGTTCATAAAAACTGCCTTGTATCTCTTCACCTCTGAGATCTTTTAGTTTATAAGTTATTGGATTAGTGTATTGAATCTTGTCAACTGTAAACACTTCTTCTGTCCAATTTGGTGTGTAACCCTTGTCAAACACATTCCGTTTATACTTGGATATTCGAACCTTGTCACCAACCTTAAATTTTGGTTTTTGTTTCAATGTTTCTGTATCACCATATAGATTGAAGTAAACTATACCTTCATTCCTCTTGTTAGATGCTTCAACGGGTGTCATCTTTATGCTTGAATGTTTTGTGTTGTTGTACTGTTTCACTAGTTTGGACAGCATATCGAGATACATTGTATTACCTTGAACAGTGAACTGTTTCCACATTTTGGATTTAATTGTTCTATTCCACCTTTCAACCACTGAGGATTTCTCCTCATTTTCAGTGGAGTACATATGTATCCCATTTTTATCCAACAAGTCTTTCAAGTGTTTGTTATAGAACTCCTTTCCCTTATCAACCCATAAATATTGTGGTCTTCTGCCTTCCCTGAATATTGTTTTAAATGCTTCAGTAACGGATTCACCTTTCTTATCCTTCAATGGGACAATCCAACCGTATTTGCTGAAAACATCAATAACCATAAGAAGATACCGATAACCTTTATTCCATTTGCTGAATTTTTGCATTTCAACCAGATCACTTGCCCATATTTCATCAATATGATTTACAATGACTCTTCTAGTTTTGAATTTTCTCTTGATTGGTTTGTGTAATTCATCGGCTAATTGCTGAGCCCAATCATCAATACTCAGCGCCGCTTTACGTTTTTTGAACCAAGTCCAATCTTTCTTTTTGCTTTAATGGCATACATTGTTGGTGTAGCAAACCAAGGTCTTTGATTAAATGGGATTGCTTTTATACTGTCTTCCATAATTTTATCAGCTGCATGCTTTTTAGCCAGATCTTCTCCAGCTTTACTGTATGCTATATCATGTTGCTGGCAAACAGCATCTAATTTATTTATTGGATCTCTATATTTTGGATCATTTGAAGCCAATCTGTCTTCCAGTTTTGTACCAGGTCCACAATAATTATATTTTTTACCCGTCGGAGTTCTCAAATGGAGTTCTCCCAACTTTGCTAATTGTTTTTGAATGTCTAAAGCACCGCCGTCTAGATCTTTCCTATTGGTTGTGTATTTCTTTTTGGGTCTTATTTTTGTTGACAATTGATCGAGAGCCTCTGATCCCACTTTGTGAAGTAGAGGATTCATTTTTCTCAAACCATAATCGATTGCTTTTTTCTGCAATTTTGGGTCTCTCATTAATTCGGAACCATAATATCTTCCCATTTCAACTGCTTTTTTGCCAAGATAAGGTACTCCTTTTGTTAGGAACAATTCAGTTCCTGTATTAGCGATATCACCAAATAAGCCCGCTCCCAACGGGCTGTTTAGTTTCCCTGTTTTTTAACAAATTTGGTCTTTGTAATACCACATTCAGCACAAGTGCAAAAGAACATTAGTCTACCATTTTTGGCTGTTTTGTAACCTGAAGGTTCAACACATTCGGTTACCTTTTTCTGTTTTACACAATATGATTTCATAATATATATAAGTTAGATATTTCTGAAATAATATTCGATAAATCTCTCATTTTTCATTGTATCATTTATGTCGAACACTTGTAATAAATCATAATACGAATTACCCTTATTCATTTCATTTAGAAAGTATAAACAGAAATACCCACAAGTTGTTGTTTGTATGTTTTGTATCTGATTGTTTTGATGTAACAAAGTCAGATTTTTCTTTTTGGCATGATTTACAATCTCTTGAAATGGGGGCATACCAAAACTATCGAAATAATTTATCACATTGTCTTTGACATATGTTGCAACCCAATGACTTCCGCTCATATAAGCTGGTTCTAGATTGTAGATGAATAACGCCTGTTTATGGTTATGTGGAACATTTTCATTCCTTGACAGTACGTCATTGATCGGTATATTCAAATATTTACACCATTTTATCAGATCGTGGTTGGACATAGGTATTTTTTTGTGAAATTTTGGTTTCACAATATTGCCCCCAAAATGGGTATGCCATTGAATGGACTGTTTTTGCCTAGGAGAAGGCCTTTTCCCGCCTTTTTTTTGGTTGAGGATGTTTTTTTTTTACCATTACCAGTCACATATGGCGGATAACTATAAAATGGAGGGGGCATTCCCATTCTAGGTGCTCCTGTACCATCCTTTTTCGACGAAGGTGGCCTACCTATCCTCGGCGCTCCTTTTCCGGTCATCTTTTTCACAAGATCCAAAGCCAAAGGAATTCCAATGCTAGCTAACAGAGTGCCTAAAAATCCACCTGATTGTGTTTTGGTCGGTTTTATACTAACACCTGAACCTGTTTGAGCTGCATTGATGATGTCTCTTTGCTGTTTTGTAGTGAACATGTTCAGATATGGCATTAGTTTATTGATTGCATTGAAAGGTATCATCATGGGTAATGGTAAAGCACCGCCTTTTTGACCAGATCCTAACAATTTTTTAGCTCCAGCTTCTGCTAAACCACCAAGAGCACTCAACCCAAGGGTTTTACCAATTGCTGGAAGAGCTCTCATACCAAGTGACAATACAGTGCTCAAAAGACTTCCGCCTACTTGTTTTCTGATATTGGTCTTAGCAAGCTTAATGTCCATTCCTTTGTTCAATTGTCGATTTTTTTGCAATCGTTTTTTCACCATTGCTGGAACATAAAGAGTGTCGTTTCCATTAAGAGAATCATTTGTCAGTCTTAGAACAATTGTTTCCCTTTTATGGTAAGCATTACTCAGATTCTTTTTTTGATTATCTGAAAGTCTTACGTTGATTTCATGAAGTTTAGTCATATAATATATGTTATATAATTCCAGTTACAAATAAATATGTGTCATTTACTTGATTTCATATTACTATTTCAGTTGTGGGCTTAAACTATCACCAATTCATTACCCACCTTGTCAATAACAACCGACTCTTCGTACAATACAACTGCATGGACATTGAAATCTGCTGCACTGTTGGCATTGAGTTTGTACCTGAAAATCAACTGTTTAGGGTCTCTTGTTACTTTCTCTGCCTGATATGACAGATCGAAATAGATTAGTGGATACAGGCTGTTATAATTGGCAAGATTCAACTGGGTTCCGGTGTTGTAATCATTTTTTCGCATTGCATAAGACATCAGATCATTGAATATTCTCACTTTGCTTTCACTGTCATATTCTGTTTCTGGGTAGAAAACACCATTGCCATATTCGAGTCTGCATGTTGTTAAATAACTGTTTGCGTCTGCTGCATTCAGTTTGAAGGTATCAAGTATATATGGATTTTGAGTTGCAACTCTGGTTTTAGCCCGTTGTAGATAAACAAAAATTTCTTTGACATTGTCAATACTGGCAGAAATCTGAAAAAAACCACTGACTCTAGCAGGTGCTGACACTGCATATAGTTCACGCTGATATGTCCATTTGTGTTCTTTCATGAAAGAGCTTACAAATTTGTCGTACATACTGTCTTTTGGTGTTAATTTTGGAACCCATAAAAGAAATCTGTTCAAAACTACTCTGCCGGCATCTACTCCTACTGCCATATTGATGAGTTCATTGTCGTTCTGGAGATTCAAATTGAATTGTAACTGCATAGGAACCAACATTTTATCCTGCAACTCTTCAAAAAAACTGTAACGATTGAGAGGTATGATCAAATTCACATCTTTTGCTCCTCCCGTTCCATCATTGTTGGTAGCTTGTGTAAGCACTCTTCTAGATTCATATCCTAAATTAGTATTGGCTGTCGTATCATTTGTGTCTAAATACCAAAAACTGTTTTTACCGACTGATCTGCTGTAATCATCAGAATATTCCAACAGATTCTTCACAAAAGTGACCTTATGTAGATTGTCAGTATCGTAAACAATTTTCCCAGCACTTTTAATCATCATATGTGAAATCAATGAATGAGATCCGTTTATCACCGTTATTCTATCGGCTGCTGCGTAACCGGATCCATCTGCTGTTTTTTGTAACTGGAATTGAACCTCGAAATAAGCATTGTACCAATCATAGAAAGAACTTCGGTCGTTGATGGTGAATCTGTAACCATTTTTTTCCTGATGTTGATTGTTACCTGGGGCACGGATTACATCATCAAGTTGAAATCGCACTAACTCATTTCTTTGCAATAATTCACTTGTTCTAAAAGCCATTTATACTATTGTATTATATAATTTTGCTGTCATGTTATTTATTTGAAAAATCTACGCCTTCTTCCAGATCCTGATATCAATCTATTTAGTATCATATCAGTACTTTCATCTTGCTGTTTAATGGGTGAAGATGGGGCTATTGCCCTTTGTGTCGTAGCTCCTTTTCTCAAATTTGCCAATTTTTTCATTATTAAATCACCAGATTTTTCAGCAACTTTTTTACCAATTTTATCACCTGCATGGGAAACCCCTGATTCTAATGCCTTCTTCGCCATTGGCTTGGCAATTTTCTTGAAAACAGATGATGCCACACTCTTCAATGGTTTGAAAATGTTGTCGATAATAAGCCCAGACCCTTTGTGTTGAAATACAAATTTACCAAGTTTTGGATGGTAAAACCTCTTAAATTCATACGGTTTCATTATACTTTTACATTAGATACTTTTTAGAATTAGTGAAAAAGACGTATCCGCTCCATTTAGATCCACTAATCTTCTTTTTCCATCTGTTATCATGATTCTGATTGATGAAATTGTAGTTTTGTTCACAGGATTAAATGTAACTCTTTGTGGTTCGAGGGTGAAGGAGTAACTTGGTTTTAGTACACTAGTTGAGAATGAATAAATGATGTCTGTTTCTTCGCCGTCAACTAAACTTTCGTTTACCAAATCGCAATGAATATTGAGTACGTCTGTGTCTTGACTGAGATTTGGCACTCTTGGTCCAATATGCGTTCCACTTTCTAATATCTTTTTATCAAAACCGATCAGGTCATTAAAATTACTTGCTCTTAAATCAAGTTGGTAATTTGCATCTAATGTAACCGTGACTCTGAATGTTGTTTCGTTGAATTCAAGAGTCATCGGATACGTATCACCAGTTTTCGTCACATTTTTAATATGTCTGTCAAAGTCCGTATAATTCCATACCCCAGCTGGAAAGGTAATGTCCTTAAAAGTTGAACCATTATCGGAGCTGTATTTGATTAATTGATTTTTGTACCCAGCATTGACATTGAACCAAGTGAATGACATGTTAATGACTCTGTTAAGACCGATAACGTATTGCTTATTATTGTCTAGAGTTACAGGTCTGGTGAAATTTGTTGTAAAATCTTCTGGTTTATTGTTCCCTTGATTTTTTACACTGTAAGATGATAAAACTATCTCTCGTTCCATTATGTGTTTAGGTTACATTAAATTTTGAAATATTGTTTGTATAACTTACCATATTGTGATCTATTGATTGTCGACATTTTCAATAATGTGTCCAATATAGAAACACCCATATTTCGCATGTCAATGCTTGTATTGCCAGCCAATATCTCACCAATGATCAAATCCAATTTTTTTATGAGTTCTTTCGGTTTGTTAAAAAATATCACATTGCCACCTTTTTGTTTTTTCCTACCAGAACCTTCCATTGTTTTCATTTTGTTTTCATAATGATCTATGTATGCGTTCAAAGCAACTCTTGCGTTGTCTATTCTTTTGTGTTCCTTTTGTTTTACAGCTTCAGAAATTAAACCACTGTTGAATTGTTTACTTACAGCAGACTTGTAACCTTTTAATTGATTTCTTTTGAATTTAGCATCATTGACAATCTTTTTGAGATATTTCCTGTTTTTTTGTTCAGTCATTTCTTGTTGATTCAGTGTCATTTCAACAGAATCATAATTTTGAAGACCAAGATCATTCAATATCGCATTGTCCATGTCTTCATCATCTAATGCATAATCGATATCTTCGTCGTCATCGTATTCTGGTGGTAATTCTGGTTCTTCAGGAAAGTACTTAGGATCAACATAACTCTCTTTTTTTCCTTCCAGAAGATCTTGTAAAGATTCTTCATATGTTGGCGGTTTTGGCACCAGTTGTTTTTCTTGCTGTGGCAAAACAGGTTGTTCAAATAATTCACCAAGATTCATATCTGGAACTTCATCCTCTATATCAATGCCGTAATCAGGAACTTCTCCTTTCTTCAGTGGTCGTTTTTTCCTTGGCAACCTTAAAACCTGATTACTATCGATAACATCATCTAATTTACTTGTAATTGGTTCAAATACTTTTGAAAATCCCTGTTGACTGGTCTTCTGATCGATATTATGTTTTGTAATAGCATTATGGACATAATTAATCTTATCCCCTAATTCAGATTTACTCTTTGCGAGTTCTTTCCACTTAAGTAAACTCATTTATTGTTATATTGTTACGTTACATAAAATGGAAATTCATATATAAAAAATAACGTTTTACACCGTGTTGAACACCATGTTAAACACCATGTCAAACACCATGTTATTGGAATAATATACCCATATGATATAACAATGAAAATACTGAATTATGATACTGATGATGATGTTGTCACAAACTTCAAACGAAAGCATAAATCTATGCCTAAAGAATGCTTTCGCATGCTCATTTGCGGACCTTCTGGTTCGGGAAAAACCAATACACTGATGCATATGATCTACAAATTATTGTATTTTGATAAAATATACCTTTATGCAAAAAACTTAGAGCAGTCAAAGTATCAGAATCTCATGGATGATTTCGAACCAATTAGTGATGAAGCTGGTTATGATATTATTGAAGCAAGCAATGATAAAATAATTCCTGTAAATGATCTTAACAGTGATAATCAAAAAATTGTAATATTCGACGATTTTGTATGCGATAAAAACCAAAAACCATTAGTCGACTATTTTATACAGGGAAGACATAAAAATTGCTGTGTCATATATTTGAGTCAAAGCTACTATAAGACACCAAAAGACATTAGATTAAACTGCTCGCATTTTGCCATTTATGATTTCCCGAGTACTAATGAAAAAAATCTCATATGTCGTGAAAACAATGTCTCAAAACAATTATGCGAGAAAGCAACTAGAGATCCTTTCGATTTTGTATACATTGACAAACCTAAGAAACAAGTGAAAAAGAATTTCGATGAAAAAATATAACCAATATGTATATGAGTTATTCAAATGGTAAATTACCTGACGACACATTTTCACATGAAAAAGTTGTCGAAATAGTAAAAGGATTGCCTGGTGTTGGTTTTAAACTTACTGATGACGGCGATTATGATATGCAGAATAAAAAACTGAGAAATTTAGATTCACCTCAAACAAACACTGACGCTAGTACAAAGAGTTATGTTGATTCTGAGGTTAATAAGACATTAAAACTAGACGGCAGCAGTCCAATGACTGGAGCCCTTAACATGGATAATCGGCGTGTCGAAAATATTGCTCCAGCTAGACATGGTCACAGTGATGCTGTAAGTAGTGTGCATCTACATAGCTTTTATTTTGAATTAAATACAAAAGATGGAAAGATAGAAGCCCAAAATCCGATCGACATGAAAAATAAAAGAATCTCAGGAGTGCAAGATCCAATATTGCATTCAGACGCTACCAATAAATTTTACGTTGACGACTTTATGAATCAAAAAGCGGAAAAATCAGATTTAAACAATTATTTGAAAAGAGACGGTTCAGTTTCTGTTACTGGCAATTTTGACTTTGGAAATAATAAAATCAGCAATCTTGCTGAAGGCACTGGCAATTCTGACGCTGTTACAAAACACCAATTACAAACTGGTTTATCAACCAAACCCAATACAAATCAGGTTGTGCTCCGTGATGGTTCGCAGGACATGACTGGAAATTTAAATATGTCACAAAAAAAGATCGTCAATCTTGCTAATCCGACAGGTAGAAATGATGCCACTGGAAAAGGTTACGTTGATCGATTATTTTTAGATTCACTTCGTTTAGACGGATCCTCTAAAATGACTGGAAATTTGGATATGTCTTTGAATAAAATAATAAATTGCGGACAACCAACCGGTGCTAGAGATGTGACAAACAAATCTTATGTCGATTCCGAGGTTGGAAAAACATTGAAATTGGATGGAAGCGGTGTAATGACTTCTGTTCTAGACATGAACAATCAACGAATAATAAATCTCGGAAACGCCACACATAATCAAGATGCCATAACTTTGAAGCAAGTAAATGACGCTTTTTCGACTATAAGTACCGAAAACAATAAATATACAGACGAACAAATAGAAAAAAATAAGAAATATGTAGACGACGAAATAGTGAAGAGTCACATAACTACTCACACAAACAGAAAAAATGTGCTGAAATATGCTATGGATGATGGGGAATTTACAGAAGATTATGGAATACAGGATGCCAATTTAATCGACTATAATGACTCGCCACATAAAAACAACAAAAAAGCATTTTCATTCAAGGTTCAAAAGGCAACAGATGGTTCCAGTCTGTTCAAAGGACGATTCGATTTTAATCTATTCAAACTGATACGTGACAATTATAGCGATAAATATACTGTATGTTTAGAAATATATTTCCAAAAAACTGGTTTTGATGTGGAGTTTAATTCATTTCAGGTTACTTTTGAAAAAAGAAACATGAACACCGATAGAACCACTACAGTCAAAACCAACACAGATTATAAATATTATCGCTTTATCATGAACTTATCACCAGATGGTTCTTCACCAACTATCGAAAGACGGTTATATGTAACTGTTCAATCCACTTATGACAATAGAAGCCCAACTCTTTTACCATTGTATGTCCTGATTTACGGTATAAAAGGCGAAGCAAAAAACAACCTTGATTTCACAATTTATGATTACGAATTGGCTTATCAAGTTGTAAATAATCAATTTCAAATGCATGTACCAATCAATATGAATGGTAATAAAATTTTAGGGTTATTTGATAAGATATTACCGTCTTACGCCTATGGAACCACTTCAGAATCATCACTGGGTTGTGATTTTAATATTTCTAGAACAGTACAGCTAACATTTACTAAAATTTATATTGATAAAATAAAAATTTATGCTAAAAAAAATTATCCATCAGAGTCGAATCACGATATAACTTTTTATGGAGACGCTAGTGTGTTTTATGACATAGATTTTTCAACAAGCAAAATACTTACTGTCAATATCAATCAATATTTTGAAAACATAACAAACATACGAATAAATTTTGACGATGACGATGGGGATGGCGTAAGATCTTATGTTTACATTATACATTACAAAACATTACTGATTAATTGAATTATATAATGCAACAGTATATGACATTGTATGTAAAAAATTTAGATAGTACACATCTTCTTGACGATAATGGTGACAGAATTGAATACACCATTGACTATCACTCTGATGATGATTTTACCTATCAAGCTCAAGCTCAACTTTCAGTAAATGATGATGGACATATAGAAACTGACAAAAATCTCGTCGTTAAGGCTGCTACGGAAGATAACCATGTTGTCATAAAAAAACAACTCGATTTGAAGTTAGACAGATCGACTTTTATTATTTCGAACAGTCTACCTGGTATACCAGTGTTAGACAAAATCAGCATTGCATTAATTCCAGCTTTATCAGTAGTCACAGCCGATTCAAATGATAGAGTTAGTTCATGGATTGATCCTGTGAATAATATCGATTTTTCACAACAAACCAATTCAAAAAAGCCTCTTCTTCTGAGGGATTCATTGAAAAAACGTTTTTTCATACGTTTCGATGGTAGTGATGACTATTTGGAAAAAAAATCATTTGATGTTTCTGAAATAGCGGGTAGTTCTGGTAACACATGTACAGTAATGTTGATTGTCAAAACAGAATCGATAGCTAACCAATCACCATTTCAATGGGGGCGTGGAGCCATCAGATTCGGTGTGCATTTACCATGGGGAGACGGTACAGTCTATATCGATTTTGGTTCAATATCGAATGGTAGACTCGCAGTTCTTTCTTTGCCGAATCTCACAGGTAATATCGAGGTGTGGACGATCCGTGTTAATCAGACAAATATGGAACTTTTTAGAGGTGTTTCAACAGTGACTCCGATTAAAACAGAAACAATTTCTGCTACTCTTACAGGTTCAGCACAAGAAATATTCATTGGATGTCAGGTTCATGATAATGGCGTTGCTATAAGTTTCTGTAAAATGGATTTATATGCTTTTGCCGTTTGGGCTAAATCTCTGTCTGATGATGAATTGAAAAATATGTTCAGATTCATTCAAAATCATTTCGATTTGTGATGTGGATTTTCAAAATATATAACTCAATATATATGTATATCGACAATTTATTACGATTTGTGGAATATAGTTTTCAAGAAGCAAAAGAAAAACATCCATGCATTAATGACAAAATATTAAAATCAGCACTTGTTTATCAATACCTGCACTGTTTCTATTTTAAAAGAGACATGTCTATGAATGAGATTCTTGAACTCAATGATGGTGAAATTGGTCTTCTTGGACCAGGTAGTGGCTGTCTAACATGGTTACTTGAAAAGATCTTCGGTTGGATTGATATATTAAATTCACATAGTGTATTACATGATGCTTCCGGGAGGTTTTATGACCACCATAAGCTCGGTAGAGGTTACACTTATGCTATTTCAGAAAAATACACAACTAAATTGATTAAAAGATCACCTTTTTGTGGTCAAGTCAGTGGTATACTATATTGTCTATGCAGACGATTAACAATCTAAACCATATATATGGCAGACCAACAAAAGAGAATATTTAGCTGGAACCATATTTCAGATTCACTGACTGAAGATCAGGTTGATGAACTAAAGAGCTATTATAAGGCATACCATAGAAAGTGTTGGGCTTACAAACAGGCTGTAAAACGGTTCAAAAGATTTAAATTGATAGGCAATAGTATTTCTGTTCTAACTGGAGCAGGTGTTTGGTTTCGGCTGTGGTGACAGGAGGTATAGCCCTTGTAGCTATCAGCACTTGTGCTTTGTTAATCAAGTCTTACATGGATTTCCAATCACTGGATCTTAAAATACAAAATTGCACATATGCATACCAAAGTTATCAACATCTATTGAATTCAATAAAAGACATGTTGAGAAGCGGTGATTTTCAACCATCGTTTCACACAGAATTAAAAATGTAGATGATTTTGTGACTGATGTTTGTCCTAGTGTTGACAAGTTCTACGCTAAATACAATGACAAATTCATTCCTTAACTATTTCATTAATTCGGTCTGATGCCAATGACAGGATGTCTTTCCAATATCGTTCATATGATTGAAGTGTCTTTTTGGATTTACTCGTCTTGACCTTTTCAAAAGGAAGATCAAGCATTTTAAACATTTGTTTTAAAATGAAATTTATGTTAATCATACGCTTTCTGTCTATATTCACAGATTTTACGACCTTACCAATTTCATCAAAAATTCTCAATATCTTATCTCTATTTTTCACGGTTATTTGAAAACCATTTTTTACAGCTATATTATTCATTATGTTTTCTATATGATATTTTCGCTGATAGATTGATTTACGGTGAAATCTGTGTTTATTCTGACAAAAATCAACAAATTCTATTAAAGGTGTATAACCTTGTACTGTTCCGCATTTTTTGCAAACTATGATATTATCTTTCACTATCTCTGGCTGATCGCAGCATTGATCTGTTTTTTTCGTATGTTTACCTATTTCTTTATTGCAAAATGGACAAATTACTTCTTCCATATTGATTAACTCTTCATGAAGTTCTTTACAACTCATTATACTATTATATGAGATATTATTTTAGGTTTTTTAAAAACATATAGTTCCAAAATAATTTTGCGTTGGATCCATTCTGCCTCGCCACGGCATAGATTCGCAGAAATATAAAACATATAGATTTCCAAGAATATGAGACCAAAAGTTGGAAGCCATTAAATGTAAAGTAGTATGGAGTTGAGTTGGTATGAGATCATTTTTGCAAAAATGATCTCGAACCCTCAACTCCTATACTACTCAAATCCCACTTGCAAAGAACTCCATGAAGTATTGTGGCGTGGTTACACCTTTAAAGGCGTTCGTGTCTACACGCGTTGCGCAATGGGAATCCCCGGTTCCGAAACGGCCCTCGAGGAGGTAATGTGCCGCGTCCTGGGTGATCTCCTTCAGGAAGGGTGTGTCGCTAAGATTGCCGACGACTTGTATTGTGGTGGTAACTCCCATCAAGAGCTCCTTTTAAACTGGCGAAAAGTCCTCTCGGCTCTCGATCGCTGCAACCTTCGCCTCTCACCTGCGAAACCATAATCGGCCCAGCTTATACCACCATTCTCGGTTGGATATGGTCCCAGGGCTCGATCCGCGCTTCTCCCCATCGTGTAGCTGCTCTTGCTTCTTGTGAGCCACCCAAGAATGTACGCGGTCTCCGTGCTTTTGTTGGCTCATACAAAATGCTTGGTCGGGTCCTTAGTGGAGCTGCTAAACTCCTCGCTCCTCTCGAGTCGCTTACGGCTGGTCGTCAATCTCAAGACACCATCTCTTGGTCTGATGAGCTCCTAGTGTGTTTTCGCTCCTGTCAAGAAGCACTCACGTCTAACAGATCCATCACTCTCCCCAAGCCTGATGATCAACTTTGGATCGCAACCGACGGTTCCGTCAAGATGAATGGCCTCGGCGCCACTCTTTATGTGCTTCGTGACCAGAAGCTCCACCTTGCCGGATACTTCAGTGCCAAATTTAAAAAGCATCAAGCCTCCTGGTTACCATGTGAAATAGAGGCATTGTCTATTGCCGCTGCTGTCAAGCATTTTGCCCCTTATATAATTCAATCAAAGTCTAAGACTTATGTACTGACTGACAGCAAGCCGTGTGTCCAGGCCTTTGACAAGCTCTGCCGTGGACAGTTCTCCTCCAGTCCCCGATTGACTTCGTTTTTATCATCTGTTAGCCGTTACCAAATCACACTGCTCCATTTGGCTGGTTCTGCCAACCTGCCTTCTGACTTTGCTAGTCGTAACGCACCAGCTTGCGACGACCCTCGCTGCCAAGTTTGTTCATTTGTATCCGAAGCTGAAGACCTAGCTGTGCGTCCCATTTCTGTTCATGATGTGCTATCGGGGAAGACGTCCCTTCCTTTCACAAGCCGTTCCGCCTGGCTCCAATCGCAACTAGAGTGCCCGGATTTGAGACGTGTCCACTCTCATCTTAAGCAGGCACTCGCCCGTCAAAGAAGCTGACAAACATTAAAGATGTCAAGCGTTACCTGAACCTGGTCTCCATTTCCCGTGACGGCCTACTCGTCGTAAAACGCGATGAACCTTTCGCTGCGCCCCGCGAATGTATTGTCATTCCACGCTCTGTTGTTGATGGCTTCCTTGCTGCCTTACACGTGAAGCTGGACCACCCCTCCCGTCACCAGATGAAACTGGTTTCACAGCGTTTATTTCTTCGCTTTAGATTTGGACAAAGCCCTGGATCGGTGCTCGCAGTGTTGCCACCTATGCTCTTCCCTGAAGAAAGTTCCATCCAGCCTCATTGAACAATCAACCTCTGATCCCCCCGACGGCTTTGGTATTTCCTTCGCTGCAGACATCATAAAGCGCTACCGTCAGCTAGTACTTTGTCGTCCGCGAGACGTCCACGTCCTTCACTGCAGCCTGCTTGTTGGATAACGACGTCGTGAATCCATTCGCTCTGGTCTCCTCCGTTTGTGCCTTGAGCTGCGACCTCTGTCGGTCCCCCCTTCCGTCATAAGGGTAGATCCCGCTCCTGGCTTTGCTTCTTTAGGTGACGATGAAATCCTTAAGCAGTATGGCTTTGCCGTGGAAGTCGGCCGAGTCAAAAACCCAAACAAGAATCCTGTGGCAGAGAAACGCGCGTCGCAGAACTTGGTGATGAGGCTTCTACGTGTTTGTAAGTACCTGAGGGTGGTACAAAATCAGTCCTCTTTCCTTAGAATCTGCTGGCGACAGTGCCAATCCCGTCAACACCCGTATCCGCAACAGAGGACTTGCTGCCTCGCGAGGATGTGCTTCAAACGCGATCA
>NC_090879.1:20500331-20542831 GCF_036669935.1 Montipora foliosa
TTCTCCGGCTTTCTGACTCCGCTCTTTCTCAAATAGCGACGCCACAACTCTCTCGGACTGTGCATGTCTCCATCTGTGTCTGTCATGTGCCAGATCTTCCCGGTTCGACAGACCAATGTGGTACCAAACCTTAAAATTTGCTTTGATTGCCTGCCTTTGAAAACCTTTCGCTGCCCCCAAAGCCTTTTGGCTCTGGTGCCAGAACCCAACTCTCCGAAAGAGGATCTGCTTGGTGAGGCGCTGGTCCGATTAATCATGGCCGTCCTCGAATACTGGTGCATTGTGCTTTCGTTCAAGTACGCTGGCATTTGTCCGTCGATCCTGCCAGGCTCACACCCAGGATGCGTCCTCAGGCAGCGCTGATGGTACTTTTCCCCAGGGACGTTAAGGTGTCTCGTATAAGGTCGTCCAGGTCTCCGATCCATAAAGGAGGGACGGAAGCACGACAGACGCCTTGTTACACAAGGAGTTTGGTGTCTTTCCTCACTCCTCTCCGCAGACACTCTCTCACGAAGCCTTCCAAAGGCACAGCTTGCAGCCTTAAGGGGGGCGATGAAGAGTCTCCGCCTCGATGTCAGCTTTTGGTTGAGAGGACACTGCCGAAGATAGGGGAAAGTCTGGACATTCTTTAGTGTGGACCCGTTGATACTCATGGGAGAGGGTGAGGGATGCTGGCCTGGGGAAGGTTGGAAGGAGTGACTTCTGTCTTCGTTACGTTCACCGAGAAACCGAGGCTCTCGTAGTAGAGCGTAAACGCATCCATAATTGCCTGAAGTTGACACTCTGAGGTGGCGCAGACGTCAGTTTTCATCCGCATACGGGAGCTCAATCAGTGATGTTGTGGAGTCTTTGACCGTGCCTTCTCCTTCGCAGATTAAACAGCCCTCCGTCCATTCGATAGAGGATCTCTACACCGTCAGGTAATCTGTCTTGGATCAGATGAAAGATGGACTGAGATGAAGATGGAAAAGAGGGTTTTGTGCGATGACACATCCTTTGCTTCACGCCGGTCCCGTACCTAGAAGGCCTCACCACCAGTGACTGCCCCTAGAACCCTGGCGGACATGCGCGTCATGAAGAGTCGCAAGGTAGAAAATGCACTTCTCCGGGCAGTCCGTATTTAGTCAGGATTCTCCATAGGCGGTCTCCTCGATTATACCATCATAAGCGCTTTATTCTGTAAAACTGTTACTGATTTCCACTGCTATATCTACAAAACGGCATTCAAATGGCTGATAAATATCGACACAAAACACAAGTGAACAACTTATTTGACGTAAGAAAGTTTATTGCGAAAAAAATACTTTTCTCACCTTAAATTAACTTTAAACTCTTTCTACTATGAAACTGTCTTACTACGTAGTAGTTATGCATTGCAAATACGCGTTTGTGAGCTTGGGGAAACCTGTGCTCCAAGAGGTTTTTCTCCGGCTACTCGCTTCTGCAGCAATTACTACAAGAACTGAATGGTGAAGATGGCAAAAACTGAAGCCAAGCTCCGAAGCAGGAGATTTATTTCCTGGTATGGATCCACAGTAATCTTAGAGCTTCTCGGAATGTAAAGAGATTCGGAGAGGGGTTTTTGTGAAGGATTTAACAAAATCTGTTAGAGCCTACATAATGCTTAAAATCTGAAGAACGGCAATAAACAATTTGTGCTGATAGGATCTCTCTCACACGCTCAGCACTGGAGACCAATCCACACAGTCACAGGATTAAAATAATATGATGCCCTCTATCTTCACAAACAGCCTGTTGCTTTTGCTGAGGGGAAATTTGATATGTGTTCCTAACCCGAACGCTTCTTCCCAAGCTCCCCACCTGCCGAAATATACCTTTGAATTGGTAAGTCCAACAAGACATGCACTGAACGTGCCCGGTGCGGTCTTATCTAAAGGGTGTCATGGTGGGACGTTGCAACATCCGATGTAACAACAACCCATAGCGAGGTCAGAAGCAACACAATGTTTTATTCACATCAGAAGCCAAATGACTGGTTCACGCACTATGTACATGGTTGATACATTGAAATTTGGTAGCAGCCAAATTAACATTAATGGCTTTTGAAAATAAATAAATATCAACAATAATTTAAATCAAGAGATAATAAGAACTATTATTTCCCTGTACAAGTAAAAATTAAAGTAAAAACTAGTGGCATTTCTTGATTTGATGTGTGAACCCAATACATGTACCTCATCCCCTGGGGAATTGAGGGTCAATGAAAACATTCATTTAATTAATCAACATACCCAACTGCCGGGAGGCAGATCAGCGGACATTCTATATGAGAAACACCAAGTAAATGTAAGCAAGGTAGCCTGGCAATTTGCCATGTTTTCAACAAGAGGAGAGCTGGGATCAACTATATTAACCCATTGACTCCTGAACACCCCCCCCCCCCCCCCACTGACGAGTAAAATCGTCTGGTGCTACACAATAAAATCTATTAAGGCTCCATCCACACCTTCACAATTATGTTTTCATTTGAAAACGGATTTTTTTTTTCCTCCGTTTTCACACGTGGCGTTTCACTAGTCCACACAAATGCCCTAAAACTATTTGAAAATGCCAATGCCGCTGAAAAAGAATGCAAGAAAGAAAGAAATTTGCACTATTATTGACTCGCTTCGTTTGCCTGTGTTTGCGAACAAATAACAAAAAGATAAATTTACAAGGACAATACTTTCTAAAGATATCGCAGTCAGGACAGAAACTTAAAGATCTAAAGGTAAGTAAAACGCTGACTCGTTTCTTTGTAACAATGAATATAAAGTAGCCAAGACCTCTGAAAATGTGGACTGGGGTGGTTTCAATAAGGTGATGTCATCGTTTTTCAAAAGTTCCGTTTTGACTGTCCACAGAAAACAAGAAAAGTGCATTTTCAAAAATTTCCACTCTGGAGACGTTTTCGGTCACCTTTTCACCTGATACATGTGGATGGAAGGCCAATCTGCGAATAAAAAGTTGCGTTTCAAACGAAAACAGACACATGCAGATGAGGTCTGAGTCTTACTCCAACGATTCAACAGGTTAATAATACATTGTATTGAAAAGATAACACTTGCACCACAGGCACCCCAAGCTCAGTGTGAGGGAAAGCCAACAAGGCCGACAAAAACTATATGAATTCGTATGGCAATCCCGATAACTGGCTTAATAATATAATGATATTAAAAAATTCTCAATTAAAAAGCCTTTTTTTTTGCCATTGTGGGTCGCTTCCTTCCTGTGTGGTGCCAGATCCAATCACGGCAGAGCCCACCAATTTGAGTCAAATATTCCTGATAAAATGTGCCCACGGTCACAATTCCACATCAGACAAAGATCGAACTTTCATTTCAACCATGCATCAACGCAATAGCAGTCCTGCAAGCAACCTCAGGCGGTAGTTTGTTCACTCGATCGCAAGAAACCCTAACCCTAAACCCTAACCTATTAAGTGGCTACAGCTTTGATCTATGGATAACAAACTGAGTCTTACCTGGGTGACAGACCTTAGTTTGTCAACAACAATTTTTGTATTACCCTGGATCTCACATGACATTTGAATTTTTCATATAATTATCTTCTTGAACCTTTTATTGGGATTCCCATACAAGTCCTTATATTTTTGTTGCCCAGGTTGGCTTTTTCTCAAACTGAGCTTGGGGGGCCTGTGCTTGCACTTGAGAAAAACCCAAACATTGGGAAATAAAGGAGGGTTATGAAACTTAAGTGTTTTTGATTTGATTTATGGCAAAAACGTATATTTTTTGACACTTCATAATAATTATGAACAATGATACTTGCAAATGTGTAATAAGCTCTCTTGCATTCTTTTCAAGACCCTCACTTAGCCCAGCCTGTGAACACAGACATATTTCCAGCGGTCATTTCTCTCCCCCCAAAAGGAGAGACACTACCTACACAACTACACTTAGCCAAGATTGCACAACCTAAGTAATTCTCAAAAGCAGACTTGATCAACTGTCAACATCAGTCCACAGTACCCTGCTTGTCAGATTTTGTCCATAAAAATATTGATAATATTAAACAATGACTCAACAGCAGTGGCATGTACTGTAGTATCATGTGTTCATGATACTCAGTTCTTCTTGATCACGCTTGTCAGTCCAGTTACTGATAACTTTGGCCAGGAAATTGAGAAATTCATCTCTGACTGCTTCCGGTTCTTCATCGAGGTTTGTCTGTACACAGGTCACTCTGGATAGTGATGAAGCTACACAACAAAATATTAATGAATAAATGACTAAATCAGGAATTTGTCATCACTAATGTGTAGCTTATGATACCTTACAATAAAAGTGACTTTCCCCTGCAATCACTTCATACTGTGACAGCTCTTCCAGTCACACACTTTCCCTTCCCTTGTCCTGTGTTATAGGATCATCTACAGGCTCACCTGATGTGAGCTCCATTTCCCTTAACTTAAAATTGTTTGGATTTACATTTGAAAGTTTTACCACCTGTTATGGTGTGCTTCACTAGCACACATGCATTTAGAGTTGTGGGTAATCTCGTTCAATGTTGAAAGCTTGCCCACATAACACCAGATGAAATTTTATTCCACTTGTGCAGCCCCTGTTTGTACCATACCTACACGTACTGCAAACTTGTTAAACATACAGATGCCAGTCAGGAACATGGTAAAAATGTTTTTTTTTTGTAATTCACCCTCAATAATAATTAGTAAGACCCAGCATAACTGAATATCCTTTAAACAGAATTTTAACAGGTCTCAAGCAGTGTTCGAAATTAAAAAAAAAATCCAGGTTGTCCCTGTTTCAAAAGCCGGGCAACCAAACCTGTAAATTTGGTTGCCCTGATAAATGCTTGGTTGCCCATTGGGAAACCTCTACGATTAACCCTCTCCCCCCTAAGAGTAACACTTACAGATTTTACTCTTTCTAACGCCAGACTATTTTTCTCGTCAATGGGGCCCTCTTCAGGGATGAAAGGGTTAATGCATGCAGTGTTGAGATGCAAGCACATGGCGTTGGAGCTTCAGTATCCCATAGTTTTAAGTATGCACCTGTAGAAGTTTTGGTTTAAGTTTAAGCATTTTCAAAATGGAGTCTTCAATCTCCATCGTCAGATACGTGTGAATTTCCTATCTGACAATTTTTTGTAAAAGCCACAGATATTCAAAACACAGGAAATGCTCAACTGTGGCAAATTAATTATTGCTAACTTCACACTACTATCAGACATGAACAACAGAAAACCGTCCAGTGAGTCAGGTGCTGCTTATGTTGGGCAACCAACATTTTCCTTTTACCAAAAACTAGTCGCCAGGGACGACCAGACGACTGCTAATTTTGAGCACTGCGATCTGCTCAAACTCTCTGAGGGCAGGGTTTTGGCAACTAAGAAGGGCGACTCATAGAAATCTCAGATGGGATTTGACAACCTGGGAGCATTTTTCCTCAGAATATAAAGATAAGCACAGAAATATAGACCATTAAATGGTCCACATTTCTGTGCCTATTAGAATGCTGCTTCCTCCCTTAAAACCCCACAACAAACCAAGCCTGTGAATGTAAGTTGTAAATTTTGTCACACAATCAGGATTCAAGTTTTAAAAACAATTTTTTGTTATTAAAATATGTTCTGCATGTGCAGCTTGTTGCTGCAATCAGAATGACATGCTGTAGCCCAGACAAACAATTCTTAGATATCCACCAGTCAACTTTTTGCATACAAAATTTGAATGCACACAATGTATCGAAAATAATTTTTCTTTGGCATCCATATAGGTCCCACTTATCCACTTTGGTAATTCTTATACCAGGATCCTCCTGGCTGAATTAATAGCTATTTGACTCAGCTGAAATCTGTTTAGCCAGTTGAACATGAAAGGAAGCCATGCAAATACATTGGTCAAGCACTATAGCAAGATTGTTTCAGGTAAATATATACAATAAGCCAAGTGCAAACATACACAGTTGAGTTTTCGTCATATCACCAGCTGAAGGTTGATGATGAGCAAACACTATACATTGAGAATCTTTAAGTCCTTGACCTTGCACAAATTGAGTATACCTTTAAAATAACAACACATTGAGAAGAACAAAATTTTAATTATCGTCATTGGCTCACATAATGTGATATTTAAAACTTAAATTTATGAAAGATATAATCTTGGTGATCAACACTACTTCAAAATTTCCTCCAAAATTCCTGTAAATATCTTGCCAAGTAAGAGGAAGTATGACTATCAGTATAATTAATATACAGTTATTTACATTGTTTAGCAAACAGTCACTATCTGTCTTCTCACAGTGACACTGGCCAAAAAACTACAGTTCATTCTGTAGAATCAGTGCAACTTACAAATTGGTGAATATTCTGCAAGAAGACAGTTTACTAGAATGTAGGCTACATGTGCTATGCAAATGCCAAGAGTGCTTACACTGGTTATTTCTTTGTATAATCTTCCTTCTTTGCAAAGAAATTAATGAGGACTTTCAGTATTTTATCACTTGATTTCTTGCAGTATCTGAGTGCTCAACGTCTTGCTAAGTGGAATCTGAACTCTCAATGACAGATAGTTAACTACCTGCTATCCACTATCCTGGCCAACCATTATATGTATCTACTTCAGTAACGGCATCCTCTTGACCTGTTCTAAAATTTACATCAAATAGAGTAAGACTTCATGTATATATCTCTGAATGATTAAACCTTGAGTCTACCAGTTACGATACTTCAATATTACTTAATCTTTTCTTACCAGGTTTCTAATTCCTTATCATGGTTTGCTTGGTCTGGATTATAGATTATTAAAACACCATTGGCATCCTTTTGGAAAGCAGGCCAGCAAGTAGAAAATCTAACAAAGAATAATACCAATAAAAATGGCTCAAATATGACACCTTTGATGTGTAGTTGAGTTTAAACTTAATCTGATTCAAGAACAAGGGTCTAGCTCTGATCCCACGAGTCTTCTATAGATCAACCATGGAGAATCTGAGGTAGGAATTGGAACAAAATCAGTCTATTGACTCCAATCAGTAAAACTCTTACTTTTTGGAGTAAATCAACATGATATGTACACCCGAGGAAAACAAGTTCCAACAGAATTCAAAACCTTACATTATAGTAACAAAATGCATATTGCTATGCCATCCAAAGGAAACTAATCCTTACCCTAGAACATAAACTACGGATGATTTTTATATCTTTATACTCACTTGTGATTTCCGCTACAGTCCCATAACTCAACCTCACAATTAGCAGTTTTACCAGGTGAGAGTTCTATCCCATTGCACTCAAATTCCAGAATCCTTTTGGGAAAACACAAATGTTAGACCACTTGGCTCAGTTGGCTGAGTATTGGACTACAGCGTTGGAGGTCATGGGTATGGATTCCCAATGGACCAATGTTCAGGGTCTTAAATAACTGAAGAGAAAGTGCTGCCTTTGTAATAACATCTGCAAATGACTTGACTTTCAATTCTTTTCAGATAAGGAAAATAAACCATAATAAAGAAGTTGTTAAAAAAGTTAACACCCTAACTTTTGGCCCTGTGTTTTTTTCCGCTGTACTTTTCAACAAAAGTATCAAGAGTTAGACATTTTTTTCTTCTTCTTTTTCTTGCTGGTTGCTGGGTTACGATCATTGAAGTGATGTGCTATTTACCTGACACCTTGTGTGGGATGGTAATCCCCTCCTGACGTTTCAGTGGCATCGGAAAGGAAATTTGAAATAACGGTTTTGCCACTCTGTGATTCAAAAAGTAAAAAAACAAGCAACATAAAATAACCTTTAAGTTTTTTATCCAGCTGATCGACTGTCCAGCTGATCACGATATTTGTACATAAAAGCTTACGAAACTCAGCCCCCATTTTTGGTCATAAAATAAAGAGAAATTTTCATATTTTGTACAAAATATATACTTATTATGTCATTTTAGTAGAAAGTTACCTGACACGGTCCAACAACAAGAATTTTTGCCTTGAACATACCGACTAACACTGACCTTCCTTTGCGATCTGAAAGTCGAAACGGTACAGAAGATTGGGTGATGCCTTGGAACGCCTGACAGATTTCTGTGGGTTGTGTGACTACTCCAAAATAAGCATAGACACTTAGTTTCGTGTATATAAAGCAACAGATGACCTTGATAAAGTTTTGCTAAAGTGAAGGTTACGGTAGACCTTCGCAAAAATTCTTTTTAACGGGCTTTGTTAAGCGCAAGAGCCATAAACTATACATCACTTGGAAGTCTATGAAATGCACTTTCCGGTAAATATATTTTATTTTTCACTTTATCTAATCAAAAAGGAGCGGGGCCCAAGAATCTTGAGCGACCGATGTCTCTCTGATCGATTTTTCGGTTGTCGAATTTTAATGCGAAGAGAAGCCTTCTGTATGATGTCATTCAGAAGGCGTTTATCGTCAAAACCGTGTGAGGCTTTTTTGATATTCTGATTGGTTGCTTAGAAAATTTCCTTTCGAATATGCCTATCAAAAATTTACCGATAAAGGTTACGTCGAAGGCCATTGCGGTATTTTAGATTGGTATCTTGGGAGTCCACAGGCTAAATTTCAAGACAATCTGTTGAATTTTCATAACCTATCAATTCGTTGAAAGCGGATACACTTGCGTAAAAACGAACTTGGTTTCCCAAGTTCCACATTTTTCCCCACCACCTGTCAACACACAAGAATCGCAGATAACAAGAACCAATGGAAACACACATATATCCTGTTATTATTATTTCTTCATTTACGGCCGCGCTTCTCTTTAGGTTTTGCTATGGATTCTTTCTTGTTATCCTTTCCCAAGAATAAGTCATTCCCAGGGAGTAAACCAACGACAATGTGTGAAAAAATTCGACGAAGACAACGCGACTCGAAATCAAGACCACGATTAATTTCCCGCGGAAGACGTGACCAAATTCCTTGCGTTGACACTTTCTAATTGGCTTTTTAGACAAACTGAGAAAGATCCCTCGAAAATACGTTTTTGTTAGAGCCTGGTTTTCACTAGCGACGCAGGCACACGCGCGACGCAAGCACACGCGCAAGCTAGTGCTAGTGAAAACGAAGGCCGACATAAGCATCAAAATCAACCTCGGCATCCGCCATTTTGTTTAAATGCTCAGATGCGGGGAATATGGAACGCCAGACGTAGCAAATTTCCTTTTCACACGACGCAAGCCAACGATAGCAGGAGCGCAAGCACAAGATAGAGGAAAAAATTTGATCCTTGTGCTTGTGCTTATGCTCGCGTCAACCCAGTTTTCACGGTGAAATAAGCGCTTTTATGCTTGCTCTTGTACTTGCGTCGCTCGTGAAAACCAGGCTTAATAATCTCCGTTTTGTTTAACATTTTGGAGTATTTTTGTTTTTGAAAATGTAGTTTGAATAGTCAGATTGTTTACTATGAGATGAGAAAAAAAGAACGCAAAAATTTTGCTCGTGAACGTCTACCGTAACCTTACTAGTAAATATGGTGTCACCAGAACAATTTATGCGGAAAGCTTAACCATTTCGAGTCGCCGCTTAGACCTAATCACCAGAGATCCGTACCTAACCCAGCAGTTATTCTCTGCCTAAATCGAGTGTTGTTCATCTGCCGAAGTGGATTAACACTGAGGTTGTCAGGTATTGCCAGGTAACGTCAGTAAATGTTACAACTGTATATGTGTCACCTTATTCTAGTCATAACCGATTTCTGTGGACGTATGCAAAACATGGATCCTAGGTCCAGTCTTTTCCCGGAACAAATGGTAATGGTAGTGAATTTATATAGCGCATTTTCTATTGGCATATTCAAATGCGCTTTACAACCAAGTGATCTATGGGTGAGATGGGACATCAGCATATACAGACGCCGCTGGCAGCCGCTATTAGTCCATTAGCGATCTCACCCAACACATGAATGAATTAAATGAGGCCTGACCACAACACCGGGAGCTCCATGCCCTACAAATGTAACAAATGAGCCCAACAGCTCAGTTGGTAGAGCATTGCACAGGCATCGCAGAGGTCATGGGTTTGAATCCCGTTGGAGCCACCTTGCCCAGATCAGTGCAAGGATCATTTCTCTGTTTCGTGTAAAGAAACTTCTGCTTGTAAAACGTATTAAATTTACAAAACAAGGGGTGGTCCACAGGGTTAGTCGATGGACCCGGGTCCACGAAGGGGTCCGTGGACCGGGTCCACCGGGGTGGTCCATGGACCTGGGGTCCATGTTTTACATACGTCCGATTCGGCTGTTCGCAACAGTATTTTTGCCCCTGTAATTTTAGCCATGATCTAGACCTCAGCGATGCGCATCTTTTTGGGACTTGAGCGTGGAAGAACTATCTTATTTTTAAGAGTGCCTTCTGGTGCAAAAGGAAAAGTGTTATCTCTGAGTTATATTTCTTTTTCACCTTTGAGTCAGTTCTCAAGTTCACCGAATAAAACGGGATGTTTTAGCCAAAGACGAAATGAAATGCTTTTGAGAGTATCATGTTTTTTCATGAATTTAGAAGAGCATCCGTAACTAAGGAAAGAAATAGATTTTCATCAAAATACCTTTTTTCTTTTGACGTCGATTTTCCATTAATTTTGTTGGTCTCGGGTGGACGTTATGGAAAGCCATACTTGCCTTAAAATGGATAAAGATAAATGGTGAATGCCAACCAGAATGCAGAATGCGGTTTGATTAATCCGGCGGCTTCTTGGTATTGATATGGTCGTTTATTGTAATGATACCATGTATACCAATAAAATTGAATGTTTTCAATTATTAATAAAAATGTCATCCCAAGAATAAAGTACAAACTGCTTCTTTTTAATAATTAACAAGATAATGCGCTTAAGAATCGAGCCACCATTTCAAGTTGTATTAGAAAATTGAGTTAATGAGAACAAGACTCTTGGAAGAAACTGGTGCAAAGAACTAACGACCGCCTTGCCTGGGCGGGATTCAGGAATTCGTGAAATCAGAATAGCTGAAAGAATGTTTCAGGAATGATGGTGCGGGAAACTTATGGAAAACCATAAGATCCATCTTTCCTAGGAAATCGTCAAGCCGTTCAGTGTATAATCACGATAAAGAATCCGTTGCAAACACCTTTAATGAAAATTTTACTTTCGTTGGTAGGACCACTGTTGATAAAATTAAAGCACTTGCTTCTGAATGTAATTCCGTTAAATGCGAGCAGATTGAGTAGATTGAGCAGATCGAGCAGATCATCGCATCATTATAATCAAACAAAGCTCCGGGCTTTGACAAAATTTCTGCACGCGAAATCAAAGATGGACAACCAGTAATGCTGTCGCCCATTATTCATATCATTAATGTCTCTCTTGCAAGTGGCATTTTCCCTGGAGGATAGAAACAAGCAGAAAAGTAACACCTACTCCGACTATTCCTAAAGAGGGAGACCAAATGTAAACGGAGCAACAAAGAGGACCGAAGGCGCCTGTTGGATTGGCATCCCCCGGTAACACTTTTGACATAAATTAAGAGCCCATTGCGCCGCTGTTAGTTAGCAAAAGAGTTTATTGAGTCACTAGTTGAGAAGATTTTTGGAATTAATCTTGGAAGCTATATGTGATGGGATACTAGCGAATACTGACTAATGTTGTGGTTAAGAACCAAATACACTCACAGACTATATCACAAAGACATTGAATGACATTATCACACAATCCATTAAACACAACCGAGCCGATATCATTTTACAATAATCGAGCTTGTCCCACCTGTTTAAACAACAAAGCGCTCTTATGCAGATCTCACTGAGGGTCAGCATTATTTCTTTCTAACGTTTGAACAGAATTTCTTCCAATCGTATCCGAGATATTGATGTATCTCAACTTTGGCTGTCAATTAAGAGTTTAAATTAAGTTATCAAACGAAGCATTCATTCAAAGTAAGCGTTGCCCGTGAAAAGGAACCCTTGCCTACAATACCCACACGAAAGCCGAAGAAATGAAGCAAGCTAACCGCGTTGAATGAGGCGATAAATTCTCTTTGTGGAAAAAGTGAAAAATCGCTCAGAGTGGAGGTTTCCGTTCTTTACCGTCGTTTATTCGTCTTCCATGCAGAGAAATAAAAGCGCTTCGCGCGAACGTTTACCCGATTTTTACCCGTTGCAAAAACAGCTCGGTAGAGCGGTTTTGACATATAGTTTCTTAGTGCATGTCTTCTTCCAACAAACCGATGCAACATCCATTTACTTTGAAGGAAAAAGAACTTTTCACAAAAATGTAATTTCCTTGATTTTAGATGAATATCATTCAATCAGCAGTTCAAGATCGATTTCATGAGTGTAGTGAAAATAGAACAGTAACGATCAAGAATACAGTAAATATCAACATACCATTTGGAATCCTGGGTTCCATTTTGCATCGGCTATGTTACTGCAAATCCTCTTTGCAATGAGCTTCACGACCGAAATGCAAATAAAACCTACAGCAACCTATTGGTTTCCAAGGCCGAGTGATGGGCATGTTTAATGTATCTTTAAAAGACAACTAATATTTGCATTCATAATGGGAGTTTCATGCGGGCAGGTGCGGTGCAGGTTGAAAAGGGTTAAGGTGTTTACTAGCTAAGCCATCAACTGTTTACAGAAATCTCCCTTGCATTTAACGGCTTTGTCTCAATTAAGCAAATTGACCGAGAGACCAACTAAGAATAAAGCCAGGATCCGAGCCAGAATTCGAGCCAGGATCCGAGCTAGGATCCGAGCCAGGATCCGAGCCAGGATCCGAGCCAGGATTCGAGCCAGGATCCGAGCTAGGATCCGAGCCAGGATTCGAGACCTAACCGAGACCTAACCTAACCTAACCTAACCGAGACCTACCCTAACCTCAACTAGACCTACCTAGACTAGAACCAACCTAAATAGACCTAACCTAACCGATTCGAGACCTAACCCAACCGAGAGATTCGAGAATAAATAGCAGAGAAAGCTCATTTTAGCTCGAATCCTGGCTGGAATCCTGGCTCGGATCCTAGCTCGAATCCTGGCTCGAACTTTAGGTATCCTCATTGACCGACGGAAACCTGGAGAGCTACAGCTTGCAAACTTACTTTTTGTAAGATCATGCAGTTACTACTACGCAAGTGACACACCTTTATCGCAACTTTTATTTCTTCTAAAACAAAAAAGGGTCTTTTTGTTTTACAAGCGGTATAAACTGGCCAACAAGTAACGGGACCCACTTACACGAACTCAGCAACTTTCAGATTCTCAGAGGAAAACGCACTTACGGCTGTGATGAGTGGTCTGGTGGGGGAAACACAGCCACCAATTCATCACTTGCTTCGCCCCAAATGGTCACAATACTGGTTAAAAAGACCAATAATTCACTGATACAACTTACAAATACGAAAAACATTAAGTAATGAGGGCAGTACCATTATAGTTTCGGGATTAAGTCAAATCACTCTTTTTCCACAATTTTTATATTAAATACAATTTTTTTACTAAAAAGAAAACGCAAAAAATTGACCTTTCAATGTTTTACGAAGAAACAACTAAATTCATTTATGAAGAAACGCAATCATTGCAAATCAAAACAGATTTACACGAAGGCAAAAATACTAACTAGAGAAAAACTGTAATATTCAAAGATATGAAATATATTCTGTCATGTACACAATTTTGACAAGACACTATTATTTATTAGAAAAAAATTGTAACAAATACTCGTTAACTAAATATTTTTATCCTCGTCAGTGGAGCACACAGTAGCGATCAAATGAAGCCTACTGAAAATTGAGATTCGTTACACTTAGATAATTGAACGACACTGAAGGAAAATGCTAAACAAATATCGAGCAAAGTTTTTTCACGATCTTTGCGGAACGTAATTAAGAAAGAATCCAATTTACAGAAAAAAATAGCCTACCAAGTGTAAAGAAGGCCGTTTCACTGTGGCAACACTGAATGTAGGGAATTTTGAAAACTGACAAAATCGCCACTCCTCTGGAGGAACAAAGGGGTTCCCCCTTCCATGATAAGATTTTGATCTCTAAATATTTTAGAATACTTAATTAAGACTCCAGAGCGCGCAAGTCATATGATCGGGATTGAAAACTGCTTCTAAATCTGTGATAAAGCTGTTAATTCAACGCCGTGCCTGCAGTTTCTATTCTCGCATTCTCACGTTCTTGGAGGGTAACCAACTTCTCGAAGCAGGCGAAGCAAACCCTGACTGGATCATAAAGTTGTTCCTCTGGCAAAGGTAACCTCTTCTCCGAACAGGTTCCGCAGAAAACAAGGCCGCAATTCCTAAACGTAACCAAAGAAATAACAAGTTCAATGCCTCTTGCATGGTCGCAAAAAGAGAAAAAAACACAAAAACAAAAACAACAACAACAACAACAAAGCAAAGACCAACCGAGGGAGAGCTCTTACAAGAGAATGAACCCGTTTTTTGTAACAATCCGTGAGAAGTATGGTGACAAAAACAACGATACGAAAGTACCTGATAGCGCGGTTTAACGCGCTTACAGTAAAATTATAACACAAACTTGAGATAGGTCTGTACATAAAACTATGAATCTAATAAAGATATAACGTACGGTTAAAATGGTCTCAAAAAACGAATGTCTTCTGTTTCTTTGTAAAAATAGTTATAGCTTCCAATTGTTTTAGAGTGAGGCAGAGAACTTGAAAGTTTCGGGGGCGTACAAGGAGGTCCCTTGATCATGGGTAGCTGTTTTACAAGGAAACGAAGAGAACTGGTTTGAAACAATTAAGGAACAAAGCTAGGGAGGTAAGCGATTGTCTGTTAAAAAATGGGAAAACGAAAGCGATGCAAGATCAAACATGAAGCCAACGAGAGTAATATGGTCGTTGCCATGGGTTGCGACAATCAGACGTGGTGCAACGTTGTGGATCGTTTAGTTTATCATGCTCAAGATTACGAGCTCCGTAGAGAACTTGCTTGATACCACAAAAGCATTGTTTTGGCATTGCTAAGGGACAGATATTTACTGCATGAGATCCCCAAAGCGTAATCTTATCTTTACAGTTGCGAAGTTAATTGCCAAGCAAGTCTGCAGCTGATCTTGTGTTGATGTCTGCAAACTTGATTCCGGCTAAAAGGCCAATATTTCTCTTTTGTTCAGTTGATGCAATTATGTTTACAAATTGCCACTCTTGCGAGACCACCGCAAAGCCTTGACCTGACAATACCTGCAGTGATGTTTTCTGTTGGCGATCCAGAATTGTGTGTCACACTTAGCACAGTTGGTTGCAGCATGATCTGGAACCCATAATGTTGGTTTGACCTCATTTTCTTCAACCTGAATCCAGCTTCCCTCATCAGCACTACTAAGAGACGGAGGGGGCTGTTCCCCACTGACACTGGACTCCGGCAATGAGCACTAAGAATAAGAAGGAAATTGAAAAATTTAGTGCATATGACAACTGGGTTACCAGGATGTGTCAAATTCACTCCTCCCTCCAAGGAGGAGGTGGTTCAAAATCCAACCGAATGAGGGAGAAGAAAACAGAAGTTCTCTTGAAGTACAGAAAATATAACTAGAACGTTCTAGTTATAATTTCTGTACATAATATCCTTAGAACTGACGTAGAATAAACTTTTTGGCTTCTAAAAGTTCTATTAATTGTTCCCAGTACAAAAAATATGTAAATAAGCGAAACGGTAAAATGAAAAACAAGCAAGTAGTCTGAAGAACCATCAGGAGCGTGCTCCGTATTTACTCAAGCAACTTACACACAGGCTTGCTGATGCACAAAACAACTCGTCTTTCCTTACCACTTCATCGGCAAGATCACTTGTCTTTACAGTGGCCCCTCTGTCCTCCGATGGTATCCGCCTCCTCTGTGCATCTATAACCTGTCTTTGAAGTAACTCCAAATTGGCTTGATGGTCCATTTCAATTTGTCGTAACCGTTCCTGTACTGGATCAGATATATATGTCAACCCGTCCACATCAAGGTATTTAGTGAACAGTTCTGATGAGCTGGCTCTTAAAGTTGTAGTGCTGGATGATGTTCCTTGCACAGGCCCAGTAAACGTTGAAGCACTACCTGAATTAGTGAATAGTTCTTGAGAGATACTTTCCACGCACTCCGTTTTTTCTTCATCACAAATCATAGCTCTACAAAATGCTGAACCATCTACAGTCACACTTTGTTCATTACTTCCCTCCTCGAATCTTTGTTCTTTATGTGCAGATGAATCTTCTTCTAGGCATTTTGTTTCGTTGGTCTCCTTAATTAGATGTCCAATCGAGATTTTCTCAGAAGATGAATGTCTACTTTCAACAGTTAAGTCTCCTTCACTTGGATCAAGAATAATTGTCGCAGTACTACTTGACATGCTCTCCACTTCACTGATGCTGTCATCACACGATACAATGCTTACCGCATTAGAGTCTGACTGCGCGCTTAGATACAAACTTCTAGATTCAGAAGCGACAGCTTCGACCACGTTACACTGTACACCGTTTTCATAAAAATCAGTTCTGCACTCAGGACAGCTACGCGACTTCAAATTGCTATCAAAACTAATAAATTGTTTGCTTTTTTCGTCGAGTTCATTCCGATTTTTCAAACAAATTTTGCACGCCAGATTGCCATCGGACTTTGACGTAACAACGTGAGAAGATCGAGTGACTTCCTCATGATCGATACCATCGTTTGGGAATATGGGGGACACAGGAGTAATACAAGCACTGCTCACTGAGTCACCGTAATCACTTGTATCTCCGTTCTCTAATAGTAGTGCTTCTGAATAAGGAGTAGGATGTGCTAAATAAACTGCAGACCATAACTGAAGGCACCGAGGCTGACAAGAAGCTTGAAAAACCTTGAAAACAACAATGTCAATGGAAAATTCAACCAATATACACACAAGATGATGATCTAAAATTCTAGAGGATGAAAGGAAAGGGAACTATTCTAAAAGGTAGATTTAGGAAAAAAGACCGTGCCTCATAGTAGTCTTGAGAACGTTATAACAATCTCCCTGAAAACTGACGATTCCCGTCCTTCAGGGTTATGGCAATAATCATTTCATTTCACTCAGCTTGGCCACTTTCAAGTTAAACATGAAACGATACGTCGAACCAACACAAAATCTGACCATAACCTATTACAACTGCAGTCGAAAAGAATATAGAAGGGGAGACGCGTTAATCCACAAAGGCTACAAACCCAGCCAAAAAGATGGTGACAACAACCCATAATACAACCCACCTACCCCGTACCAATGTTGATCGCGCGATCACTTTGGGCATTCATGGAAAATGTCAATATTTTTTTTTCTACAACTTTGAAGAGGGGGGAAGGGGTGAACTGATATGTGGCATCAAGTGTCCTAAAATTTATGACCGAGATTGTAGTTACTTTTAAAGCTACCTGTTCAGACGAAGATGAGTACAGGAAATTTCGATATTCTCTTTTTTTCATCTTGAACAATGACCAGACTGAAAATGTACGTTTCGGGATATGTCCCTTAAGCTGTTCGTTTTCACTGTTGCAGAGAAAGGTTCCAAAAAGACAAGAATATGTGTGTTGGGCCAACTTCACCTAGAAAATGGAGGCAATAAAAATACACTGAATGTTTAGCTCAGACAATTTTACTAGTCAATGGAGGGACGGTTCAGGAAACAATGGGTCAACCAACAATAATATTGAATAAAGGGGGAGGTGCTGCGTCGGTGGGGAAGTAGTATACAAAAATTTGGTTTTATCAACGGAGTTGATAATGTAAATTGGCCACCGTACCGAGATTCTAAAAGCTGACGTTTCGAGTGTTAGCCCTTCGTCAGAGCGAATCGAGGAATTGTGGGTTACGTATAGTTTTTATGGTAGAGTAGGAGCTATGCTATTGGTGGTAACATGGCAACGTGAAGAATAGGAATATATTAGTTAAATGAAAAGCGTTCGTTAATACCGTGAGGATTAAGGGTGCCGATTTGGAAGATGAATTTTTGTTCCAGATTCTTGCGGCTTTCCGTCGCGCCTTGATGTAGGGAAAGGCCGCAGATAGCCATGTATTTTTTGGAGTGGTTAGGCAGATTAAAATGACGAGCGACTGGCTTAGATACATCCTTGTCATTCTTCTCAACATCGCGAAGGTGTTCGCGGAATCGGTCGCCTAGTCGTCTACCTGTCTCGCCAATGTATAATTTATTGCGTAACGTACAGATTATGCAATAAATGACATTTGCGGAGGTACATGTGAAACGATCGGTGATCTTAACAGATCACTTAGGTCCCGATATCTTGCTAGTGTTAAGAATGAAAAGACAAGTTTTACATCGTGAGCGCGCACATTTGAAAGTGCTGGGTTGCTCGTTAGTTTTGAGCGCGCTTCTAAGTAAAAAGTTGCCTACGTTTTTGTCGCATTTGAATGAAATAAGTGGAGGTTGCGAAAAGATTCTACCAGTCTCAGGATCATTTTGGAGTAATTTAAAATTATTAAGAACGATACTTTTGACTACGTGATTATGAGGATGGAAAGTGAGGGTGAATGGAATTCTGTCATTCTTATCTTTTTGTGACATTTGTAGTGCTGACTGTCGATGAAATTGTTGGGCGCGATGATGGCCTGCTTCGACCACAGAGACAGGATAGCCACGTTTTTCGAAGAACTGGCACATCTCTGATTTGCTGGAAAAATCGGAGTCATCACTACATAGACGTCGAAGTCTAAGAAATTGAGAATAAGGAATGGAGTTCTTGACACGCGATGGATGTGACGAAGAATACAACAAATAACTTATCATTAATAAATACCCACTATGCACCTGGGGCAGACAGTAAGTGTTGTCCCACACACAAGCATTTACCGGTATTTGATTGTCAGGGTTTGGGGACAAAGGAAAAATTTTTGTTTATGGAATAGACTACATAACAGCTGTTTTGCACAAGGCAATGACACAGAGTGCTATCGGGGGGCATCTCTAGGGAAAGTTTGGCCCCGAATCAGGATCAACTTCCGGCTTGTCACTTGTAGCAAAACCTGCGATTGCACAATCAAATCCTGAGATGCCAGATTTTTTTAAAGTCTATGCAGAAAATCACTGTCTCACCAGATAGGTTTCATTGAACTCAAAGGAACAGGGAAACTGTCTGGTGAGCTGGTGAACACAATCCAGCCACTGCAGAAACACAGGGCACCTTTGGTTCTCATCAGGATTTTTTCCATGTCCACATCTGTCTGCAAAGCGGTGACCAAACTCCAACCACTCTCGACTCACCAATACTTGGAATCCCTTGAGGAATCAATAATGCAGAAGTGACAAATAATTATGCTATCCTGTGTCATAATTTTGAAAATGGTGTTACTCTTCTTTTGCCTACAGGTGAGGTCTGCCAACATAAAATATGATTAGGTTTGGGGATATGTGCAACTAGTCCTATTTGCTTCAGTATTAAATTAAAATTGACCATCTCCAAAAAGAGGGAACTTGCACAGAACTCACAAAGTTAGAGAGATTGTCAAGAGCAAAGTGGATCTACCTTTGAAATGTGAAGAGTGACCAGTTAGTAAGTGTAAATACCTCAATAGTTCTGTAATAGGGATCAAGCATCAGCTCTGCCAAAGCAACGATCTGAGTTGTTCTGTCCCAGCCATCACTGCAATGAACCACTACAGGTCTCTGCTCCTCATGAATGGCATTCACCACAATGTTACTTGCTTTCAGCAACAATGAAATATGATGAAGCCAATTTGTTTTTTCCAAATTTGACCACCAACTGAAATGAATTGAAACAACCCAGACAAGGGTTTTACCTTCTGTGACACAATAATTTTGAGACATTTGAAACAGCAAGGTGATGATGGAAATGGAAAACAAACAAACAAACAAAACAAGGAGATCTCAAGTCATAAATGTGTAAATTATTCTTTTTTTATGCAAATCACTGAACACCAAATGACATTATTAACACTGAAAAATAAAGATGAAGGAATGCTTTGAAAGAAAATTGATCCAAAGAAGATGTTGTTGCCAAGTTGTTCTTTAGTGGCATTGAAATGAAGCATTCAATTTGGAGTGTTGCAAGTTCATCTCCCCATTTAGAGTGACTGCAGATAATAGAAATGATCTTTAACAGGCAGGTACCGGTAGATCTACAGCTACATGTACCATTTCAGATAATTTCAACCCGTCATCAAGCAGTAGATGTAAGAGTTCAAAGCAGTTTGTGCAGATATTGATTTAAATCAGAGCAAACACTTACTTGGGAGCATCTCTTGGACCAGAGCACAGCATTCTAAGACACTGAAAACTCTTTCTTATGGTATGAATGTTTGCCACGTTCATGAACAACACCTCACACCCTGGATAATACTCTATGGAGCCAAAACAAACCATGATTACATACACAATAATAGCCTGATCCAGTCATGATTTAAGACACAAATATATTTCAACAAGTCTTCTTTCAGTTAACACAAACATGGTTGAAGTCTCATTTTCAAGGTTAGGGTTGACTCATTTCATCAACTTTTCTAGGAAGGTTAAGATTACAAAGCTAAGGTATCAAAAATTGGTGCAATCATATTAATACTATTGATCTCAGACGTCCTTTCAAATGACTTTTTTTTACTCCGCTTCACGCACCGTTGACGTCTGAGATCAATAGTAACACAGGGATGGTGCATGAATTTTTCATTTCGGGTCCTGGGACCCACATGTCTTGCCAAATTGGGGTCCCTTGCATTTTTGGTGGGTTCCAATATTTGCAGCGCCCTCCTACAAAAAAAGGTTACAAAAAAACCTAAGTGGCGAATAAAATATTTTGACCTCCATGTTAACTTGTCTCTTAATTAAGATCTTTAAAAGACTTGTTGTGGTGTATTATATGCCCTCTGTTGCACTTTTTTTTTCAACCTCCCATAAGCGGACACTTCCCGTAAGCGGACACTCACCCTTGGTCCAGACGGTGTCCGCTTACGGGAGGTTCGACTGTATTGAAATTTCGATGTTTACATTTAAAGTGCTATCTAAGGCTCACAGACCTTCAAAAGTGCCTAAGGCCTTAACCAAGTTCACCAATAAAATGGGAAGTTACCTTCACATTCACAGCCTCCTCCTTTTGCTCTGTTCATCACAGCAGCTGAATAAGCCCTAGCATCCACTATCAAAACTTTGCGTTGTTCTACAATACCACTCTCAGACACAGAGTCAGTCTTATTGTCACCATAGGTTTCAGAATGAGCTATATCACCACTGGGCATGGCATCTGTATGACTATTTCTGTTTGACTTATGGTCCATCTCTCTCAGAAATCGGTTCTTAAAAGCAGAAACTGAATCGACTGCACAGGCTGTTCCTATAGCATGAAGAAGTGCTTCATCTTCAGGACTTCGCCATCCAAGCAAGCCTACCTCGGGCTGACTACAACGAGCTATCACTGCCCCATTAGTCATGTGCCTATGACACAAAAACTCTATTAACAAAGTCCCACATTATTATTTTAATCCTAACAGGTGGCGTATACCACTGTCTATGTTGTCAGAAATTTGCCTCTCACCGCCAGCTACTCTGCCTTGATTTCACTCAAACACTTGTAAAAGACAAGAGTGACCACTGCATATACTGATTAGCACAGGCATATACTTCAAAAGTTTTTGAAACCCCTGTCCTAAACCCCTGATTTTGTATAGGTTCCTTGAATATGTAACAAAAATGTTTAAACAGCAACACTGTGCTTATAATGATCAAGACCCTAATTCTTCCTGATTTGTACATTTAATCAGGGATAAGGACTTTCATATTAGAGAATGAATAATATCATCTTACAAGTATAACTTGGTCAATTAAAAAATTCAACTGCATCCCCAAAGAAGCTCAAACTTAAAATTTCACAAGTTATACCTCCACACTACTGATGGAAATCGTCCAGAGGTTCTGAACTTAACCACTGCCTTCACATTATCATCTGAGATCTTGGCTGGAACAATGTGAAGTTTAGGATACGTGGAACATAACCTTGGGAGACAAAAATGAGACTTCTAATTTAAATTACTGTAAATTAGTATAATTTATGCATGGAAATGTTTCATTTCACTACTTTCAAAACTAAACAGGAAGTTGGTGCTTTATAGAGCTCTTTAAAAGGTCATTATACATACTCAAAATTGGTGTTGATATCTGTGATCCGCCAAGCATTTTGGAGATTATCAAAACCCATACGCCTGACCTCAGACATAAAGGAATACTGTCCTCCGCCTGAAAAACCAAAACCATTGGGAAAAACTTAAAATCCTGCCATCCACAGAGATGTATTTAGGTTTTCAAATTTGGGGGTCCTCTGGGCCCCTTTTTGAAAAATTTGGGGTTCCATTGCAAAATTTTGGGGGTCCAGCTAATTAATATTCAAGAATTAATATTCGATCTATTGCCTCTTAATCTCTGCCGCAGTACTCTTTCAGATTTCTAAATTGCACAAGAATAAAGTCTTATCCCTCCCCACGAATATGTACTTAAAATGATCAATTTCTTTGAAACTGTTATGCTGTTCATTCATCAATCAAAATGTATGGGCTGTCAAAGCTCCATCAATCACATCTGAAAACGTCTCGAGGAATCAGTATGCTGTACGAACTGTTGGCTCCAGTCGATAAATGATCTAGATCTCCAGAGCAAAAAAAAAAACAGAACTGAATCTCAATTTTCCGTAAAAGAGCATCATTTATTTTAGCAACACTTGAGGTGTAATTTAGGAACAAAAGAGTAAACAAATATAAGCGATCGATACATTTCACTGTCGGCCCATGCGGCCGTGACTTTGTCATGGCCAATGTTAATAATCAAGCGATTGAATACATTCAAGTTTCATGTTCAGCACGTTAATTTTAACACTAACTCCGAAAAAGTTGCATAATTTGCAAAACAGACAATTTACGTGCAAAACAAGAACCGAGACGATGACATGTGCGCGCCCGGAATTAATATCAACAGGGTCGCAAAGAACAAAAATTTAACATACTTCGTCATTAGATTCTCTGTCATTTCGCTCACGATAAGCAAGCTAATGCTTGAAATTCGCTTGGAAAGCATGCAACAAACTGAACTTCGACTGAAATGTTTTATTATCATGCACAGGCAGCAGATCGAAAGTGTCACCGATTGTCTCGCCCAAAAAACAGCTCAGATCATGTCACACAACACGTGGGAATTCAAAACTTAACTCCTCACTCCTCAAGCTGGACATAATGGTTGACAAAACGAAATCATTCGACTACAAAAATCCGAAAATAATGGCTTACCTTGAAATGTAAGGAACTCTAACATTTCTCCGTTGTGAGAAATGGGAATGTTCAATTTCCTTGTGAAATACGCAGTCGCATGTTTTTCCTGGCGTTCGTAATTTGCATAAATATTTGATTTTTTTTCTGCGTCCAATTGGACCCTTTGTTCCACATTCTATGCGTCCAAAAGGAAAACGAGCTAGTGCGTCCCAGGACGCAATGACAAACCCTGGATACATCACTGCATGATCCACTTATAAACAACTCTCTCTCTCTCATCATGGAGGCAATATGGCCAAGTAACTGGGGTAATCCAGGAATCCTGGGTTTTAATATTATTACACTTTACCTTCTTGATTTGGGTACCCCTTAATTTTCAACAGTGCATACTGACAGCCAACAAGTTGAAGTAGTGTTGCATCAAACATAAAGACAGAGACCACTTCAATTAATTTGGGATTTGGAAAGTTGAAGGATTACAAGAGATCCTCCTGTCCTTGTCAAAGACACCCATACTGAGCTCAACAATGGTCTCCTTTAATGCAGGGTTATTTCAAACAACATGAATTCATTTGTACTCAGGCCCCGTATTTTCCTTTTTGGCAAAAATGCACCCACGTCTCACATTTCCTAACACACCTGATACAATCAATGAATATTTTACCTACCCCTTTGACAAAAATCTAGAGATTCTGCATCTTCCCCAGAATTTTGAAAACACTGCTTATCATCCATGCACCATGCATAAAAAGGAAAGGCAAAAAGATCTTCCAGGCGAGACACTGGGGAGATGCACTGGTTTAGCTTCTCAAACCAATTCAGAGATTGTTCATTGGTGTCAAACAAAATTCTGAAAAAAGTGACACAAACAAAGATTGAAATGGTCAAACCATGTGCATGGTGTGTTGAATTGTGTTGTATCATTGTTCATAGAGGAATAGGAACTTTAGGAACTTTATTTTCACACGATAATGTTTGAAGCTGAATAGCTTCAGGGTCATGCACAAATGAAATCAAATTAACACATAATATCAAATCATATTGGTTTTTTAGGAGAGGGGAACACTGGAGTACCCAGAAAAAAACCTTTCAGAGCAGAGTACAGAATAAACAAACTCAACCCATACAATGTCAGTTCTGGGAATCAAACCCGGGCCACATTGGTATGAGGTGAGTGCTGCTCCCCAGAGTTTTTAGCAGTTCATGAAAAGGTTTGCTTTTTGGACTTCATTATAACTCATTAGCATTAATTAACTCATGCCACCAACAGGAGCTGTGACTGCAAATATTGCAAACTCCTGGATATTTCAAGCAGCCAAGCTCCACTTGGGAATGTATTTGTTACTTGTGAAAAACTAGCAATGCCAATACCTTTTTTTGTATTTCATGGCTTTTTCAATACCGTAGATAGTTACATCATTTTCATTCACATAAATCAGTGGTTCAGATGGCAAAGGCGAATGGAGAGATGGTGCAGGCATGTGTTGAGTAGGGATGATGGGCATTTTCTGAGAAAAGCGCTGGAGTTTGAAGTGAAGGGCAAGAGGAAGCAAGGACGTGGAAGATGCAAGTGGAGAAGGAAAGCAAGAGTGTTGGATTGGAGAAAAAGGATGCAATAAATCGAGCGTGATTGAGAGTGGGATTTAGAGAGATTGCTGCCAAAGTGGGGTAAATCCAGCCACCACTGTCTACAGGGATAAACCAGGATCAAAATTGGATTGATGATGATGATGAATGATGATGATAAATAAGTTGGAACAAATGTACACATACTCACATCCACACACACTCAACACACACATACACACATGCAACAAAAGAATATAACAAGATAATTAAATGCAGCTGCAATACAGTGTCAATGCAAGATCGATAACTATGCGTATTTAGAGTACTTGCCCCATTTGATATTACGGGCAGATAAATTATTGTTTGATTTGGCAATCATTGCCTCAAGTTGATGAATCATTCTAATTTGTGCAGAAAAAACTCTAACGGAGGGGACAGACGGCCTTATTGCATCTGGAACAATAAATTATATGTATTGTTTTGCTACTAAGAGAATGTGATTCAGAAATAAGTCATTCTCACATTTTGGGATGGCCAGCAATATATGGCAACAATACATGAAACTTGATTTTCCAATCCAGAACCACAAAAAAAATGTTGAATGAAAGTTTTACCACTTGTGTATATTTAATATGCTTTCACATTTCAGTGTTATTATGTTGAACTTCTTCATGTACACTAGACATTTCAACCAATCTAGTGTTTCAAGTGCATTAAATTGTGTGTTAAACTATTTCAAAGTACTTGCCTCTACACATGTACATGAAGTTTGGCATGACAATGTTTTAACTCTTAGTCCACAGCTGAGCTAAAGTGAGGCCCAGTGGCTACAGTGAGGAGGCAGTGCAGCCCAGTGGTTAGGACGCTTGCCTTGAGATCCGGAGTTCCTGCGTTCAAGACTCGTTCTGAACACTCATTGAATTTGTTCCTGGTAGTCCCAGGTTCAACATCTCAGATGCACTTGTAAATTCTTAACAGTTTGTTGTTGTGTTCTGTCATTTCATTGATTGTGTTTCGTTGGCCTTGTATTGTATTGTAAACTGCAGTACTGTGAATGTTTTGCTCACTGATCATTTCACTAAAATGAGTACATACTTAAAGGATCTTGCATCTTTACAGTTGACTTCCATCAGAGAGGGATCTTTCATCCCTATGAACTCTATCAAACGCAGAGGAACCTGAAAAACACAGAAGTATCATTACAGGAAAGTCTGATTAGCTCTAACCATCAAAGTAAAATTGCATGCATGTGTAAGAATGAAGGAACACTACAGGTTTTACTTCAGCAAGCAATTCCTGATCAAAAATGGCCTTTACCCTTCCAAAATGTGAATTAGCTTTTGTGTGCATGGAAGTCAAAAATTATATTTTCTCATCTAATTTTTTACCCTGGATGCCAGAGGTTTTTTCTCCCTTAGAGCAATGGAATAGCAAGTCGCTCTGAGAGAGAAAAAGCTCTGGCAGCAAGGGTACTAAATTTTTAAAATAAACTCCTACAATATTAATCCATGCTCAAGTTATGCTCAGTGGGTACACTGCATCGCACTGATGCTGTAGTTATTATTTGAAGAGATTCTATCACAAATTTTGAGCATAGGCAGCATCTTCTCCAACTCCAAGTGTTGGCTAACCAAGGGAATGAACTCCCTCCACCCTAAAATGGAGTGCTCTTTCCACTGTGACATCCCACCAATGGTCTGCTTTGTTTTATTTTTTCCCTTTCAGAACATAAAGCTGATAATGACAGACCTTGAAAGAGCAGCTACGTGGCTAATTAGAGACAACATGAGACCTTTCACGCGAAAATGTACACTAACAGTTTTGTGTTACGTAGGTAAAAATCAACGGGTAGCCAACAGATTTTCTAACATCTTCAAATTATGCCTTTCTCAACACGTCCAACGGGTGCACAAAAAATCCCAATGGTTTGCAATTTTCTCCCAACGGCTTGTGAAGAATTTCACAACGCTTTTTTCCAACACTTTCAAATGGTAGCAAAGTCACTGTATCAACGGTTCAAGTTGATAGCCAATGCTTTCAACACTCTCGACACTTTGGCATTTGGTGTACGTTTTCACATGAAAGGTCACACATTAGGCATTATAAGTGAACATGTGACAGAAAGGACTTAGCGACATCTATGGCAATGAAGCAGTGAAGACTACTTACATTCACAAATGAGTCCTTAAAGCGAATGAAAAGACGAAAATTGGAAAGGGCAAGGATAGCATCAGATGTTTGGCCAAGATATTCAATGCTCTCCCCATTCAGTACAGGAAATGGTACTTGGATTGAGTCATCATCTACAGTAAAGAAAATTTGTTTCTTTTTTTAAGCAAAACATTTTATGTTATGGTACTGTGAAACAACAATATTATTACAAGTTAACATAATAAATAAATAATAATTTATATAGCACTTATTTACATGTACATGTGCATTCTAAAGCGCTTTACAATTCCTTTATAAAAACTAATTAAAATACCATTAAAAAATTTATAACTATAATAATCTAAGTAAAATAAATGTATAAAAAATTAACAATGCAAATAAATAACTGAATAAATGAATGCTTTAAATCAATCTAAAAAGTTTAAATCGAGGAGATTGAAGAGATAAAATTATCAGTTCTTGTTTACAATGAATGAAAAATGTTACATCATTGATCGCTTCCAGAGTTAAACAACATACTTTTTAAAAGTATGTTGTTTAACTCAGTTTTTAGCCACGAAACTTTGTCTTTCGTTTTTTAATTTTGTTGTAATATTTAACTGAATATTTACATTTCATCTGTCAGGTCAGAAAGCCTTCTTTGTCGGATTATTGACCCTAGACTGGACTCTTCTCTAGAACAATGTTGATCAATCCCTTCACTGAAGAACCATTAATTTCTTTCAATAATGACGCAAAAAATGGACAACAAGCTTTGTTTCAAATAATTCTTGACTACCACGAATTAGTCAAATTTCAAATTGTTTTTTACCAGAAAACTGTGGAGAGTTGAGTACAAATAAATAAAATTATAAATAGCCAGAAAATTGCAAACACAGACTACTCAAGGTGTTCAGTAGTTGTAATTTGCTTATTCAAAGTACTGCAATTCAACTTATCAGTATAGTTAACAATACATTAATAGAAATTGCACACTTTCTATCTCCAACAACAATGTAGATGTCAATGTGTTTTGCAATAATTATGGAAATTAAGTACTGCTGTAATTTTTGAATGGCCATAACTATAACAGGAATATGCAACGTATAATAATTAAGTTGAATAAAATCAGTGCCATGTAAAAAATCGCCTAAGCGTTTTACGACTTTTCAGTGTGGAACATGTACTGTAAGAGGGAATCAAACTCTCTCGCACATGAAAGTTGTTTCACTTGTAGAATTTTTATTTTGCAAGATACAGCCATGAATTATAAGTCAAATTGATTGTTTAATTGTGTACTTTGCAGATTGATATTGACAATTGACAACAGGGGCCGATAAGAACACATACGCCGGTTTAGTTTTGAGCTCGTTTCACTCAATATGGAACACGATGGTTTGAAAATAAATATTAAAGAACACTCAAAGCAAGTGTACATGTACACAACACAATGCTCAGGGAAATGGGAAAAATGTGTTTTCATTCAGCTCTGAACACAAGATCATTAATACATGCAGTCGCACGTGTCATGCAAGTTTGTCTAATGACATCACACATCAAAACACACGCTTTCATAGGTCCCTACTAAAATCTCCAGGGAACCTTACATCACACTACGTAGCCTTACGTTATACTTTTCACATGACAATCGAGAATTTTTCTTCCTGCTGCACTACTTCATGCAGCATTAAGCTGGCTGCCTTGCAAGACTCGTGTCTTCGCTAAGCTTGCTTGTTGGCAATGAGTTTCTTAACCATTTAAATAACATTAACATCAATAAAGTGATTTGACTCCAATAAGGTGCTATTAGGGTTTCGGTTAATTTGTTTGTACGTTAAAAATGTGCTATTCAAGGTTATTTCATTGGTGCAGCTGCTCACATGCTGCAAATAGAGATTAATACATGTAGTTTCCACGTAGTTGATGACATTAAATATTATACTTTTCTTTAAAGAGCTCCACATTCAGTACCGTACTTAATCTTCCGATGCAGAGGTGTGTAGGTTGCACATGAGGAATCAAGTCAGCTCAAGTTTTATTTAACTCATACAAAATAATGTTATTTACAGAAAATAAATATCAAGATGATTACAAGATCTAAAAACAACACAATCACAGATAACTAAACTACAACACTTGTGCAAAAGTTTGGGACACCTAAATAAAATAGTTCAGGGAGTTAATGGAGTAGGTGACCCAGAGTCTGGGTTGCTCAGATTGTATCAAATAATGACAAACAGGTAAGACTTACCAAGAGGTTAAGTCTATCAATAGAGTTAACGACTTCCAAAATCCTGAATTCAAGATTTTGGACTTCCAAAATCTTGAGTTCAAGATTTTGGCAGTCCAAAATCTTGAATTCCAAAATTTTGAATTCAGGATTTTGGCAGTCCAAAATCTTGAATTCAGGATTTTGGCCATCCAAAATCTTGAATTCTGGATTTTGGAAGTCCAAAATCTTGAATTCAGGATTTTGGCAGTCCAAAATGGTGAATTCAGGATTTTGGAAACTTAACTTTAACTCTACGACATAACTCTATGAAAATAACTCTAAGAATAGCTGTCCCCGCTTACCAACTAACTACACAATGTGATTAATCCACATTGATACCGAGAAGACGATCATCCATCCTGGATAAGAACAGCTTGAATGATATATTTTCCAAGCATTCTGGGCTACTGAACACTACTTCAGCTTCTTCAAGCTCCTTCATTCTATCGGACTTGTCAAACAACTTTCTCCAACTTCAATGCTTTCGGGCTTCACCTCTGACAGGACTGAATCCGGTCTGAAATTAATGCGCTGAACGAAGAAACAACGACTACAAAAGGTTTGAAGGAAAGATATTTGATCTCCCCCATTCATGCCACAAGTACAGCAACCTTGGTAGATCAGAGTTTTTTTAAATCTATGCCCGGTTAGCAAGGGCGTGATTGTGCCTTGGGCATTCAAAAAATGAAACAGGGCACTAAAGTGCTGATCGCTTAGCTTTTGAATTTTTTTGTCATCTTTATCCTTGACAACAACAGAAATGAAACCTTGTAACTCTGCACAAGTCAAGTTTTCTTTCAAGGGCACCATGTTATTGTGCGGACACACTCAACATCAGTGGGATTACTGTAAATCAATGTGCAGAACACAGAGGGCTCAAGTCAGAGTCAGCAAACATATCATGGAGCAGACGGTTTGAAGAAGGCCGTCCAAGGTTCTGGATGGTGATTGGATCAAAGTGAGTTTCGACCCATGACAGTACACGTCAGCCCAACAAAGGCAAAAGATGAGACCTCTGCTAGAAGGGAAGTCTTCACTTTGAAGTAGTAAAATGGTCTTCAAAGGATAATAATAATAATAATAATAATTATCCTTTTAGACGAGGGCATTGGGGTATATTAGAACCGTAAAACAAAAGAAAAAATCATCCAAAACCGCAAAAAAATTCGGCCAAAACCATCAAAAACCAATACAATGGTGACAAGTGGGGCATACAGAGCAAACTACACTTAGTCTATCACTTATTTCATCAAAGTATTTGTGAATGTCATGGACTTGTCTAAAGCCCTGGTGTCTTTTAGTATCTGCTTAAATCATAGGCTTTATTTCTGCCGCTCTTTTGTTCTTGAACTCAGTTGTGAGCTCATTTTCCGAAAAGGAGCTGGTAACGGAGCCTAGTTAACTAGTAGGAGAATTTGCACACAAGTGCCCTCTAAAATTGCAATTTTGCAAATGTAAAAAGCTAAAAAAAAGCTATAGCTCTGGAAACTTCAATCGAAAATTGAGAACTAAAGACCTGACAGTTTGGAGATTCGACTGGAATGTTTAATCTTGGTCTAAAACATGCAATTGTACTGAGGAAGCTAAGCGGTACAATTTGTTCCTTGTGGTAATAAATAGATACTTATTTAGAACAGCAGTCAATTATTGAACCTCACTGCCCTTTCATATCGTGACCTTGCACCAAAGAAGAAATTCGTCAATGTCCCTAATTTATCTTGCTGGCCCTGGGAATTTTTGTCATCTGCACTAACTTCAACTTCTTTGTCACTAATTTCATCAAATTCTTGCTGGCCTTAGTCGGAGTAACTAGCTTCCTCACTCACTTCATGCTTGTTGAGATCTTCATGGGGTCCTTCATCTTCATCAACTCCGAAGTTCTGATTAACGTTATCACAAACTTCGAGATGGCGTTGATAAAGATACTCTGGCAATGTTCCGTGCTTAGCCATTGAAGTTTCGTGCCGCCCTGTCCTTTGTCTTACTGCAGCACCATACATGTATACTGAGACCCAGTTGCATAAGCGGTCACAGTCATTTGCAGGAAGGTTGACAATGGATAGAGGCATCACCAACAGTACGTTATGAGGAGACACCATTGTGTCAGGCTTTGGGTACCAGGAACTTCGAACAGCTTGTAACAAGTTTGACGTTCTCCTTCATTGTTGCACCAAATGACCTGGCATATTCGAGCTTAGACATGTTCACTTTCTTGGAATAAACAGTGGTGTGGGAATTTTCAATGCCTAATGTCTTACAGCTTAAAAGATCAGGCACTTGGTAGTCACACTCTCCAAGAATGTCTGCTAGTCTTCCTAGTCCTCATTCCATTAACTGGACAGAGTTTACTGTTTTCCAGAGACATGACCTTGGGGACCATTTAGGGCGCACGTATTTGATATGCATGCTCTTTAAGTACAGTTTTGTAATGGCGAACCAAACCGATCACTTCTTCTGCTGTCTTCTTTTCATATGAAGCGCCCTTGTTATGGACAGAGAAAGCTTGGTAGATTGCGCCAATTGCCCTAAGGAATTCCTCTCAATAACTTTGGCATTTTGCGGCTATCCGAGATCACCTGCCACTCAAATCGAAGAGAAGCCGGAACCCAAACAGGACAAAATAGGAAAACCCAAAAACCGCTAGTATTTTCTAAGAAAACCAGATGCTAAAAAACGAAAAATCCGCAAACTGCAATGAACACCAAAACCAAAAAGCCAAAGTCTTTTTCCACAAAAACCAAAAAACCGATCTAAAAAATAGCCAGAACTGCAAAACCGAAAATCCCAATGTCCCCCTCATTATAGATTGGTTTCACCCACTACATTAACTATGTCGTAGGTGAAAGTTGTAAGAAGGCTCATTAATAAAGGCTGTTCCTTTGACTTGATTTTTGGTTTTTCACAACATAACTAACAAGAGGTTTTAAAACAATAGAAAAGAAACTTATTTGTTCCACGTAAATCGTGACACCAGTTGTAACTTATTCAAGCAGTCCAAAATAGTACTTTTCAGAAGTAACAATATTATTGTTGCTGTTGAGCTTTGGTAATATTTTTTCCAAAAACAATTTAACAAATTAACAAAATATGTATTTGATGATTGACTATTTGAAGAATGATGAACAATTATTTTTGAGTCCATACTGCCAGGAACATGTCATTGTTAATCAAAATGGATAAATTGTGGAAAAGCCAAAAAATTAGCTTCAAGGTGAAACTGAGATTATTACGATCTATTTTGATTTGTTTTACTTTACGGATGCGAATCCTGGACATACAGGGAAGAGATTTTAAAGAAGATCAATGCACTTGAATTTAAGTGCTATAGGAGATTACTTGGCATCTCATGGAGGGACAGACGTACAAACGAGTCAGCAAAAAAACAGGTGGAAGGCTTAGCTGGAGTATAGAAATGCCTAATCCAAATTGTGCAGGAAAAGAAAATGAAATCCTTCGGGCATGTCACGAAACATGCGAGTGAGCTCAGGTTGGCTGACACCATCATGCATGGACAAGTCCCTGGAAACAGAGGGTGAGGTAGGCCACAGAGAAGTTGGGTAAAGGACATCTGTGAGTGGACACGCAGTAAGCCATCGCAAGCAATTACACTTGCTGAGATGAGAGAATTAAGAATAATCCAGAATCAGAGTGCGTCTACGGATCCTGCGAGATCTTTGGCGTAAAAGAAGAAGAACTGCCGGGACAAATAGTTTCACAAAAGGTTGAATTGCAAGATGTAGTATACTTTCTGAAGGAGACCTGTGAAATGACATTTTCACCTTTTCGACAGGCAAAAGCAGCAATAATTAAACTTCAAACAATAATAAAGGATTATCAACGAATGATCGAATCAGTAAACTTTAAGTAGCAGAAGACAAACAAATATCAACACCACTTCTGTGCTGTTAACGTTGCGAGTCTGGGCGGAAATGGGATCCGATGGATCTCAAGAAATAGCCAGTGTAAATTAAATATGCGACTTGGAAAAAAATACTTTTTCGTAACCCTCCCAAAGCTACCTTACACAGCATGAGTCAAGTATTAAACAAACCTGATGCTAGCGTCTTCTTCGGAAAAAGCTCACTGGCTTGTACAAATACCATACTGGAAGGTTGCTCGAGATCCTGAAAATCGAAACATTTCTTTGTAACAGTGATTCTCATTGCTAGTGTTACTCCAAGTATTTTTTCCGCCTTACCGTGGCCATTAGATGAAGACTGCTGACAAACGCTTCTAGAATTCCGAAATGTGATTTCCTCTGGATGCAGAAAATCAGCTCGAAAAAATCTGGGTTCACGGAGCTTCAAACGGACCTCACAGTGAAAATTCAGCTGGCGGAATACGTGCAGCATTCACTGAAATAAAGAAGCATAACGTTGCCCGAAAAAAATATTTTACGAAAAGCGGTAATTCTGATATGACTAATGCATGAATACATTGAAAATACTACAACTTCTAGCAATACCTCTTCCAAATTTTAGATGGAAGGTGTGGACGTCAACAGAAACAAGAAATGAAAATAAATGATGTCATGTTCTACAATGTTTACATCCCATAATAATGCGCTACACCCCTGAGATGACCAAATATGGCTAAATGCTGCTGAAGAGAGTTAACGACGCCGTGTCGACGCGGTGCTCTTTACAACAAAGATGCGCAGTGGCATTTTAAGATGGCGGACACACACGTGTACCAACAAGTTTAAGAAGGGGTTAACTCCGAACTTTACTAGGTAGCTTTACGATCGTCTCTGCCAAAAATGAAGCGGAGAAGGACTCGCACATCCTCTGATGCAGGTAGTCCATCCCAGGAGGCAAAGAAACCGGTGAAATCTCCTCCAACTTCTTCCAAGTCCAATAATTCTCCTTCCGTTAAAGATGGTCCCTCTAAATCTCCAGATGTTCAGCTGCCTGCCAACCTGGAGGAAATGGAAGTGGATAAGAGAAGCGCTGAGAGTGACGTAGGATCTTTTGAAAGGGGAACAGAAGAAATCAGAAAGTTGGTCGCAGAGATCCAGGGACAAAAGCTTTCGGTGTGTTTCTAACTTGTTGGGTCGTTCCATTTTTTATCCGCACCACCACCCCCTCAAAGGATGGCTGAAATTTTGTAAATTAATTATACCTACCGATTGGCCCACTCATCAGTTAGTCACATATTCCCTTCACCTAAGTGACTTTTATAGTTGGGTAATTAGCATTACTTGATCAGTTGCGACGCACTTATTTGATATTCAATCAGTTATACTGATTTATCGATTAGTTGCCTCTTACATTTGGTAAGTTGTGTTCCTGATTGTTTCGTTGTTCACGGTCCTTTAACACCATCGGTTTCAAACACAGGCTTATCACAGTTCCATTTTATTCAGTAGCATACGTGACGAGGAGTGCGTTCGAAATCTAAGAAATATGTATGTGCTCATAAGTAATAATTACAAAGCAGAAACAAGGTCTTAAATATCAAATGTATAGTTACCCGGTGGCTTCTCGATCTGCTTCCGCTTACAACGAAAATGTTCACAATCTAACGAGCTACTGTGACGTAAGCCATTATAAGTTTAGAATCTTCATATTACAGTGATTAAGTCATTAGCGTTAGTCTCGAACGACACACTCCCCCGCTCGAAGAAAAAAAAAAATTTTTTTTTACAGATTTTGAGTTAATGATCAGAGTCAACAATCGATTAGTTTGATTTGTCTCTATTGTCCTCTTCTGGCAGTAATACTATAAGACGGTGAACAGCTCGTTCAACAGTGACATAACCTCTCCCATCGTATTTAGTCACAGGTTCACCTGGCCTGGGATTCTTGTACTGTACCTCTACTTTACAAACCTTTCCGTCTTTCCCTGGGTAAATTTTTGACACTCTACCGAGTTTCCACTGTCCCCTGATTTGGTTTGATTTGGCAATTGATCTTCCTAGTAAAAGGTCGTTGGGACATAAATATGTTCCATCATCGGGTGATGTTGGATGTCTGCCAATGGGTCTCTCATTAATCAAATTTGCGATCTCAAATAAAACTGTCTGTAGCTCTGAAAAGGTCAGAATGCTTTCATGGATGGCTGCGGCAATAGCTCTTTTGACTGATTTTACAAGAGCCTCAGAAACTCCGTTTTGCCAGGGAGCATCAGCTGTTGTGAATTCCCACTGGAAACCTTCTATGTTTCCGAATGCTTTTAATTCTTCCCAGTCCCATCCTTTGGTAACACTTTTCAGTTCTTTATTAGCTGCAACTAGCTGAGATCCGTTATCGGAGTAAAGTTTGAATGGATAACCTCTTAATGAAACAAATCTTCTCAACACCATTAAAAACTTTTCAGTGCTGTAATCCGCTGTAAGATCTAGATACACGGCTCGTGTTCCTAAGCAGTTGAAGATAACTCCATACGCTTTTCCTGTCGTTCGTTTTCTTACTTCATCTTTAATCTTGAAGGGACCAAACAAGTCAATAGCTGTGCAATGCCAGGCTGGAGAGGGCTTGAGTCTCTCTTCTGGAAGTTCTCCCATTACTTGCTCACTTAGTTTTTTATCAAGCTTTCTGCATATGATACAGTTGTATTTGATTGATTTCGTCATCTTAAGTAGCTTTGTAATCCAGAATTTGGAGCGAATTTTACTGGCAGTTGTTAATACTCCGTAATGTCCCCTGTTATGGACATATTCTGCGTAGAGACGTGAGAAGCGATGGTCATAGGGTAATAATATAACTTCGCTCTTGTTGTAACTCATTTCCATCCAACGGGTGGCACGACCTCCCACGACATATATTCCATCTTTACGTAGGCGAGGACATGGACGTTTGTATTTTCCTGCCTTGAGTTCTTCGTGCATGTTCCTCTGAGCTTCTTTGATCCACAGATCTTCAGCCTTCATGAGATCTTCTGCAGTGGGTTCCCTTTTGACATTAAAGAATGTAGGTTTCGAATCTGTGTGATACATCGACAAAACTCGCGCTGTCACTCGTAGCAATCTCTTATAGTTGGAATAATTGTTTATGTTAATTCTGGTTACTAGATCGTCCTTTATAACTGCAGTAGCAATTCTTACGGTTTTCACCATGTCCGGTAATTGTTGTTCAGCGTAATTACGACTTATTGGCCATTCACTCTCGGGTTGGTTAAGGAATGTGGGTCCATCCTGCCAACTACTACCAAAACCAAGCTCGCTCGGTTTCTTGCCTCTCGTTAACCAATCAGCAATGTTATACTCGCTTTCGACCCAGTACCAATCTTTAGGATCAGTGCCTTCTTGAATTTCCCCTATGCGCGTCGCGGCAAATGTGTTGAAACCATAGGAATCCTTTTGAATCATAGCATGCACTATTTGGGAATCAACGATATGGTAGAATTTCTGGAAATTATATCTGCACTGCTGTTGTACGAGCACTTTTAGTCGTTTGTTGATTATTGCTCCGCATAGTTCTATGCGGTCAATAGACATCTTCTTAATCGGGGCAAGGCGGTTTTTGGACAGAATCAGGCTACTTTTAAACAGGCTGGACCCTTTAGTTCCCATCTTACGTAAGCACATGCGCCGAAGGCTTGGCTGGATCCATCGCTAAAGATAATCAATATTGGATCTCCGACTGTATCACGTGGCTTCATGCATCTTTTAAATTTGACATTGTCCATCTCATGTAGTTCTTTGAAGAACATTATCCAATCTCGCTTATTCTCCTCCGGAATAGGATCGTCCCAGTTCATCTTGATGTCGCTTGCCCATATCTGACGCATCATTATTTTCGCTCTCACTGTGAAAGGTCCTGATAATCCGAGCGGATCGTAGATGCTATTAACTTGCGAAAGAATAATGCGTTTCGTTAGCTGTTCTGGAATTTCGTAGGGGAGCGGATTAGTCTTTGAATCTGTTTCGATGCGCAACTTGTGTTTCTTACGTGAAAAGTTTAGTTTAACTTCAAAGCATAAGTAATCCTTGACTGGATTCCAGATTATTCCGAGGACTTTCTCTGTCGATGTATTTGGCTCGCTAGGTATAGCCGTTTTGTCTTGATTTATAGGATCATCTGAAAATATCCAGCCCTTGACTTGGAATCCACCCTTCTTAATCAAATTCTCAATATCGCTGGCAATTGTTTGCGCTGTTGGTAGGTCCTCAGTGCTGTCAATGATGTCATCCATGTAAGTATTATCTTGGATAATTTGTGCTGCTTGTGGGTACCTTTCTCTTCCCATCTCAGCGGTTTTTCTTAAGGCTACTGTCGCGATGGTGCCTGACGGCTTATCACCAAATGATACTCTTTGTATGATATATGTATCTGGTTCTCTCGTCGTGTCCATATCTCGCCATAAGAATCGGTGGGTGTGCTGATCTATTGGCTTCGTCTTTACGGTATGGTACATCTTCCTGATATCACCCATCAATGCTACTTGGTTCTCCCTAAACCGTATTAATACTCCCACTAGATTGTTGAGTAGATCTGGACCTTTTGCCCAATATTCATTAAGTACATGGCCCATGTACTTAGCGCTACTATTGAACACTATTCTAACCGGTGTAGACTTCGAATCTGGTTTGAGAACTTCATGATGCGAGATATAATGTATGGGGCCTTTGTAACTGTTTAGTTCTTCTTTACTGAGTTTACGGGCAACATCCCTTGCAACCATATCTTTTATTTGCATATCGTAAATTTTGGCGTGCTGAGGGTTCTTGAGGAGCCTTTTCTCTGTAGAGATCAGCGTTGCCACGGCTACTCGCCTATTATCTGGGAGGGCAGAAGGGTTTTTGATCCAAGGATATTCTGCAATCCATCGACCATCCTGATAGTCATATTCGAGATTTTTGTCGATCAGCTCAAGTTCTCTTTCCTCTTTAATGCTGTACTCTTTACTCCCAATGGGACATCTCCCGCATTTACATCCTCCACAGCGGGGTTTACACTCAATTCCAAGATTTTCGATGTTGTAGAAATCCTCTACATTCGCTTTCATAACATGAAGGACTTTTACATCACTGAGATTAGGTTTCACACTGGTTTCCTTGATTAATGGGTGTGTTCCTCCTATGCATCGACCGAAGCGATTCTTCAGAAGCAGCAAGTGTTCTGAGTTTTGCTCTCTCTCAGGGTGAAATCCAGCGTATTCATAGCCTATTAGGACATTGATTGCTCCGGTAGGGCGCACAATTTCTTCCTTTGAAACGTTTTTGAACAATTGCACTATATCGTCAATATTTATGCTTTGAATGTCTGAGGTGATCTTGTCGATGCCATAAACGTCAAACTCGACAATTTGGCCTTTTTTGTCAATGAGACATAGCCGGTACTTTTCTGATGCAATCTTCTCGCTTTTCGCACCCAGACAGCTCTACCCATATTCCCTTTAGTTTCTCTTCCCGTGCCCTTTTGTTTGTGATGAGTGATATGGAAGCCGCGTTGTCCCACATGACGTTTACGTATACTCTCTTTGTTTTTATTTTTTGAAGTTGCAGGAGACATGTATCGATTTGTGAGTTGCTGCAGATATTTGCTGACGCTGTGACTTCTTTTCTTTCCTCGTGGATGGTTCTATGATGTTTTCCCGCGCAGTCGTTTATACCACAATTTCCTTTTCTTTTACAATCATGTATGCGATGTCCTCTTTTCAAGCATGACCAACACGCACCCTTTTCCTTTAACATTCTTTTTCTTCCATCTACTGATTCGAACAGATATAATTTACATTCACTTGTCCAGTGCTCAGTGTTGTTGTGGAACAAGCATTTAGAATAATTCGATTGTCTTTCGTCAGTGTATTCTCTCGCGGTTGCGTGGTGCGCGACTGCTTTAGACATTGCCGTGTTGGAGTTGTAAGCCCGAAGTGCGGCACAATCATATTCTATGGCTCTCTTTTGATTTAGTAAAAATCGTAAAAGGCTAGGAAACTTGTTCATCTTGTCAACCATACTTGCATCTGAGCTGACTGATTGAGCCCACTCTCTCCTTATATCCATCGGTAATTTTCTTTCTATAATGCTTACAGAACTGGTCGTTGTAATCTCTGCCTCAAGTCCAAGTCTTCTTAGGTCTCTGTATCCGTCCTCCAACATGTTTACAAATTCGACGAGTCGTTTATCTTCTCCTTCTCTGATGATTTTGGTTCGTCGAATACTGTCAATGATCACATCTGCAACCTTGGCGGGGTCTCCGTACTTATCATCGAGGCGTTTCCACATTTCGTTAATGTCATCGTCTACACTCTTTACTGTTTCGTAAGGTTCTTTACCGAGACAGGATCGTAAGACGTACGAAACATCGCCTTTGTCTAAGGTGGGCTCAACATGCCTTTGGAAATCTCTTTTAAACTGTGGATATTCTCGTATTTCACCATCAAATTTGGGCAATGTTATTTTCTCCAAGCTAAGGTTGGTCGTTTTTTCCTTTATCGCTTGCTTTGATTCCTTTAGTTGTTCATCTTTAACAATTTGCACATCTAGTTTTTCAATTATCCCGTTGTACTTTCTTTGAATATCGTGAATCCATCTGATTTCAGATTCTGCTGATTCTTTCGTCAGCAAATTAAGTAGCTCCTTATTAGTTTGTTTGCATTCCTTAAATGCTTCTTCAAGTTGGAGCTGAAATTTTTGGATGGTAGAGATCGTACCCTTATCTGATTCTAGGATGTTGATAACACTTTGGCACGATGTTTCAAAAACAACTTGTGCCGTGCTTCTTCTTATAGCTGTTTGATCAATTATTCTCTGTATTTGCTCGCGCTCTTTGTTTCTCACTTCTTCATGCTCTGCTTCTGCGCGCGCTCTAGATTCTATTGCTACTATGTCGTTTATGTAACTCATCTTCATAGTCATAGCTTCTGTGAATGATTCTTGGACTTCCGTTATCCAGTTATCGGCAGTTTCTACTTCTTCGTCAGTCAAATACATGGCGTATAAATCGTGTTTGCTTTCTAAGAGTCCCCATGCTTCTACCAGCTGAGAATAATTGCTTTCGATAATCTCTCTGTTTCTCTTGTCAGCGATAGATTTGAGAAGCTCATTCCTTTTTCTTGTGAATTTTCCTTTAGCAGATCTTCGGATGATTTTTGCTTCTTCCGCGGCCGACATCTTTTTGCCCACGGTTAGTCTCGAACGACACACTGATATTCGATCAGTTGAACTGTTTTATTGATTAGTTGTGGTTAATATTCGATCAGTTGTACTGATTTATCGATCAGTTACGTCTCTTAAATTCAATCAGCTCTGTCCCTAATATGCTCCTTTTCTCTCAAACGAGCACGGTGACCCCCGATTTTTTTTTTCAGGTATTTGCTAAGAACAGTCTAATAAAGAACATATTTGAAGAAGAAAAAAAGTTTGATAGTAGAACATGAATTTTTTTTGGAAAACAGTTCCGTACTGGGTGTATTTTACCCAAGGCGAGGACTTCAAGCTAACCACAGAACTGTCCCAAAAAGTGCACTATTCCCACAACCAGGGAATCAAAGTCGGCGTAAAATTAATGAAGCATTACTGCTCATGTAAATAAAAGAAGCTTTATTTTCAAAATAAAATTTTGTGTCTTTGAAGTAACCAAGACTTAATTCTGTATGAAGGTGATTCAAATTTTTAATGCGAAAACAGTAAAAATACCCCATTTTAAGAGCCTGCTGACGCGTAAACAAGCACGGTGACCCCATTTTTTTATTGCATTTTTTTAATGTTCATATCATGAATGTTATTTATGCCAAGTTTCCAAAAAAGTTTGATAGTAGAACCATTTCAAGGGAATTACCTTAAATTGGAGAAACCTTACCGCTTGTTCTTCTTATCGCATGTTGAGGGAAATAAAGTGATGACTGGCCTCGTGGCATGACCAGTGACCTCTGGTTATACAGTGTAGTGACCTCTCGTCATAGTTTTGCTTTCACAAGTATATCTTTTAAAGATTTTCCTTTTTTTATATGAGATAAGGGGAGGTTATTTGAATAATTATTCCTCTGAGCAATGGTTGGTTTTGAATTAAATGCCATTTGCTCATCAAGATGTTTTTGAGGTTAGGCAATGCCAAGTGGTATGTTGATACAAAAGGCAGAATCTTCTTTTGCACTTTCTCGGTTTGTTGTAAAGCCGACTTCCGTTCAGTTATCAATGAGATTGTGGGGGTAGCCTCTGGCCCAAAGGCATGTTTTGAAATTAGTTATATTCTCATCGAATCATTTTTCTGAGGAGTTAGTTCTTAGAAATTTCAGGGCTTCACCTTTAATGAGTCCTTTTCTGACCCCTGCTGGGTGGCATGAAGGAAGATAATTATGTTTAATGGAACACTGGTCATGCCAAGCTTATGAGTTGTGTTTGGCCTGTCATCACTTTAGTTCACAACTGATTGAATATTAGGGACACAACTGTTCAAATGTGAGAGACAACTGATCGATAAATCAGTACAACTGATCGAATGTGAGACACAACTCATTGACAAATCAGTATAACTGATCGATAAATTAGTACAACTCATCGAATATTAGGGACACAACTGATCGAATATCAGGGACACAACTGATCAATAAATCAGTACTGAACTGATCAAATGTCAGAAAGACAGCAGATCGAATAAGAGAACCAAAAGTCATCGATTTTGAGACCGACCAATTAAAGAATTAACCGATTGAAAAGTGATCGATAACAATATCGAATAAGTGACTCGCAACAGATCAAGTCATGCTAATTACCCAACTATAAAGGTCCCTTAGGTGAAGGCAGTATGTGACTGACTGAAGAGTTGGCCAATGGGTGCGTATAATTAATTTTGAAACAAACAGCGTGCCATAGGCACCATTTGAAAAATTAAATCTGAAGGGTTGATTTTGTCGGCACCTTTGAAAAAAGTGCCAGAGCGGTCCAAATTTTGTAAGCTTCTTTGAAGAAAAAAATCTGTAGGCTTCCATTGCAAAAATGGAACGATCTGTTTCTAATCAGTCTGAAAACAAGCTGGAATGACAATGAGATTTTTCATGTCGATAATTATTTGTTTTTCTTATACTAGGGTGGTGACTCAAATGAGTCTAGGATCAGGTGTACGCTGCTTTTTACGATATTAAAGAAACTCAACCGACTTGCTCACATGAGATGCAAGAAATCCAGAGAAAGAACTCAGGAGGTAGGGAAATAATTAATCATATCATCCCTTTGGCGACCTTAAACATCAACAAGAACCGACTTTACTAGTAAATCTTATGACAAGAGTTGACATTAGTTATGTTGTTAAGTTATCTAACGTAATATTTACTTTGCTGTAAACAAGTATAGTTTACAATAGTAAAAGGATCATTTGTAATAGGTTTTGTGGTCTCCACTGAGAAAATCAACACTGAATGCCA
>NC_090879.1:20547831-20567831 GCF_036669935.1 Montipora foliosa
AGTTTGATCATTTTTCCAATTCACCTCTAAACCGCACTTCAGAAACATTTGTCAACCAAAGACAAACTTTCCTTTCTCTCTGCCATTGTTTGGAAAATTGCCTTAGTAACGACATGCTTATCCTTGCAGCAAAAATATGACATCATTGCAGGAATGCTTAGGAATCTGTAGGAATTTGTAGGAATCTAATACCATATATGGTGAATACAAATATTCAATAATTTTGTTACCCTTTTCGCGTTACGTCCGATAATAATAATGGAGTGGTTTTCAATTGAGTGTCGAAAGTAATAATATTAGCAAATTGCTTTGGTTTTGCATTACTTCACTCAGTGATTGGTTCAAAGTTCTGGTGCCACTTTTCAACCAATCAGAAGAGAATTTCCCATGCTGTGTGTCGGCTACTTGTAATTACTTCGAGTTTTGATTGGTTTACTGGATTGTCTCCGTTCTTTTTTATTGGCCAAAGTAATTACTTTGGTTTGGTTTTACAACACTCAATTGAACTTGCTCTAATAACAATGGTATTGATAATGGTAATTAGGCACTATGTTTGCATCCTGATTTAAGTGAACTTTCATTGTTTTACAAAGGTCAAAAGATGAAGAGATTGAGCTTGTTTCAGAGGACGAGTTTTTTCGAGATGCACCCAAAGAAATATCCAAGCCTGTAAGTGATATTATTTTATTCAACACATGTGCAAAAGACATTACTACATAACCTTTTATACAGCCTAGTATAGTCAAATTCTTCATACAAAATTTGTCATGTAAAAGACAAAAAGTCAAATGTCAAATGTGAAAGGTCTCTTTTTCCCCAGTGTTGTTATCTTTATGATTAAATTTGGGATTTGTCATTCCATAGCAGAATGCCATTTACAATACAAAATTTAGCTGCAGTGTCTCACCCTCAAAAGTTATTAAGAATGGTTTTTCCTCTTATTTCTAAATCTGTTGCATGAAAAGACAGAAAAGAGTGTACTTATATTGTAAAAATGAATGGATAGATAAGTACTGTATTTAGAAATACATCTGATTAAATCATTATACACTGAATTTGATAATGTAGTTAAATATTAAAATATATAGTATTCCCTTTGAAGGATCTTACAAGAGGTGACACTCATCAGCTGATGTTGGCAAGACTTGAATGGGAATTAGAACAGAGAAAAACGTAAGTATTTAAGTAGAGGAAAACTCAGGAAATTGGGAAATCAGACAATGAAAAGTGGAATACTCAGGTGAAAAGCAGGAAGTATATATGGCAACTCAAACTGAAAAGGACAGTGTATAATGAAGAAAATTAAGTGCTAATTAATTTGTTTGGAGAAGTATTTTATCCATTATAATGTATATTTTCATTTAAAGAAACTTGAGCAATCCATTTCCCACAAGAAAATGCACATTCCTTCCTCCAACTATGCAGTTTTTGTTCCATTATCTTCAGATTGGCATTACAAAAAGAACAATTTCTAAAGAAGAAGGGAACACTTGTAAAAGAAATCCACACCAAGAAGGAATTTTTGGATAGTTTGCAGCCAAGACTTGAAAATATTTTGAAGGTAAAAGCTCTACTATTTAATGTGATCATGGTAACAGTATATTATGTACATGTATATACTGTACATTGAATTGCACAATGGTGAGGCCAAGGGCTAAAGTGGTTGTAAGTGCTCAGTGAAGATTGTCAGATAGTACGAATTAAAAAAAAGATGGCTCACAATACACCAGAATGGAGAACTTATCGCCCTTACTTGTAACTTGGACTTCACTGTGGACAACTCAGCCCTTTTCACTTCCACCATGAGCAATGAGAAGATACAGGGTCGCAAGATCATGGTGTTTTTCAACGTGCAGTTCGTGCCAACATTGTCATTCCCGTAAAATTACTGCAGAAGCTGCCGGATGAAAGCTATAGAGTGACCCATGCTTTACTGACCACACGATGCTTAACACCTGCTCACATTGCGGACTTCTTAGACTTTGTATTAAGATTTACCTACTTCCCATAAAACAAATCATTTTACGTGTATACAGTAAGTGACAAAATGGTGAAGCCATGGGAAGCACAGTCTCCATGGTTATTGCTCAGCTCTGCATGGAGGTACTTGAAGAACAAGCAATAAATCAAATCTACAACCTACAAGCCTAATATCTGGAAATGTTATTTTGATGACACCTTGACCATCTTGAATTGTAGTAATAATGTCTGCTTCCTGTTGGCGGCAACCTGCCATTGTCTTCACCCTGGAGAAGGATAAAAAGATCACCTTTGTCAACACATCAGTCTCCAGAGAACAAGAGGGGTGTCTTACATAATTACCACCTGTCCAGTTTCTATGGAAAACTGACACGCACTGATCAGTGCTAAGCGAATGATTCAGGCCACCCTCGATAACTAAAGCATGGTATTGTTATGTGTCTTTACATTTTGACCAAGCATCTCATCACCAAACCATCAGCAGTATTTGAGGAAAAGGAAACTTTTATCATCTGTTCTTGGTTCTAATGGTCATCACTCCTCCTTTGTACAGAAGGTTACCAAAATGAGATGGTATGCAGGCCAGTGTCACCATGTGCAACACCATTTCCAAAGGGCTTCAAGTCATCAATGGCATGAAGCAAGTTTGCGTGTGGGTGACCACACTTTTCTCTATCTACATGTACCTGGCGGCGATGATGGAAGTGGCCTTCAAAGACTCCCTGGAAGGAGTATACATCCAACCTAGGAGGGAAGCCAACCTGTTTAATGTGTCAGAATTGAAAACTAGAACCAAGATTTGCCTGATAGTCAACAAAGAATTGTTGTTTGCAGACGACAGTGCTCTTGTGTCACGCAGTGCTACAGATATGCAAGTCCTAGATTACAAATTGCCTGAAGCTGTGTCACAGTTAAGTCTTGAGGTCAACATAGAAAAGACGGAGTGTCTCTACCAACCGCCTACATACGGTGTACCTGACTGTTGATGCGCCGACACCAATCAATGTGGAGAACCAACCGCTCACAATGTGCAAGACTTTCACCTCTCTAGGCAGTGCAATCTCAGAATCTGCAAGACTCAATCAAGAAATCACTCTGAGAATGGGTAAGGCTAGCGCTGCCAACGAGAAACTTCAGAAAAGACTGTGGAAGAACTAAAATGTTACCATCAGGTTCAGTTAAGCTAGAAGTCTTTCAAAATAATTGCCTTAGAAGGATATTGGGGATCTACTGGCAAAACAAGATCTGGAGCTATGAACTACGAAGGAAGACCTGTGTACGACATGTTTCCCTTGAAGTAAAACAATGCAGGTGGAGATGGATTGGGCGTATTGTTTTGTAGAATGCCCTTGATAGCCATCCTGCGGGTGGCTATGCTTTGAACTCCAGATGGAAAAAGAAAGCGAGGAAGATCCAAGGAGACATAATGACGATCAGTTGAAGGGGAGATGAAGGAGAAAGGGTGGAGCTGGGGAGGTGGTAAAACTAGCGAAGGACAAGCAACAATGGCGTTCCCTGGTAAAGGCCTTATGTGCGGAAATGCATGAAGAGGATTAAGTAAGTAACAAGGAGAGTCCTGGCTAAGATTAAAAGACATTGAGAAAAAAAACCTGAAGTGGAAGAACATTTCAGTAGATACTTGGGAGCAGAGAGCAAAGTATATATGTAGAATGACCTGGAGGAACTTGATTTAAGCTTGAACTCTTCATGAAACAGTCATTGTCACTTTGAGAGGCTGCTAACACAACCATCGCCATGACCAATAACCCCCTCTTTTACAATATATAACTATTTAGTCCACTGTGAAAACAGTGCCAATGAAATTTAGCCTAGTTAGACTATTGGACTTGTCTACATAATTAATATGTGACTTGTGATCTTTTGTTTGAAAGTTTTACTTTGCATTGTTCCTTTGCTGTTTGTCCAATGTTTTCAACAATTTTGTGCAAAGGGTGAATGTCAAGTTTCTCTTTACTTTTCAATAACAGTCTGTTTAAGGTCAAAGTACACAGCATTTTGAAATTTATATAATACATTAGGGTTAGGGTTAGAAAAAAAAACTGTACTCTAAACTTTATTTTGGATCTCTGCAATCAGAAAAAAGTGTAGCGATTGCTTTTCACAGGCCACTCAACCTGTCCAAGAGTACATGAATATGCCATTGGATGTTCAACATATGCAGCATGAAACTGCACGTTATCTTCCACTTCCTCTATACATCCTGTACATGCAAGCATCAGCATACAATGAGGCCTGTGATCCTAATTTGGAGGTCAATATTTTGGGTGATTTGGATGTTGCTAAAGCTGCTATGGAATCCAAAACTGCTGCACGAGGTTTGTCTTTAACACAGAGAAATGGCAAAATCTTGATCTTGAATTAGAAATAAGTTATTGCATTATCAAACGAGTAAAGAAAACAATGTTTTTGGTGATAACCTCACATGGAAACCACATATTGCTAAGGTCGCAAGGAAAATTTCTAAAGCAAGTGGATTAGTTTATAAATAAAGCTTTTATCTTCCTGTCACTTCGTTACATACCCTTTATTATAGCTTAGTTTATCCTTATCTCATATGTGTGACCTTCCATGGGAAAACAGGGGAAAATGTGATTGCACAGGCATGCATGCGCTGGCACGGCATGCTAAGTGTTTCACAATGGCATAGGTATGCGCATAATTATTAATGGTGTTGGATCGATTGTTGTTTGAATTGACTGCTAGTGTTTCTAGCATACACTTTTCCAGTATATATATGTTGCAGGTCATTAATTAAAAACTTGGCTACCTATCAGTCATTTGACAGAAAGAAAACATTCCTGTCATCTTTATAAAAAATCCTCACGCATCACATTTCAACCCATGTATGCAAATTTGTTAAGGTGGAATATTACGCAACATGATAAATTCACAAAGGACAATCTCACAGAAACCTTTTCCAGCGAAAAATGTATGGAAACAAACAACATTTGCTATTAGAGGAAAAAAACCCTTCCTATTTCATTGTGTGTGTGAAAACAAGAAACTGAATTATGTCAAAATTAATTAGCATATGCAACAAAATAAATTTCGGGATCAAACCCTTTTCTGAAGAACCTTTCCTTGAATAAGAAAGCACAAAATAGACAACAAGCATTCTTTCAAATAATTCTTGATCTCCAATAATTTTTTTACCTAAAGAATGTGCAAAGTTAAGCACAAAATGAATATAAATAGCCAGACAACAGTAAAGACAGATGCGTTCAAGGTGTTTAATTCTTTCTCTGAGTTTGTTAAACCCAGAATAGAAAAAGTTATCAGAGACTTTGCCATTTGATTTAGCAAAATATTGACATCCGGTGGCAAAAGATGCAATTGTTGTTGAAGCCCACTATTCGTTGCTTTTAAGATTTCAGATATTCATTTTCACAGCTTGTGTTATTTATCGAATTGACGTTCCATTACTGAGCTCCCAAATGGTATATTTTGTTTAAAGATCCAATAAAACACCATTTGCGTTACATTGGCATCGTCACCATTGTTTGTACTGTGTCCACCTTATAACATCTATGCATTTACTGTCTGAAACCAACCGAAGATATGCGCAGGATACTCTAGGAACAAAATCAATACTTAGAAGGGGAGAGCCAAGTTTCCATTTTCTTGACACGGGAAAAAAACAGAGAAGTGACACCCATTTTCCGACTGGTTTGTCATACTGGCAACTCAGTAATAAATTAACGCATGTAAGAAACACTTAATTACTGTATTATTTTTGTGGAAAAACTCTTTTTGTTATATGGTGTCGGATCGATTGTTGTTTGAATTGACTGCTAGACTAAGTGTTTCTAGCATACACTTTTCCAGTATATATATGTTGCAGGTCATTTTGTTTCAATCTAGGTCAACTGGTTTCGACCTAGACCAAGTTGTTTCAACCTAGGTCAATTTGGGGTGGGTACAAAACACAGGTCATTGTTTTACCAATACAGATAGTATCCTAAACATTCATTAAAGCTATCCTTAAGTCTAATTAGGCCTAAACAAAAGCTTGTAGGCCTAATGCTAGCATTTGTAAACAGTTAGGGTGGGTTTTTTTCTGTATTGGTAAAACAATGACCTCTGACCTCTGTTTGTACCTGCCCCAAACTAACCTTGGCTTGGTTGAAACACGTTGGCCTAGGTTGAAACAAAATGACCTAGTTTGGTTGCAATTTAAAGACTCTCTGCCAAACGGTGTGCTTTGTTTTCTTGCTGGGATTTTCAAAATTTTCATGTGTTTTTTAAATGTTTGTTTTCAGAAGTGGAAAGTGATTCAGATCAAGAAACAAGTGATGGGCATAAAAGGGTAACCCAGGATGATTTTTATTAAAAATGTCATCTTACAGTAGACTGCAGTTGACAGGTTAAATGGTCAGCATTGTGCTTTACCATATAAGGGATACTGTACATGCATAAACTAGTAAATCATAGGATTTTTTTGACAGTGTTTAGGTTCTGCAAATAGTGTTATTTCCCCTTTGAATTTTTACATAAATTATAATAGGGGTAAAAGATCATCTGCATTCAGTGATAGCAAACTTTTGTGTTATCTCAAGTCAAAACACAGGAGAAAAAAGGAAGAAGCTCGTTTGGAAGAGAAAAAGAAGACGTTGCTTAAGAGGCATCCTCTACAAATCCAACTTCAAGTTCACTGTAAAGGTTTGATGTGCATTGTTACTAAATTACACATATGTGTAACATTAACCACCTTTTAAAGACTTGGCTCTGAAGTATTTTTTATAACTGTGCTTGTTAGTGTTTCACCTTGTCAATGGAGCAAATCTTTATTCAGGATGACCTGCTTTCATTGACAGTGGCACTTAAAGCATTCCAAGGCTACAAGAAAGAAGCTCCTGGGTGGGAGATTGCAAACACATCAGATAGGTGTTTTGAATGGAGCAATGAGCACTGTATTTTTCTTAACGTTATTGTGTCTGTGTTAGCATTCTGAGGGAGAAAAACCAGTGATATTTGCTTTTGTTTCAATTAAAAGTCATGGGCACTTATGTCATTAAAAGAAAGCCAAGGACATTCATGTGTTGAAGAAAATAAAGAGGTTTCCACTCTTTTGTAACTGTGTTTTGTGTATTGTACCAGTATCTAACACTTTCCATTGCATACGTTTACATGTAATAGTATGATACAGTATCATTGTAATCGGAGGGCCTCTCTTTCTCCACTGTTTCTGCTGCAAAGTGATACTTTTTACTTAGTGTTTGATTTTGCCAGTGATAACTTCTTTAAATATTGTTCAAGGGATGCTCTCACTTGTGCTCTAAGGAATAACAGTTACTTTAGTGATAAAGTGATAGGTTGCAAGATTGTCCTTGTTCTTTTCTTTTGCAGACAAAGCAACTGTACATCTTCTGTTTTCCTTTTTGCCAATTTTTAACACTGTAGTGGTATCTCCTTCTTTGTCTTTGAATGAAATTGCTTCAGGTTCTGTCCTAGCAAACAGGTAATTTCTTTGACACATTGTCGTTTGACTGCTCAACTAACCAATTATAAAGTAATAATTATCACTTTATATTGTTCATGTTACATTAGTTGAATCAAAGCCAAAAATATTGTGCCTAGTGAAAAATGGTGTCTTATTTTTGGGTACAAAAGGGTGAAAGCATAAAAAGGATAGCAAAATACACGTGACATTATCTTCCTTGTGGGACAACCTGAAATCGCTACATGTAAGGTTGTCACCTTTTAAGTGATACTGTTAGAAGCATTGTCAGGCATGTGCATGGGCCAGATAAAGTTTCAAAACAGCATTGTGACAAATGTCATTAATTTGCAAGCTCACTACATGTAAGCTGTCCTGTTGTATTTTTGTCAGCACTCTTCTCTCTGCTTATTCACTGTTAACTTGTCTGTTTCCTGATGATGATGGGGAAAAGGCACCCAACCCTTCCAGTCTTTATCAGCTTGCTAAAGTTGGGTAAGTAAACATTATCTGATTGTGTCAGACACGCCAAACCTGCAGGGGATAAATCTGTGTGCATCGCTCTTCCTGTTGACACTGACAGGTCAGGGACTTGAAACAATAATATTATTGTTACATCTGTAGCCTGCCTAACTGGCGGTGAGAAGTCAAAATTTTAACCAGCATTCGGATGCTGATGCAAGAATTCCAAAATTTCATTCGGGGCGCTTGAGGCTTCACAAATAATAGTGATTTTTTTGGTTCCGGCACATTTCTCGATAGATTTGCAAGGAGAAGACATGTGATGATATTCTATCTGATTAAATCATCTTGTTTCTTTTACCTAAATTTCAAATACATTTAGAACTTTCTTCCCACAGGCATGACATACACAATCAGAAAATATGTCTGATCATGCTATTTTCAGACAAATCTTGGCCAAACGTTCTGCCAAAGTCACATTTTGACATACTCCGCACTTTGATATCTTGAATAGGATCAATAGGTTTTGCGTGGAAATGGATGAAGTCCTCTGGAATTACCCATATGAATCTTGAGCTGATAAAAGCCAATCTGCAACTATTAATAACATTTTCCGTTTTCAACTGAGAAGGAAAGGCCTCTCTCACATTTGAGATTACTGGTGTTCGTCGCCTACATCAGCAGATTATTTTGTTTGGTGTAGGCCGTAAGATTCGTTTTACCGCCTCCTCTCTCATTGGTTGAATCTCCAAAAGCTGACACAGTTGTCAAATATGCAAATGAGGGGATGGAAATCGAAAAGGTGGTCAATCCTTGCAGGCGGTTCTTCCTTTTCCCTGCCCCAGCCTTCTTGCGGTGCTTGAAATCTCCTGCGCTTCAAAAAGAACTGCCAGCTATGCAAGCCTTTATTTCTGTTCAGTGGAACCCTGTCTTACAACTTGCTTGTTAATATGACCACCCCTTTATTACAACCACTTTTTTGTTGCCCGAACAAAAGTTCAATTGTTTTCTTATCTGGAAACCTCATTAATCCAACCACTTCGTTAATTACAACTGACAACCACATTTTGGAGTCCCCAGTCGTTATTTTCTTTATAAAATTACCACTTAACTGAAATGCCTGGTGAGGTTGCTGAATACTACAGACACCATCTGAGAAACAATAATGCGTTATAATTTTATTTATTGTTTTTAAGCAAAGGTGTTTGTGGTTAGCATGTTTAATTGATAAACCATATCTATCCACAACTGGCAGGCTTCAGACCACTAGGACAATATGAATACTGCAAATGACCTGGCGAAAGTTATTGCTTTTGTGCAAAGTGATTGGCTTAAGCAAAGGCAAAGCCAATCAAAGGTTACAGACTTCTTCAGAACCATTTGAACTTTCTAACTTGTAGTTTTATGTGTAAATTGCTGTAAGCTACAATATAGAAAACGTCTCTTTGATATACTGTATTCTGCTGTGTTTCACTAAAAGCCATCGCCTTTCAAGAAACTGTAAGACATCAGTGTTGTGTAACTTTTTTTTCTTGTTTCTCGGGTTTCGTTCAGTTACAATGAACTAAGGTTATACGGTTGTAAACTGTGAAAGAAAGGTTGATTTATAGCAGAATTAAAGGACTGGTACAGCATTCATTTAGTTGCACAATAATTGCACCCTGCCCTGTTAATACAACCAATTTTCCATTGCTTAACAGTGGTCGTATTAACAGGGTTCCACTGTAACTTTACAAGAATAAAAATTACAAAAAATAAAAGAGTTTGTGATGATCTTTGACACTGAATAGCTGGTTCATGCTGCCTGAGAGTAGGGTAACTGCATTCCTTCCACAAGTACTGTAGTCAGGTCCTGTTGCTGTACTGGTACTGTTAGTTTCTTCGTAACACTGACACTGGGTTTCACTTCGTTGGTCCCATCTCTGGGGCCATGTGGGGATCACCAAGCTGTCTGTTTTTACCTGTACTTGAAAAGGATCTCATTCAGGAATCGGCGAATCATCTGGCTATAGATTGTAGATCCTTAAGGATTATTTACCACTGTTGATTATCTGTCTAACCTAATTTTAATAAGTTTGCATAATTTGATATCCTGATTGCTGACCTTTGTGGCTAATGCAGACTTATATTAGCAGTTTTTACCTTGTTTTAATTTTTTTAATTTTTTTTTTCAGAATTAGCAGTTTCTCAGAGTTTGTTGCTCTACTGGGAAGGCCGTACATGTGGGTTCAGAGAATCAGTGGACTGGACTTCTTGTCTGAGGAACTGCATGTAAGAAACGTTCATGTTTTCATGCTTGCTTTCACATTTTTTCCACAGACTACTATCATTGTCATCGAGATTTGGAAATATTCCAGAATTCTGGTATACTATGGCATGCTAAAAGGGTTGTCAAAGGAAGGATCAAATATTGTAATTACAGAGCTGTTAGATAAACAATTGAGAGTAAAAGTCAGCAATAATCGATTACAATGACATTTCGATGACTCACTCATTATTGAGTTTGTGAAACCAGAACTGGGTCTCATAAATTGTAACAATAATATTTGAAGGAACACTTGCACGATAATCCCTCTCATTCTTCTGGTGTAGTATGTATCATCCTCAAAGTTTGTTAATTTGAAGAAGTTTTTAGTCCTTCCAAATGCCCGGTCTGGCCGGTGAGTTCTTTCAAATGGAAAGCATCCCTAAACTGAATGCTCAAGACTCAAGCAAGGCAAAAACTATTTACATGTACCTAAAAATGACACATTGAAATGTATATAGAAAATGATGAGTGAGTGGCTGATTTTTATTCTTAATGATCAAGTAGTTGACCCTAACCCGGGAGTTATACAGGAAGGAGGTAAATTGATTTTAAAAATATTTTTAAAAACTAATTAGTAAATTGGTGTATTTTGTTAAAAGAGACGTGGAAAAGAATGAGAGTTGCCTGGAACACAAAGGACGGGCTGTAAAACGAATAATTGTTTGTGTTAGTTTTCATTGCAATTCATTTATCATCAAAAATGGTCACCCCTTATTTATGCTCTACACAAAAGATCCTTCCATGTCAAAGGTTATAAAAGATATTGAGGATTCTCAGTTTAAACAAAAAAGGCATTGTTTTCTCTCACTGCCGTTATTACAAAGTTCAATATTATTGTGTAGCGATTGACAAATAATGATAACAGTGGTTAACTTTAATGCTCCTCCTCTTACAGCATGTCTGTTGTTCTTACTTTTAGCCGTTGATTGCTTTCATTCCTTGGGCTTTAAATTCACCTGTGCGTTGGCTCTAATATAAGAAATTATTCGTTGGGTGAATCTTTTTCCCCTTTGGATTCTCGATGCCTTGAGGTCTCGGTAACGGAAATGGAGGTGTCCGCGGAAGAATGAAATTATCGCGCTGCTATTTTTTGTATAGCGTCATACTATATTTAACAATTAGACCCGTAGCCCGCAAGGGCCTTGGGCGAAGGGGCGAAGGGTCTAATTGTTTTAGTATATCACCCAAATAGTCGGACAGAAAAGGCAATAATGAAGTTAGCAAATGCAAATTGATGAAATATTTATTTGGGAATAAAACGAAAAAAAGCGTCACGCTTTGCGGTACTCGAGGACTATTACTAATAGTCCTCTAGTAGCGTAGCCATTCAAAATGCAGGATTTGCATTATTCCACTAGTTGGGTGATACTAAATCATGTTAAGGCAGTGTTTACACGAACACGGTTTCATGACTTCGAAGATGCGGTTTGCAAGTGTTTACACGGAACCGTTTTCGCCAGAAAATCCAAGTCGTGATGGTGTAAGCGAGCGCTGCACTACGTGCTTAATTCACTATTTTGAATCGACCAATGCATATTTTACACCAAAATAGTGACCGTATTCAAATCGATGCGGTTTCGCTGTTTATACGACAGACGAAACCGCATTCTTCATGACTTTCTTGTGTTAGGAAATTGTTCCCAAATCATCAGTCAGCTTATCTCACATGGAGGCTACAATCAAAGCCATACGGACAAGAATCTTATCTAGGCTTGCCCTCCAGCACCAGTTGTCTTGCTTAGGTAAGAATAAATGTAGGTACTCTAAAGGAGTTCAGATTCTGAGCGAAGGCAAAGAGGAAAATGTGATGAGACTGGGGGACAAAGCATCTCTGATTCCAGATGTTTATCAGCTTCCATAACAATTTCGTTGCATTTTTTCGAAAAACTTAAAAATGTCAGCTGAAGTACTGTAAAAGGGATATTTCCACCCCCAGCTGCAGCAAAATGTAAAATTGGGCTCTTTGAACTATTGAGGTACCGTAAATATGGTTTAACAAAACGAAAACCAATGTCATTCATCGTTAGGTAATGTAGGGTGACTAGTATCGACGGGTAGTTTTGCCAAATTATATTTAGTGATGTATCGTGTGAAGTGTTTTAGGTGGACTTTTCATTTAGTCTACTTGGACAAGGAATTATTTGCCAGAACTAGGCGCGCACGGAATAAATGGGCAATGATGACGTTTTCACACCAAATGCTCGCATGTAAGTCTTGGGTACTGATGACGTAGAGCAGAAAACGGCCGAGGGCGTGGTACATGGGAACGTAACGTCACAATCAAGGATGTATCGGTAATCGGGAATCTTCATTTATGCGGTTCAACATGCTAATGTAAAAGTTTGGAGGGACAAACAAAGAGTATTATTTTTGTAGCTAATTGAACATCTCCCTTCCCCTGGGCAGCATTTCTACCATTTAGGTAAACTATTTAAGATAGTAATGGGCGGTGAGAGGTGAAGTAGGCTGGAGTACTCTACCAGTAGCTGGCTTCCATTGAAACCCAACTGTTTTACTCCAATTTCCTCTCAAAAAAAGCAAAGGCAATAATTTTAGTCATGCCATTATTTGAGTCATCTCCTTTGGAGTCAGTGGCATCCCACTCATACTCATCATTATTTGCTTCCCCTTCACTGCTTTCACCATTAATTTGCTGTCAGATGAGGTTGATTTATTGCTGTCTCTTACTTCCTTTTCACCAGGTAGTTTAAGATTCATCTGCTTCGCAAATGTCTGAAAATTGCCTTTACTTTGTAATTGTTGCCACTCTTCAAATGCTGTCTTATGAGTCCATGATGCTTTAAACTATTTGAAAGAAAGGATGTTTTGTCGTTTAATCCTCACTCTAGAACCAATCGTTGGTTATATACTTTGTCGTGAATAAAACAGGAGACTTTTCCATCAGTTTGTAAACATCTACTGACTCTTTTGAAATCTCATATTTCGCCTGAACCCGCTTTCCTTCATTTTTTTTTTCAGCCGCCTCCCCTCGAAGGCTTTCTTTCGTACGCCCGTTCTCCATATCTCTCCCCCCCCCACCCCCCGAAATCCCACCAACTGAAAAAGAACGGTCCCTGAAAACGACAACAATGACTGTAGCATGTTTTAAACTCAATTTAGAGGGGTTGACTATCCCGCAAAACAAGAACTACCTTCAGATGTTTCCGAGCAAGATATCATCAACACTGACGGCCTGGAGACCAGCAACGTTGGAAGAACTTACGGTAAGACACAACACAGTTCCGCGTTAGAACAGATTTTACTTCATGCCGCAAGTAAGTGTGTGCTTTGGGTTTGTTTCTTAGAACATGAACAAGTTTGGATAAACGAGACATACGTTATTTGGGGCGGTAACAATAATAATGTTTAGGCTGTGGCGTTTTCGCAACCCTTAGCTGCATTTGGGTCTCGCGCGCTTCACATCAGGGACCTTTAGATCTGAGGACGACTACGAGTTTGAGTTTTCCGTACTGAGCATGCGCTTAAGGTTTGAAGTGCGCATGCACAAAGAGGAAAACTCATACTCGTAGTCGTCCTCGTCCTCCGATCTTAAGGTCCCTAATTAGCCAGTATCAAAAATACCATAATACTCTTTGTCGAAAATTTTGCATAAGCATTGTTTTTATTTCCTCTTAGGACTCAGTGAAACTGGAAACAATAGTTATGCAAAATTTTCGACGGACAAACAAAGAGAATTATCGTATTTTTGATACTGGCTAATTACTTGCCTGGAGGACGGCAGCGCTTTCGTGCTTTCGAGCCTAATTTCATCTCTTTCCTCTAACAGGAGGTGAAAATCTGGGCACTTGCACTCAACACCTCAGCTTTAAAGTTTGGTTCTCCATCTCCCGTTTCATCCAGATTCTTAGTTTTCGTTTTCTAGCGGTGGACACCGGTTTCGTGTTAAATAGAGAATAACCATATAAAAGAGAGTACCCAAATAACTTTTCTTTCCTGCCCAGGAGCAACCCACCTTGCGGAGTCTCGTCGGTGATGGTCTCATCAAAGAAAACGACATGTTTTACCAAGCGGTCTTTGAAAGAAGCAAAGGTGAGATTTTTTAAGGTTATGGTAAAAGATTGCATCCATGGGTGAACTGTCGATTCGTTGTGTGACTTTTGCGCAGAGGTGCGTCAGCGGCAAGATGATGGAAATCTTTTAACTATGAAAGGGTAATTTGTAGTGTCTTCCAGTTTTACGCGGCCATTTTACTGTATGAATCTTTTCTTTTCGACTTCTTTTGATAGTTCAACTCCTAGCGGCCGTAGTATTGTCTCAAGAGCATCCGACAACGCCACCATTTTTCTCAGTTCAAGTGTGTTGCGGGAAGAAGGTCATAAGGGACAGCTACACTGAGGTATCTGCACGGCAAAGAAAATAATAGTACAATCGTATTTCCCAGTTTGCTTGCCAATAATCTTCATTTTTTCTTCAAAAATAAAGACACTCGAGGTGGATTGGGGAAGAGCATTTAAATTCCAATTCAGTATCTTCATTTTATTGGCTTCGAAATTATGTTGAAAGAGGGAGTTATTTAGAATTTGGTTACTTAGTCATTTTTACTCAAAAGATACCGTCGACGATGAAGCTCTCTCGAGGCTGCCTTTCTCCTTTCTGAAATAAAAGAAAATGGTCTTTGCATATTGGACCTTTACCAATGCCTTTGCTTCCGTGTATAGGCGATTGAAGCAGAGGTGAATGTTTTTTATCCAGAGCTCACAGAGGAGGACTCTTCTCTAAATTTGCTCGCCAATCAGCTTCACCGGTTACAGGTAAGCGACAGCCTTGTTCCTGTGTTTTTTTACGAACTCCCGAACCTCAGTTCCAGTCCTTTGCATTTCTTTGTCCCTCCCTCCATAACTTGGGAGTATCGTTTTCATGTTGACGGAGTACAACCCCGAGACTTCTCTTCTCACCCCATCCCCAGGCGGGGATGCGATGTCATTTTTGACTCTCTGCACCAAGTAAGGTGTCAGTGTGAACGTATCGTGAGCTTTTCAAGAAAGCTGGATACAACGACACCTAAAGATAACTCCAACACTTGAAATGACTGTTAACGTGTGGATTGATGAGTTTTGTGTAACGAGAAAAAACAAAGAAGACACGACTGCTGCTGCTGCTGATTCTAGGAAAAACCGATTTGGGTTTTGAAGGTTCAAGTTGTCGAGAGTAGATTTAATTGCTTTTCAACTTTCTACGCCTAGTTTATTGTCCACCGTTTCTCGATCGTAGTCTCTTTCACGTTTTGACCTGGCAAGATACCAAAGTACCCAAAGTCTATCGAAATCTAAAATTTAAAAGGCTGCTCACTTTTCATAAATATTGTGTTTTAACATTTCTAAACGTAGATTACATCTTTGACCAGTGTTTTTGATTGGTTCAGGGACTCTGCCTGTGTTGGTTCTGAAGGAAAACTGTCTCACAAAACCACGCCATTATAACTTGAGTTACTCTTGTGGAAGTTTGCGCGCGATAACGGAACTTTGAGTTTATACGCGTAGAGTCTTGCAAACAGACATGCCAGGCATGCAGATAGGTGATTTACGAATATCGAACTAAACTATTCAGTAGCTATGCTAGTAGGGACTTAAATACTGTAGTAGCTCAGACATCTTGAGAAGCCAGATCTTACCATCCTGGCCCCAGTTGTTTGAAGGGTGGATAGCTCAATTGGTTTTGGTAGTGTTTATTCGTTGGATAGTGATTAATCCCGTGGATAGCGTTATCCACCTTTTGAACAACCGAGGCCTGGATACTACTAGCCTGCGAACGCAGACGTATTTCCGGCTGAAAAAGACCGCCGGAAATACGTCTGCGTTTGCAGGCTAGGATACTACTTTAAGTAATGGTCCGGCTAAGAAGCAGGCAGAAAAACAATAGCCCGCGGCAATAGCGTCGGTTAGTTAAAATGTGCCAACATTTTTAATCAAATTAAGTTCGGCTGTTCCCATTGGTGTAAGCAGCTAAAAGCGCGAAATTTGAATTTCAATGAAAAATGTAATCGACTTGCCGTCTAAAAAATTAGATTCTGTTTCGTAGAACAAATCATTATGCCTTCAAAAACTGTTTGTAAATATCGTCAAGATTCTATGCGCCATTTGCCGATTGGCGAATGGCGCATAGAACAATGCCCAAATTTGGCCGAGAGACAGAGATCAAGGGCATGGGGAAGAAGAAATCCAAAAAAGGCTTTTTTTTCATTTTTTTCTCATCTTTTTTCGACATTTTCCGATATTAGCCAATCAGATGCCTCGATTGGAGCAGCAGCTTCTAAGTACTTTTGCCGCTGGGCTGCCTGCTTCTTAGCCGGACCATTACTTAAACATGATATTATTGTTACAGATGTGCTTCGATATTTATTTGGAATGCGGCAACCTGAATGACGTGGAAGGCGCCGAATCTTTCGATAGGGAGAAGTTCTTCCTTCGTTTTAAAAAGTAAGTACGGTTTCAGGTATCGCCCTGTCGAAATGTACCCTCAAGAAACAGATGAGTAAGTAAAGAAGCTGCAAGAAAGCCTGTCTTCATCTATTCAAAGACCTGCTGTTAGACACAAGTTGCGTCACAGGAGTTTTCGGCGCAGCAGCTTCTCAGATTGTTTCAAGCGTTTCGTTCACTTTTCAAATGTAGAAATATAGTAAATACACTGTTTACAAAACTCTTTTTTACGTCTAAGGTGACATGACCAGGAAAACCGGTCGTCAATATTGACGCCCAAGTGGCGAGTTTTTTTGACCCATTGTCGGAGTATGCCCGAGTCACTGTCACGGTGCTAAACATTTACTTTGTTTCGAACTAGTTCACGTGATTTTAAGTTTCCCTAACATCAAGATTGGAATGCACAGTGTCTCCAAGCTTTTTTTTTCATTTTTTAGGGGCCGGGACCGAGGCTTACCCCTGAAGTACGATTCAAGGCAAGGATTGTTCACTCAAAGATAGCAAGAAGCGTGACCTGTTTAAATTCACGCCAAAATCAACCAAGCACAATGCACTTTAACAACGAGAGTAGAATTGTCTTTTATTAAAGTTTTGTTCTTTTTATCACGTTGAGTCATAAAGCTGAGTCTGCACCACTTATGTCCAGAAATGCAAGTAATGTGTGTTCCCGTCCGAGGCCGGAAAATGTAACATAAATATCTTGTTTAAAATGAAATAAAGCAAAAAACCCTTACCGTAGATCATTCCCTGCTTTCATCTGTTGGTGCCTCTGTATATTTTGATCTTAAAATCTCTACGCGTACATTTGGATTTCGAATTGAAATGGATTTCATCTAGGCTCGATTTCCTCCGCTCACTCGAGTTCGGGTGATTTCGGGAGTGAGCGTTGGCTCATTTCCCGAAACAGCGGCTGGCAATCGAGCCTATGTATGCCAATGTGACCAGTATCACCTGACAATATCGAGACCATACTTCAGCTGACACTCCTGCTAGATATTGGACATCCATGTTCTGGTCAGTAGACCATTTTACAGTTGTAGCTAAGTTACCTGGCCTGAGAATGGAAGCGAGGCTGCCCGTGACCCTGTTTTGATACAAACCTAATTAGAATTAACGATGAAATGGTATATGAAATGGATCATATATGAACTGCGGATATGAAATAAAGTGAAGCTATGATCCTTGCAGTTATGAACGCAATTTTTGCAATTGCGTAAAGAAGCCTGAAAAATTCAGGAATTCAACGGGGTTTGAACCCGTGACCTCGCGTTACCGGTGCGACGCTCTAACCAACTGAGCCATGAAGCCTAAATTTTTCAGGCTTCTTTACGAAATTGCAAAAATTGCGTTCATAACTGCGAGGATCATAGCCTCACTTGGCTAATTAGAATTCCAACACGATTTACATGATAAAAGCAGTGGGGGCTGTTTCAATACAAGGTCACCGGCAGCTTCACAGCCATTCATAGGCTAGGTTGCTGAGCAAACAACTGTAAAATGGCCTATTGACACCTGTCAAAACAAGGCATCTGCTGACTAGTATTTTACTTTACATTTTACGAGACCATATCGCGGGCTCATCGAGATCATTTTTTTAAGTTGACCGCTGACCAGGCACTGGTTTTTCGATTTAATCGCAGGCTCAAGTCACCCTGCTAGCAGAGCCTTTCTTTTACTTGCTCGATTTTGGCGTTCTCGAGAAAGACTCTACATGAATCGAGTAAGGTCTTTATTGAGTATGCGCTGCATGTTGCCAGGATGCAGTCTCGAACCCAAGCCTAATATGCCAGATCTCGCCGCCATCTTGGTTTTTCATGGTACAGCAGGCTCAATTATAACCATCGGTTTTTTCACTAAATTGACGCTCGCACTGGGAAAACCGGTTTGACGAGAGAAAACAAGATTGACTAGTCCAGGAGTTCGGGCTGCGGCGGCTTCAAAGAGTTGACGCAACTCGGGCAGAGCCTCCTTTTCTCCTCCTCATTAATTAAAGAAAAAGACAAAAGGAGGCTCTGCTCGCAGGGTGGCTGAAGCCTTCTTAGCTTCAAACAGAGCTGTTAAACATTTTTCGCGCGCTCTAAAGCTCTTAAGGAGGCTCGAAAGGTTTCAACACTTTCAAGACTCTCTGTTTACATCGAACGATACTACAACACTGTACCACTTAACAGCAATGTTATGGTACCATATGAAACTTACACCGATTATTCAAAACAAGACGTGATATTATTGTGATGTAATAAGTTACCTTGGAAATGGGAAAGCTCAGCAAAAACACTTTATATTTTGGAGTTAGTTGCTCATATCTCAAAAACGAACTTGGTGACCTCCCTTTTTTATTTCTGAAAAGTGATTAGAAGGCTACAATGAAACTTTCGGCAAAGTTTAAAAAAATTCTGTCAAGGGGATTCAGAGCTGCCTTGATAAAATCACAAAATTAAGGTGGCTCTGAATCCACAAAACAGTATTTTTTTAAACTTTGCAGAAAGTTTCATCTTGCCCTTCTGATTACTTTTCTGAAATAAAAAATGGGAGTCACCGAGTTCGTTTTTGAGATATAAGCAACTAGCCATGTTGACATATTACGTCACAATAATGACTGTATCTTGTTCAGCAATAGTTCGTGTTTCATTTGTTACCACACAATATTGCTAATACATGATACAACGTTGTGGTACCGATCCTTGTAACAAGAGCGTCACTGAGAGTTTTTGTGCCGCGCGCAAGCTGTGACATCAGCGTGACCAAATCTGCAAAATTACCTGCTAATTTTCCTGCGTTCCCTTCGGTAAATTTTTTTTAAAATTGGCTCAGTTCTAACCACATACAGTTCCTATCAAATACCCAAAATTTGTTAAAATCTGTCAGAGCTAATCGAATATATTTTGAAAACATATTGGCAAAACCGTCTGAACGAACTTGACTTTTTACCACTTCAAAAATTAACCGAAGAAAAGTATAAATAGCAAAATGATTATTAAAAGCTTTGGACACTTGTTGTGAGTCTCATACGGAATTTCCATCAAGGTTTACTTCTTTTACAGTTAAATTGTTGGAATTTCTAGATGTAAGATCATTGATGGTTTTCCAGGTCCTTCGAGAACTTCCCTTGCTATCCTGAAAAGCATTCCAGTAATGTGTTCCTTTAGCCGATTTAATCTTGTTGACATGATTGCGAATTTAACTTAAATTTTGTCGAGTCCTTAAGGTCGTTTGTAATTATTGCTTTTCTTTTCAACTTGTCTCTTTCATGCATGCATCTTTTTAAATGTGGTGTCACCCGCGGACACCTCGAGGGGCTAACACGCTTAGTCCGAAGGACAGCATGTTTATCAACAACAGTAAGAAATAAAGCTTT